>NC_088373.1:12593271-12655771 GCF_034508935.2 Berghia stephanieae
ATCTGTGGAGAAAGGGAAACAGATATTTAAACATTGTTTTTATTATTATTATTATTATTATTATTATTATTGTTATTGTTATTATTATTATTATTATTATTATTATTATTATTATTATTATTATTATTATTATTATTAATATTATTGTTATTATTATTATTATTTTTACTATTTTATATTATTATTATATTTATTATTATCATCATCATCAGCATTATAATTACAATCATTATCACTTTATTCTATTCAAAACACAGTATAAGCAGAGAAATGATTTTAAAAGGAGCAAAATATTATCTCCTAATAATAGGAACCATGTATTTGACTATTTCCATCTCGATTAAAGACCCAAACTGCGGCAAAGGCAAAACCGGGTAATCTCATTTCAATACAGGGGACAGAAAGCAAGGTTAAAACGGACAACAGATAGGTCCATAGGTGGATATTAACCATAATTCAACTAAATGCCGTTCTCTGGAAAAACTCGCGACGTCCCAGGTTTGAGAGTCTTTGCCATGATGAGGGTCATTTAAATTGACCGATAGTTGAATGACTTCTGGCCAAATTTTTGAAAACGAGTTTTTTTTTTTTTTTTTTTTTTTTTCCAAAGTACGGCATTCAACTGCTTAACTCACTCAACTCTAACACCGACTATATCCGTAGTTTACCCGGGTTACGTTTACCTCATGCCTTTTTATTACATTTATTTTTTTCTGAGACAATTTATAGGCGTAGTATCAAAGCTAATGTTTTTAGTTTGTACATGTTAATGATAGTTGAATTAAACTATCTATGTACACGCTCATTTTTAATACATTTTTTTCCAATTTTGAAAAGCAGCAAAAATCTCTAGGATTGAGTGAGTTTTAAACACACCAAGATTGACCTCTCCAGCCAACCAGATACCATGGGAGGTCAAAAGACTCTGTCCCATATTATTATGACTTGAAGAAATATGGACATGTACATAGTTCATATCCACGGATTCGCCATGGTCAAAGCACCTTGCAATGGTTCAACCCCCCCCCCCCCCCCCGTCCTCCCTACAAGCAGGCTATAATATGGTCTAGTGTAACAACACTCGCCTTCGGATCGGAAGGTCCAGGGTTTGAGTCTCACTGTGAGAGGCGCGTAGTTGAATCCTTGGAAAAGGCCCTTTACTCACTCACATTCCCTCACCCTACTCAAATCTAAAATGAGTACCTGGCCATTAACAGCGTTGTCATAGTCTGAAAAAAAAAATTGTACTATCGCCTAACAGGCGTCATGTCTCGTCCTACATGTTACATTTTTGGTGTTGGGTGGGGATCCCTTGTAAAGCAATTTGAGCACGTTCAGCAAAGATTGCACTATTTGATTGCTCGTTTAAATAATTTGGAACGAAATTTTCAAAGCACTTAAACGCACCCCCCCCCCCCCCACACACACACACACACGCATACACAAGCAAAAACACACACATAGGCCCACACATATGTATATTACATTTTTTAAAATCATAAAATGCCCTATAAAATAATTCAGTCTGTAGATGCTTCTTAAATGTTAAAACACAAGGCGCAGATTTTGTTCTAAAACTTTGAGAGTTCCACAGACGTGGAACTGTACAGTTAAAAGCTTTTTGGTGAATATTATTAATGCAGTTTATTTCTTTCATTAAAAGAGATTTAGATGATCCTAAGACACAACTAGGTGTATATATTTCAATAATGTCTTGTAAGTCAGAAGGAACTACATTAAAACATTTATAGGCGTATAAAAGAACTTTGTACTCTATTTCTGTAGTGACCATGGAGCCAGTGAAGGTCATGTAGACGAGAAGTAATGTGCCCTCTCGAGTGTTTAAGAGTAACAATAATATCAGTCATTGCCAAAGTCCAGATACTCATTCACACCTGAGTTGATTTAGATAATAGATAACTCATGTAAACCGCCTTACCCAACCAAGAACACGGCTTAATTAAGACTGAGGCCAGAGTTTTATCACCCATCTGGTCATTGATCACCTTAACCTTCTCCTTACCAACTATAGAAAAAGCGTCACATTCGTTACGATACCAACAATTTTCTGACTCAGATTTGTTTTTTAAATCACAATATTTAAAGAAAATGTGTTGTTATATTTACAAGAACTTAATACTGTTTTGTAAAGCTTGTTTTGATCTACACAATTATGTATATCATGCACTTTGTGCGCTTAAATTTGAGTTTAAAAATTCAATTTATGTGTTGGGTAGGTATGAGATTTGAGTAAAAGCTTTGAACATTGTCGGTAAGGAGAGAGTTAAACATCGCTTTCCTTGATAAACCGTCTTTAGGGTGGAGGAAGACTTTCGAAGCTGGGTTGACGAAATGAATTTGGAGGTGTACCCGACGCTGCTGCTACTACTACTACTACTACTACTACTACTACTACTACTACTACTACTACTACTACTACTACTACTACTACTACTACTACTACTACTACTACTACTACTACTAATACTATTACTACTACTACTACTACTACTACTACTACTACTAGTACGAGATAAGACAAGACACCGTATGTAAGGCTAAATCCCCGAGGCCACTTACCTGGTCCGCCACCCCCACCACCGTCGTTGATGACGAACTGTTGGGCTGGACTCATGGTGCCCAAAGAATTGGTCGCTGTACAGGAGTACTCTCCGAAATCTGGATCAATCAAAGTTTTAAATATCATTATACTGGGTGTTCTGGTTTTTTTGTCTTTTTTTTTTTACAGCCCGATAAAGAATTGAAATAGCCGAAAAACTAAAAATGATAGAATCATCTACTTTTTAATTTTTCATTTTGCATAGTTTTTCATCATTATTCAAGTCTTTTATGGTGAAAATTTCAGGAAGATGCCATAAGTCGTTACAATACAATCGCAATTTAAAAATTAAAAAAAAAATTAATGGAGAAATTTGACTCAAGCAATATTTTTGACGCACTGTTATTTTTCATCTATTTTGTTGCACAAAATAAACCCCCTAACCCTTAACCCCAACCCCCCCCCCCCCCTCCCCCTCCATCCTCCTCTCCAAAGGAATTGGTCGTTGTACAGGGGTACTCTCCGAAATCTGGATCAATCAAAGTTTTAAATATACCATTATACAGGGTGGTTTGGGGTTTATTTTACAACCCGATAAAGAATTGAAATAGCCTAAAAACTAGAAATGATAGAAACATCAATTTAAAAAAAAAAAATTGGGGGCATAGTTTTCATCATTATTCAAGTGTTTTGTGATGAAAATTTCAGAAAGAGGCCATAAGTCGTTACAATACAATCGCGTTTTGTTTTTTGTTTTGTTGTAAAAATGGAGAAATTTTACCCAAACAATATTTTAATTATTTTTTTTTTATTAATACATGTTTGTGTGTTCTATTTGTTTAACGCATATAAAAAACCAATATCAAATAAATAAATCAGATTTGAGAATTTTTGCTCAGTTGAGGAACAGCTAGATGGTCTAGATATTTGAAGTAAAAAAATGTATAACCAAAATGAAAAAAAAATAAAGAGCAAAGAAATAAATTAAAAAATAAGAGTTTAGTCAAAGTGAGGATTATCACGTACCTGAATCAGTGGTCAATTGAACGGTCAGTGATTGCGAATTCTGGCCGACCAATACAATCGAACCTTTTGTCCACTGGTAGCTGGTAGGGGGAGGGTTGGCTGTAACATCACAGATTAGAGTCTGAATGGAGCCCGAGCCTCCCGACACGGTCGTGACGCCACCTCTGTTAGAAACCGGGGCATCTGAAGGGAAAAGATAATAAAATGGATGAAATAATTGATGAATACTCACAGACAGCCATATTCACACCTTTTCCCCAAATACATAAGTTTTAACTGACAGAAGGAATGACGATGACGTCATTCAGCTCTTTGTTATTGTTTTAGACCTCCAGTTTTCACAGAAGTCCTCCTTTCTATAGAAGTATGGGTTTAGGGATTTTTCAATGTTTTTTGGTCAAAATGACCAAAAAAAAAAAAAGAATAGAAAGGGAGCTGGGGGTTGGTCGCTTGCGCACGCGCACACGTACACACACAAACAAACACACACACACACACACACACACACACACACACACACTCACACTCACGTGCAAACATGAAGAAATAATACAACCATCAAATAGTAATAATAAAGAAGAAGGAGGAGGAGAAGAGACCCCCCCCCCCCACCCACCCCCTTCTGAATGAACCACTTACATGTGACGTTGAGACTAAGGCTGTTTGACGTGGTTCCCTCCAAATTGGATACAGCGCATCTGTGGACAGTTGCAAAATTGCAAAATTAATTAATAACTCAAAAAAGTATGAATTTCATTTTTTTCGTGTATCCACTGCATCAATAGTATGGTATAAAGTTGGATTATCAAAATGAAGAAGGTTGTTAAAGTCAATTTATGAAGAAGATTAAAAAAAAAAAGTAAAGTCCATATGGAGCCGGAGTTTATCCCGGTTTCTATAGCGTGAAACGGACAATATTAATTGCTTGCTATCCTTTGGATAGGACGCTTGTCTATCGCAAAGTACTTTCCCCAGATCTAACAGACCCAGCTACCAATTCACTGGTGGTTAAACATGGGGGAATTAGAAAAAAAATCTCGATTGCAAATGAGTTCGATCTCGGTCTCTTTGCGTGTGAAGAGAGTGCTTTACCAACTGAGCTATCGGGACCCCCCAAAGTGCATAATATGTTGGTTTCAGTTTCTATTTATGACCATCGTCTCAAAACGGTATTATGTCAGGATCGACTAGGCGCTGGAAATTGAGTTTCTTAAAGCCACAACTATGAAATCTTGCAGTTAATTTCTATTTGTTATGGTTGAGAATAAATATAATGTTTTACTTTACAAAAAAAAAAAGCCTCAAAGATCATATTTCGATGGTCGGCGGATCAAACCTCTAAAGTCCCGATTTTCACAATAGGCAGATCAAAACTGTGAAGTCTACATGTAGGCTTCAGAGTTTTGTTGAGGCAGAGGTCTGATCGGCCCAAAATTAAATAAAATATGGTGCGCAAAGCTCTTATGAAACCTTAAAACTTAATGATCCGCCGATCGTGAAAATCGAAACTAGAGGTTTTATCCGCCGACCATCGACTTCTCATTTTCATTCTAAGTTCAATTTTCGTTATTCCCAATATAATACCGTTTTTAGGTAGTGAGTCACATATCAAGAGGATGACATTTTGGTGGCACATCGTCTCGCCTTAAGACTTGAGCGTTTATATAGCACAATATCCACTAAACGTGCTCAAAGCGCTTTACAAAGGGTCCCTGACCAAAAGCAACACGCAACATGAAGTACGAAACATGACGCTTGTTTAAGCGATATTACATTTTTTCCGACAAAGACAACGCTGTGAACGGCCAGGTACTCATTTCACACCTGAGCACTGCGAGTAAAGAGCTTTTCCCAAAGACTCAACTATGCACCGAGCGAAGCTCGAACCCAGGACCTTCTGAACCGAAAGAGAGTGTCATACCACTAGACCACATAGCTACACTCACAATATTTACAAAAGTAGTCCTTTAGAGCTCTTGGGGCCCATGGAGCCGGAGTTTATCCCGGTTTCTATAGCGTGAAACGGACAATAGCAAGACCACGACATAGCCTCACCTGAAGTTGGCATTATCAGCAGGCTGAGCCACGGCTTTGGTATAGGTGGCGCCACTGAAAACTGGAGTGGTGGCCGTGCCTCGGAACCAGTCATAGCTGGTTGGGGACGGATAGGCATCGGCACTGCATGTCAGTACGAACTGGTTTCCTGATCTCAGTGTCTGTGGTGTGGCTGTTACCTGGACTGATTGGGGCTGGTCTGAACGAGTGAGTGAAAGAATACAGAATATAAAAATAAGAACTTTAAAGACCCAGTATGATATATGCATATATATATATATATATATATATATATATATATATATATATATATATATATATATATATATATATATATATATATATATATATATTACCCAAAAGAAAGAAAGAAAATGAAAATAAAAAATAACATTTCCCTTCTTCATCTTAGGAGAATTTGTTTTTTCTTTAGCTTCTTTCTTAAGAAAAGACCAAAATAACTTGGTTGTCACCCAGAGTGCAGCGCCGCATATTAACAGTGAGGGCTACGCTTTTTCCCTTAGGGCTGCTCTTTTTGCCTAAAGTCAAAATCAAGATGCCGACATCGGGATATAATAGCAACATTCACTTAATGTCCCCAAAGCGCTTTACAAGAGGTACCGAACTAATTCGTTTAACATTAAGCCGAGCGTCAAACCACAACTCCGAAAAACCGATAAAGCGGTTTTTTTTCTGTTTTTCGTCAAAGTCTCAATACATCTTGCAATATGTCTGAAATGGCACTCGCCCTCAAATAATAATAATAATAATAATAATAATAATAATATAATAATAATAATAATAATAATAATAATAATAATAATAATAATATAATAATAATAATATAATAATAATGATAATAATAATAATAATAATACTTTATTGCATCCCAAAAAGGAATTTTTTTGTACAGACGTGTTATAATTTACATAATAAAAAAAAAAGATAAAAATACAATGGAAATAGGATGTATATATAAAAAAGGAGCAGCTCCATAACCAGAGCTGCGCTTTATAATATGAATAATTTCAACACTGTAGAATAGTTAAAACTGTCACTATAAATTGAAAATTGAACAGATAGGAAGGCCCTGGGTTTAATTCCCGCTCTAATTAAGTGGCACATATAGTTGAGTCCTTTACTCATATCTTCTCACCATTCTCAGGTGTAAAATGAGTACATGGTCGTAAACAGCATTGTACCTGCCTGAAAAATTTGTTATATTATGTCATGCCTTGTCCTAGTGTTGTTGTTGTTGTTAGCTTGGGACCCTTGGAAAGCTTTGAGTACGTTTAGAGGATATTGCTCTATATAAATGCTCTAGGTTTTTGTGCGGCTATGTGGTCTAGTGGTATGACACTCGCTTTCGGATCGGAAGGTCCCGGGTTCGAGCCTCGCGCTCGGCGCATAGTTGATTCCTTGGAAAAGGCTCTTTACTCACATTCTCTCACCGTACTCAGGTGTAAAATGAGTACCTGGCCGTTAACAGCGTTGTCTTTGTCCGAAAAATTGTAATATCGCCTAACAGGCGGCATGTCCCGTCCTACATGTTAAATATTGCTGTTGGCCAGGGACCCCTTGTAAAGCGCTTTGAGCACATTTAGTGGATATTGCGCTATATAAAGCTCAATTTAATTTAAATTTAGTTTAAATGTTCTAGTTTTACTCACATCGTGTCCTGAAATCCACAGTTCCTTCAGAGCTGCCAAGCGAGTTGGAGACAATACAGATGTAACGGCCTGTGTCCGCTACGGTCAATGTGCTGATGGTGAGACTCGGTACAGCTAGTGTGCCACCACTGTAATAAGATATTTTGATAATCAAAGCATTATATTACAAAAATAATATATATTATTATACACACACACAGACAAACACACACATATATATATATATATATATATATATATATATATATATATATATATATATATATATGTGTGTATATATATATATATATATATATATATATATATATATATATATATAAATTAAATTGAGCTTTTATATAGCGCAATATCCACTAAATGTGCTCAAAGCGCTTTACAAGGGGTCCCTGGTCAACAGCAACATTTAACATGTAGGACGGGACATAACGCCTATTAGGCGATATTACAATTTTTCGGACAAAGACAACGCTGTTAACGGCCAGGTACTCATTTTACACCTGAGTACGGTGAGAGAATGTGAGTAAAGAGCCTTTTCCAAGGACTCAACTATGCGCCGAGCGCGAGGCTCGAACCCAGGACCTTCCGATATTATATATATATATATATATATATATATATATATATATATATAATATTTCTTTTAACCTTCTCCTCACCAACTATAGGATAATTGTGACATTCCGTACCATACATTTTTCTCAATCAAATTTCTTTTGTACATCACAAAATTTGAAGAATTATTTTGGTTATAGTATGAGAACTAATGGTATGTTGTTGTACAGAGTTTTTTTGTGATTGAATTATGTATTAACTTATAGATAGTTCGAAGGTGACGTCACTCAGGTCTTTGTTATTGTTTTTTTGCCATCCGCGTTTTTGAGTAATGCTCACTGAACTGTATTAACCCGACTATAAACGTTCATGGATACACACAATTTTGTGTGTTGGTCCGTTATACTTCCGGATGGCAATGTTGTGAACTCCTTAGCCAAGTGCATACTATCTATAGCATGCATTCATTCTTTTTGAGTTATAGCAAAGAGTGTGTAGGGTAACGTAGTTACCAAGAGCTCTCACTTGTCTTAACCGCAATGCTATTGTCGCGTGCCAGGCGAGACAGCGAGGTTGGTGTGCTCCGCGTGTATCATGCGCGCTAGGCTTACTGATACAATGAAGAAAATACGAGTAGAAGACGGAAGATGCGTGGCTTCACCAAAAGCGGGAAGTGAGAGCTCTTGGTAACATAACAATCGTTACCTACACGCTCTTTGGTTATAGATAGTTCGAAGATCACGTCACTCAGGCCTTTGTTATTGTTTTTGCCATCCGCGTTTGTGAGTTGTTCTCACTAACCTGTATTAACCAGACTATAAAAGTTCATGGTTACACAGAGTTTGTGTATTGGTCCGTTATACTTCCGGATGGCAATGTTGTGAACTCCTTGGCCAAGCGCATTCTATCTATAGAGATGAGAACTTAATGATGTGTTGTACAACGTGATTAAAATTAGTATGTATTAACTTATAGCATGCATTCATTCTTTTTGAGTTATAGTGATGAGAACGTAATGTGTGTTGTACAGCTTGTTTTGGTGAACAGAATAATGTATATATAGCATGTATTTGTGACCCTTCGCCTCAAAACGGTATTAAGTCGGGTTGTTTGTTTGTTTGTTTGTTTGTTGCTTTAGGTCTCTTCCAACACAATTGAGGTTATATGAGAGACCGCTGAAACAAAAAAACAAGCAATCTAACAAAAATAGTACAAATGTAAATCAAAATCATAACCTAAAGATATCATAAGCTAAATTATAAATAACCAAGAACAAACAGGCAGAAGATTTACAGAAAAAAAAATATCCCCTGTCAAAAATACAATCACAAACCAAAGAAGCAGGATAGGCTAGTAAAGAGAAGAAGAAACGACATCACTATCGGATCGTACACCCATGCGAACATCATAGGTATATGATTCAAGGGTGATGCTCCCATCCAACCACCCGCTAAGTCGGGTTGGTTAAGATGTTGAAAATTGAATTTATAGACAGAAATATCAGACTTGTGTTGAGTTTGTGTGTTTTATTGAGGAGAATGGATACCATATTTTAGGGTGCTAATGTCAACAATCTATATTTTTGACCAGTTTATCATTTAATTTGGCTTTGAAGCATATGGTTCATTCCGACATAATACCGTTTTGAGACAATGGGTCACATTTATTCTTTTTGAGTTTTAGTTTTTATCTTGGATTGGTAAGTACAACGTTTTGTGGAAAATCTGAAACAGTTAGTAATGAAATGAAAGCTTTAATTTATTGAAAGAAGACTGATAATGTGGACGTTTCAGTTTTCCCCTTTATCTAAAAAAAACAAAAACAAAAAAAAAATCTGCAATGAATGAAATATTAAGGAAGAATGAGAGATGAGATCTCTCATTCGTCCTTAGTAGAAAGCGATAGGGGCTGCAACCACCATTGAGTACAGACGATACAAGTTATTTTTCATTATATTTTATTTGTTTTCCTCGTTTATTTGTGTATTTTTGTGCTGACGAAGGGCTTGTACCCGAAACGTCCATTGTCTGTTTTGTTCCCATACGAAGCCTCTCCATTTTCACTCTTTCGTTAGTATTATTCGTCCTTAGTGTTTCATTCGTCGTGTTTTGTTCTCCCAACTTTCTGTCTTATATACGTTCAAAGGTTACACATAGGCTGTATCCGATTGGTGGATGCTGTGAGCATTTTACCTAAACGGATAACATTACTACAAACGGTTTTAACGACAAGTGGGCTATCTTGAGCATAAACAAGAAGGTTTGTAATTTGCGAACTAGCGTCCTATCCAAAAGGTAGCAAGCAATTGCTATTGTCCGTTTCATGCTATAGAAACTGAGATAAACTCCGGCTGCATAGGCCCAATGGCTCTAAAGGACTACTTAAAAAAATATTTTGAGGGCGGTTATGTGGTCTAGTTATATGACATGCTTTCGGATCGGACGGTTCTGGGTTTGACCCTCGCTCAGCGCATAGTTGAGTCCTTGCAAAAGGCTCTCTACTCACATTCTCTCACCGTACTCATGTGTAAAATGAGTACCTGGCCTTTGACAGCTTGGTCTCTGTTGAAAAAAAAATTGTAATATCGCCTAACAGGCGTCATGTTTTGTTCTACATATTACGTGTTGCTGTTGGTTTACTTTGTAAAGCGCTTTGAGCACGTTTAGTGGATATTGCGCTATATAAAAGCTCAAGTTTAAAGCCCAAGTTATTGATCAAACTCACCTGAATCTGGATCCGGAGACAGTTGTTCTCAGGTTAGATCCTGACGACAAACTGGTTTTCTTCCATTCCACTCTGGTGGCAGCAGGTTTGGAACTGAAGACGCAAGGCAGAGTCACCGATTGCCCAACCTTGGCCTCTACCGCTGACTGGCCTTCGATCTTGGGAGTGTCTGATTAATAATTTCATGAAACGATTGAAAAGTTGTCATTTTGTTTTGTTGTTGTTGTTTGTTTTTTTGTCTTTTTCTTGTTGTATTTTTTTTTTTTGTTATTTGTTTTTATATGTTTGTTTTTCTTTGTTCCCCCCCCCTCTCTCTCTCTCTCTCTCTCTCTCTCTCTCTCTCACGCACTCTCTCTCTCTCCCTATCTATCTATCTATCTATCTATCTGTATGTCTGTCTATATAAATTCTTCTATCTTTCTCCCTTTCTCTCTTCCCTCCCCCCCCCCCCCTTCTCTCTCTCTCTCTCTCTCCCCCTCTCTTTCCCTCTCCCTATCTATTTAATCTCTCCCTCTGTATGTCTCTCTCTCTCTCTCTCTCTCTCTCTCTGTATGTGTTTATGCGTGTGTGTGTTTGTGTGTGTGTGTCTGTGCGTGTGTGTGTAAAAGAACTAGTGTAAGACTTACATGTAACGGTGAGGGTAGCAGTTCCACTCTCCTTCGTATCCTGTCCATTACTAGCACTGCATTTATAGACTCCAGCGTCGGATGTTGCAAGAGTGAGAATGGTGAGGGATGGTTTTGATGTAGTACCTCCGGAGTATCGGGCTGGGTTGGCATTCAGCTGTAGTACTGAACCATCCTGTAGGTTGTATGTGTGTGTGTGGGGGGGGGGGGGGGGGGAGGAATGGGTGAGCGGTTATAAATAGATTGAATAATACAATTTGATGGGTAGAAGTATATTGAGAGTTTATAGATGTTTGAAATGTTCAGAAGTTGTGGTGGTTGTGGTGGTAGTTGTAGTCGTCGTCGTCGTCGTCGTCGTCGTAGTAGTAGAGTAGTAGTAGTAGTAGTAGTAGTAGTAGTAGTAGTAGTAGTAGTAGTAGTAGTAGTAGTAGTAGTAGTAGTATTAGTATTAATAGTAGTAGTTGTAGTAGTAATAGTAGTAGTAGTAGTAGTAGTAGTAGTAGTAGTAGTAGTAGTAGTAGTGGCACAAGTAGTAGTAGTAGTAGTAGTAGTAGTAGTAGTAGTAGTAGTAGTAGTAGTAATAGTAGTAGTAGTAGTAGTAGTAATAGTAGTAGTGGCGGTGATGGAAGTAATAGTAGTAATGGTAGTGGTAGTGATGGTGATAAATTCAATTGCGATTATACCACTGTTGCTGCTGTGACTACCATTTTTTTTCCTGCAGCTCAAAAATTACATTTTTGTATCTTTTCCTGACACAGAAAAGGTATCAACTAAATAATCGAGAGTTAACTTTATAGATCACTGGGATCGTCACCTGTCATCGGTCACTGATAGAAGTGGACAAATTGGACTTGGTTTCGGAGAGAAAATAATTCTCTATATTCATCCTCAGGAGATTTTTATTTTCTTTAGGTGCTATCTTGAGAAAAGACTGAGATAACCTAGGCGTCAGTCGCAGTTCAACGCTGCAAAGTGAGCAATGGGAGTTAAAAAGGGGGAAAAAAAGAGTTGCCCCGAAATGGACCTCGAACTCAGGTTTCCCGATTGGAAGTGCAATGCTTCATCCACTCACGATCTGTGTACTGAGTTAGGGATTACCTAAATGTCTCACCCAGACACCAGCACAAGAGGAATAACTCAAATATTTACAAATCATATGTTAAATTAAAAAAAAAAAAACAACAGTACATAACAGAGAGATGATTTACAATGAAAAAATATCATCTCCAAAAACTATAACTATACATTCGACTGTTTCCCTCCCAGCCAAGAACTCAGGCTCAGGACAAAACTAAATTAATCTTATTCCAAGACAAAGACAGAAAGCAATTGGAAAACTGATACAGGTGGATAGGAGACACAGCAAGCACCTCCCTGCCCACTATTAATAGGAGGTCAGGAACCCCACCCTGTATGAGTGGATACAAACCTTGAACCAAGTGATTGATGTAGCAGCAGGAAACATCTGGACATCGCATTGAATAGCTACATTGGAGTCGCCTTCTTTAGCAGTGACGTCACCACCTATATTTACCACTGGGTCGACTGTGGACGAACGTTACAACAATCGTATAAATTCAACATTCCCATCCGGATAAAACTCCATGCTCAAAACAGTGTACTGATATTTTACCATGATGTGTGTGTGTGTTGTAATCAAGTTCAATGCATACCGTGCGATTTTTATATGGCGAAATAACTGATATTTTACCATGATGTATGTGTTGAAATCAATTTTAATGCATACCGTGAGATTTTTATATGGCGAAATAACTGATATTTTACCATGATGTATGTGTTGTAATCAATTTTAATGCATACCGTGAGATTTTTATATGGCGAAATAACTGACATTTTACCATGATGTGTGTGTTGTAATCAATTTTAATGCATACGCGAAGAGTTAAAAGAAACAAACAACAAAACCGTGAGCTTTTTATATGGCGAAATAACCACTAAATGTGCTCATATCGCTTTTCAAAGGTTCATAGGAGAACATCAAAATTGAACGCCACGAAAGAATAAAAAAGCGCCTTTACCTGACAGGCACTTATTTTACACTGGAGTAAAGTGAGAATGTACGAGTCAAACCCTTTTTCAAAGTTATTCAATTAATTTAATTATTTATTTATTTATCTATTTATTTAATTATCTATTTATTTATTTTCCTTTAAATCACCACTAGCAACCACCATTTCTACATTTAGTAGTCTAATAACATTGAAATATAGCAATCATAAAACAAGCTGATAATTTTTATTCATCTATCAATTTTCTTACATTTACCTGTAATTAATGTTTTTACCTAAATGTTATCACACTGCAATCCGAGTTTATGAAAATAAAAAATATAAAAATTATGGTTTATGAAAAAGCAAAAAATACTTAATAAACTTTCAAATAGATATTTATAATGAAAAATTATCTTTTTTTTTCAATAATTTAGAATTTACAAAGTAAAAATGAATGATAGACGTTTACAAGAATGAACAATATACACAAAAATGTTCAAACTAGAATTATGTTAGTATAAGCGTAAAGTTAGTATAGGATGTGGGAATAAAGAGAGAAGGAAACGGTAGGGGGTGATTGTTTTATCAATAATGATAACGATGATAATAATCATAATGATGATGATAATAATAATAATAATAATAATAATAATAATAATAATAATAATAATAATAATAATAATAATAATAAATGGGCGCTAATAATTTTTTGGGACATTAATCGATAAAAAATTATATCATATTATGATATATGACATAATACGGACCTAAGATTGAATGCAAAGAGGTATATTTATTTTATACTTAAAAAATAAAAGAACCGTATCACATTGAAGCATATTTATTATATTACTTTAACACTATAGAATTCATGAATATACTTTATATGCAAACATTGTTTTAACATTCACTACAAATTAAAGTTAAATGACTCTTATCTTCCGCAATATACAAATTACCTTGACACAAACACCAACATGATTTATGTACTCGTAAAGTAAGTTTGACTAAAAATCTAAATCTGTACTTATCGTATGGCCTCAATTAAATCATATCATGCTATACCATAATGTATATGAACATGCCATTATACCATAATGCATATGAACATACTATTATACCACAATGTATATGAACATGCCATTATACCGCAATGTATATGAACATACCATTATACCATAATGTATATGAACATGCCATTATACCATAATGCATATGAACATACTATTATACCACAATGTATATGAACATGCCATTATACCGCAATGTATATGAACATACCATTATACCACAATGTATATGAACATGCCATTATACCACAATGTATATGAACATACCATTATACCATAATCTATATGAACATACCATTATACCACAATGTATATGAACATGCCATTATACCATAATCTATATGAACATACCACTATACCATAATGTATTTAAACATACCATGAAACTTTAACTAATTGAATTATTTCTTTACTCGTTAAGAATTTGTTTATAAATTCAGACAAAATAAAAGTAAATCTAAAAAAAGTATCAGAAAGAAAAAATATAGGTTTTGATTTTGGAGGTTGATATAACTGTGGACAATAACAAAATATATCCAGAATTAGTTTATCTCGACGTGTACATAAACGCAAGTCTGACATCCGAACCCACTTATGGGCCAAGTTTAATCTTGTTGTAACGGACAATATTTTGCGCCATTTTTTTTTATTATTTGGTGGGGGGGGGGGGGGAGAGATATTTTCATTACAACAATGAAACCATAAAAAATTGGGTTATCAGACCTGCAAATAAGTGCACTTCGGTTTATCTCAGTACACTATATTATTTCCTCACAGACGCGAAACCCAAATTTAAAAAAAAAAAAGAAAAAAGAAAAACAAAAAAAAAAAACAATAATCTTGGACCTGTAGAAAAAAAGATGCATTAGAATGTTTTCTTATTTGATGTCCAAACAATAATATAAAAAAAAAACAATAAAATCCCATACGAGTCCATGGTATAGAATATGTAGAAGTTTTTTTTTGTTAATAAAATTGTACTATAATTGTGCTAGCTTGTCACAAGAGAGTGATTCCAAAAGGCTAAATATAGAATGAATGAAAGTGACGTCACTCGAATCTTTAAAAAAAAAAAAGTTAATACCTCCAAAGAGGTGATTAGTACTTGGCAAATTCTTCCGCGTCATTGAAAAACGTTTAAGATTACATACAGTTTATTGTTTTGCTTACAATTGACATGATGGACTGGTGAGTACTTCGCTTAAACGCATCATTTAACGATAATAAATTATAAGAACACACTGAAATATGTCAGCACATTGGATTTTTTATGTGCCTTTTTCAAAAAATTAAGAAAAGTCTTTTAAGAAAGATTTTAGATTTCGGAATTCGCAATTTTGATTCCAGTTTTTAAAAATACACAATTTCAGTTTTCACGTCACAATTTAAGAACTTGAAAAATACAATCAAAGATCACATCGATCTCAGACAAAAAAAAAAAGATAAAGAACTGGATAGGTGCACATCTTTGGCAGGTCTGATGAACAAAGGCCATAACGTGCCTGGTTTAACATAATTTCTGTAATGGACAATATTTGGCGTTGGTTTCAGAGTATATTTCACCCAAGGAGCCCAAAACAATTTGGGGAGTTATCAGACCTGTAAATAAATACACGTTGGTAAAGAGCTAATTTTTTCACCCAACGTCTATTTCAATCTATAATTTTTACCGTGACTTTTTGAATTATCTATGTAAGAAGATGCTTTTTATTATATCAGTCGATTCTAAAAAAAGAAAAGTGCTGTGACTTTTCTTACACTGAAATATTATAGACAGTATGCGCTTGGCTAAGAAGCTCACAACATTGCCATCCGGAAGTAGAACCGACCAACACACAAAACTGTGTGTAACCTTGAACTTTTAGAGTCTGGATAATACAGTTTAGTGAGAATTACTCATAAACGTGGATGGCAAGAAAAAAACAACAAAAAAAAACAATAACAAAGACCCGAGTGACGTCAACTTCATTCTATCTATATTAACTTGACCGGCGGGACTGAATTGGTTTCATGGGAAAACCAAATCTATTTTGATGTTTCGCGTGCCTGCCATTCTATTAAATAACACATTCTATATCATGGACAAACTTTTAATCAAGCAAAACAACAATCGTTACATTATATATATATATATATATATATATATATATATATATATATATATATATATATATTGTATAGCCATCAATGCACGAGGCTGTGACAAAAGATCGTTGTAAAATCATATGCAGGTAACTGTGATAATTACACATACTATGATGTTATTGAAATATTTTGTCGCACACTGGTAAAACACACCTTTTTTGTAATGACTCTAAGTCTTTCATATTTAAAAAAATAAATCATTGAATTGAGACGATAATCATCCTCAATTTGTCAATATTGTTCAAATTCAAATCTTCTCAGAAAGTTGGGGTTTTTTGGGGTTTTTTTTTTTTGGGGGGGGGGGGGGGGAAGGGGGTTGTTTTTTAATCCAATCTCTTACTTTCTTAATCGTTTTTCAGTACTATAAAAGTATAAAAATTGCTGTTAAGTACGCTTAAAAAAATTACACATTAAAAAAATTTTGACCGGAAAGATCGTCCTTCAATAAATATCAATCGATTAAAATAATATTCCCCATCTTGTCAAACAGTCTAAAATCTGGGATTCAAAGTACGTCTTCAATGAAATCCCGGGTTTGAAAGTTTTGACAAGACGATGGCCATTATTTATATTTAACTCTATCCTTACCAGCCATTTTCAGGATTTTCCCCAAAACTTCACACCCAACTAACACAAACATAGATTTTTTATCACTTAAACACGATAACAGTAAGGTTCTTGCGATAAATAATTTCTTTAGCAAAACATCCTCTATACAACACATTGTTAATTTTCTTTAAATTTTATTATGTACAAAAGAAATAAATTTGAATAAGAAAAATGTTGGTTGTATCGTAACGAATGTGACGATTTTCCTATGGTTGGTAAGGAGAGGGTTACCAGGACCCGTTTTACGGCCAAACTTTAAACAAATTCAGAGTACGGCGAAAAACTGGTTCTTTCCCATAGCGTTATCAAAGTAGCTTTTTATCCTTGTCTTTTTATGTGTGTCGAGAGTTATAACAAGAAAAAAAAAGAAGATAAAACGTCCTTCTGTCCCAACCGTTTGCGAATTTTTGGATATAAACAAAGGCATAACGATGTGCACAAATATGTGACCCCTCGTCTCAAAACGGTATTATGTCGGGATGGACCTGATGCTAAAAAGTCAAATTATAGTTGAACTGGTCAAAAATATGAAACGTTGGTATCTAGCACAGTAAAATATTATATTCCTTCTCCTCTATAAAGCATATAAATCCAACTTAAGCATCATATTTCTGGCTAAAAAAAAAACAACATTTTCAGCATCTTAATGATCCCGACTTAATACCGTTTTGAGACGAGGGGTCACACATAATTCAAAGGAATGAAATCCACAATTTTATCAAATGAAAAGAATCCCATATTGTTTTAAAACATAACTTGTTATTTGCAAAATAAATGAAATGCGCGAAATACTCGTAAATAGGTAAAGGCCTTGTGTTGGGATAAAGCAAAACCCAGGACTGTTATAACGGCCTTGTGTTGGGATAAAGCGAAACACGGGACTGTAATAACGGCCTTGTGTTGGGATAAAGCGAAACACGGGACTGTTATAACGGCCTTGTGTTGGAACAAAGCAAAACTCAGGACTGTTATAACGGCCTTGTGTTGGGATAAAAACAAAACCCAGGACTGTTATAACGGCCTTTTGTTGGAATAAAGCGAAACCCAGGACTAATATAACGGCCTTGTGTTGGGATAAAGCAAAACCCAGGACTGTTATAACGGCCTTGTGTTGGGATAAAAGCAAAACCCAGGACTGTTATAACGGCCTTTTGTTGGAATAAAGCAAAACCCAGGACTGGTATAACGGCCTTATGTTGAGATAAAGCAAAACCCAAGACTGTTATAACGGCCTTTTGTCTATAATCCTGGATACTGACAGTTTCTTTGACCATTTTGGTCAGAAATAGTTTTGCCTCAGATATCAATGATTTATGATGACCTACAACTTGTCAAAATTTTATGTACCCAAGTCTTCTTTGAAGTCCAACGTTGAAGAATGTTTGACAAGTTGAAGGTCATTTGATTGATGGATATCACAATTGAAAGACTTTTAACCAAAAACAAAAAAATAATCATTTTCTGATGTATAGAACATCAGAGACAGTTCTTATCTTCGGCCAACAACAAAAACATTATTAAACAATCTGATTCATTATCGTTGCTATCTAAATTCATAATGCATTGGTTTTCTTTAGAAATTGTGTCTTCTTTTTCTATTAATAAAAATAGAAAAAGCAGACGAAAGTCGATATAAAAACCAGACATCGATCGTCCTTGTGTGACACTAGAGCTTCATGGAAAGACAATGGCCAAAAATTCTCAAGAGCATGATATGTGACCCTTCGCCCCAAAACGGTATTAAGTCGGGTAGGTTAAGATGTTGAAAATTGAATTTATAGACAGACATATCATACTTGTGTTGAGTTTGTGTGTTTTATTGAAGAGAATGGCTACCATATTTTAGGGTGCTAATGTCAACAATTTATATTTTTGACCAGTTTATCATTTAATTCGGCTTTTAGGCATTTGGTTCGTTCCGACATAATACCGTTTTGAGACGATGGGTCACATATTATAAACATTGTTATAATGATAATTCAAAATAGCAGCAACAACAACAAATAAATAATATATTATTTATTGTTTTATGGATTATGAAAGTGATTTTAGGGGTCGGGTAAGCAAAAAAGGTCAAAGGCCGTAAGCCACCTGGTGAATACAGAAGAACAGTTTGGGTTATTTTATCAAACAACATCCGTCACAATAATTATACAGAACAACAACCAGGAATATAATCGAAACAAAACAAAACAAAACAAAACAAAAAAAGAATGAAAAGCTGGTTATGAGACGTGAAGCTTCTGTTTATGATAAACTCTTCAAAATTATTTTTTTTTTTAAATTTTAAAACGCGAGTTAAAACAGACGGGTGTTTTATTTATTTTTAAACGAATTTTTCACCCTAGTATCTTGTACTATGCAGTTAACATACACATTACATTAGTTGCAAGCCTATCTATTGCAATAATGGCTTATTTTAACATTGTTGTAATGAGAATAGATGGTATTCTTTTGTTCCAAAATTGGTTTTCTCCATCACAACAATGAGACAATGTTAATAATTGGACTCGCAAATAAGTGCACTTTCTTTCTCTCTCTCTCTCACACACACACACAAACTCACACACACACACACACACACACACTCTCTCTCTCTCTCTCTCTCTCTCTCTCTCTCTCTTCTCTCTCTCTCTCTCTTCTCTCTCTCTCTCTCTCTCTCTCCCCTCTCTCTCTCTCTTCTTCTCTCTCTCTCTCTCCCTCTCTCTCTCTCTCTCTTCTCTCTCTCTCTCTCTCTCTCTCTCTCTCCCTCTCTCTCTCTCTCTCTCTCTCTCTCTCTCTCCCTCTCTCTCTCTCTCTCAATCCAGGCGAAGGGTTACCTAAATAATATATGCTAAACAATTCGTTTTAAAACATAGAACAAAACTATCGATAACAATGCATTATATTATTCATTATAAGCTATCAAAATATTCTCTATCAGTAAATTCTACCACTATTCATCAGTTACCACTAACTACCTGTCATCGCTATAAATCTCTAAAACTCTTCTCTAAAATTCTCTATGCTGTTCACTATGAGCATCTATTGAGTATTATCCTATCAGAATGTGGGCTTAAAATGTATTTGTAAATAACCGCAAGAAGCAGCGAAAATCTCCCTCTGCCGTAAACTGCCAAAACACTTTTTTTTCATTTTAGGCCCCCCAAAAAACAAACATTTACTTCAAAAAACAATATTCGATTGAAACTGCCATAAACATTTCAAAAAGTCTCGTCTCAAACTTGAAACTTCCTATAATACAATTATTTCAATGTCGATTAATTAAAGTAATTTTTGAGCTTTGAGATATTTTTTCCTTCTTAATATAGCGCAATAGCCACTAAACGAGCTCAAAGCGCTTTACAAGGGGCCTGCCCTGATCAACAGCAACATGTAACATGTAGAACGGGACATGACGCCTGTTAGGCGAAATTGCTTTTTTCTCCGACAGACAACGCTGTTAACGGCCGGGTACTCCTTTTACAACTGAGATAATGGAAGTAAAGAGCCTTTTCCAAGGACTCAACTGTGTGCCGAGCGAGGCTCGAATCCAGGACCTTCCAATCCGAAAGCGAGGGTCATACCACTAGACCACATAGCCGCATTAACCCTAAACATTTAAAAAATCACGATCGATTTAAATGACCCTCATCTTAAAAAATGTTCTCAAACCTGGGATTTTAATGAAGACCTCGCAAGGTCCCATGTTTGAGAGTTTTTGCTAAGATGAATGTCATTTAAATCGATCGATATTTGAAAAAAATAATTTTCTGGCCAAATTTTTAAAATACGTGTTTTTTCCTAAGTATGACAGTTAACTGGTTAATCATTGCTTTATCATCCAAGTCCCAAGGTTTGAGAGTTTTTGCCAAGATGCGAGCCATTTAAATCGATCAATATAATATTTGAAGGATGAGTTTTCTGGCCCAAATTTTAAATACGTCTTTCCCAGGGTAAGGCAATCTATAATATTCAAAGTAACAATTTTTCTGGTTAAAATGATAAAAATGTGCTTTGGCATAGTACAGGCAACCTTACGTAAAGCGATACTACAGCGTGAAACACTTACATGTAACTGTCAACTGTACTTCGTCTCCTTTAGTCGATCCCCTCTTATTAGTTGCAACACACTGGTAGGTTCCTGGATCGGAACTCTCGTCCAGATTCGAGATGGTCAGATCCGGTTCCGCGATCGTCCCGCCTGAATACTTCCCAGCAGGCCGGCCTAGATTGATCTGAACGAGGTCTTTCGTCCAGATCAACAAGGTCAAGGCCGGGTTAGCCGTGACGTCACAGGTCAAGGTCACCTGTTGGCCTTTCTTTCCCTGAACGTTGCCTTGCTTGGAGTCGATGGTCGGTTTGACTGAATGTGGAAATAAGAGTTGGAGGAGTTAGGTTCTTGATGCTGTTGTGGTGATGGTGATGGTGGTGGTGGTGGTGGTAGTAGTAGTAGTAGTAGTAGTAGTAGTAGTAGTAGTAGTAGTAGTAGTAGTAGTAGTAGTAGTAGTAGTAGTAGTAGTAGTAGTAGTAGTAGTAATATTAGTAGTAGTAGTAGTAGTAGTAGTAGTAGTAGTAGTAGTAGTAGTAGTAGTAGTAGTAGTAGTAGTAGTAGTAGTAGTAGTAGTAGTAGTAGTAGTAGTTGTTGTTGTTGTTGTTGTTGTTGTTGTTGTTGTAGTAGTGGTAGAGAGATAGAGAGAGGGGAGAGAGAGAGAGAGAGAGAGAGAGAGAGAGAGAGAGAGAGAGAGAGAGAGAAATACAATGGGGAGTTAAAATAAGAGAGAATAAGAAAAGAAACTTACAAGTTACGTCCAAGCTATTGGCAACAGAAACGCCAGTTCCTCTAGAGTTGACCACATGGCATCTGTAAGGGCCCGTATCATCTCTGGACACTGTCCTGATGGTCAAACTGGGAATTAATAGAGTGCCCCCGAGATATTTGTCTGGCTGACCAGTCACGTTGATCTCCTTGTTATCCAGCGTCCAGTAGAGTCTCGTAGGGGATGGATTGGCCTTGTACGAACAGGTGAACACGATGTTTTTGGTTCCCTCCTGGACAATGGATACAGTTGCCGTGGATGACACCGTAGGCACAGCTGATGAATTCAAAAGTTTTTAGGAGTTTATTTTCAATCTTATAATAAAATTTTGAATTAAAAAAAAACAACTTTGTGTGTGTGTGCGTGTGTGTGTGTGTGTGTGTGTGTGTGTGTGTGTACACACGTCTATTATAGATAGTATGCGCTTGGCTTAGAATCTCACAGCATGCCCATCCGGAAGTATAACAGACCAACACACAAAACAATGTGTAACCATGAATACTTATAGTCCTGATAATACAGTTAAGTGAGAATGGCTCATAAACGTGGATGGCAAAAAAAAAAAAAAAGCAATAACAAAGACCCGAGTGACGTCAACTTCATTCTATTTATAGATGTATCATTGGACCGAATTTGGTCATCGATGACTTAAAATAAAACTGTTTCGATCGATGTTTGATTATTTTCTGATCTGACAACCCAGTTAAATTTTGCTATAAGTCCATTGTTGTAATGGAAATACTCCCAAACGAATATGTTTTGTTTTTGTTTTTAAGGGTTTTACGGCGCTTGCAACACATTTAGGTTATATCAGCGCCAGTAAAAAGGAAGAAAATGGGATAGTAAAAAGTTCTAGAATTACAATTGAAGCACCCAAGAGAAAGTAAGACATAGGGGAACTGGGAACAAATAGGAATCAGATGTAGATTCCAAGAGCATACCACCAATGTACTTAGTTTGAGTAAGTCTCATCCGGACACAAGAACAATATCCAACAAAGAGGAACACACTCAAATGCTTACATTATACATTAAAAAATAACAAATATACTAATACATAACAGAGAGATGATTTACAAGGAAAAAAATATCATCTCCCAAAACAATAACTATGCATTTGACTGTTTCCCTCCCAGCCAGGACTCCGACCAGGGCCAGGAAAAAAACTAAGTAATCTCATTCCAAGACAAAGACAGAAAGCATGGTGGAAAACAGATATAAGGGGATAGAAGACACAGTATGTACCCCCCTGCCTACTATGGGAGGTCAGGATCCCCACCCAGCCAAACGAATACAAAATAGTGTCCATCACAACAATGTTAAAAGAAAACCAATAGGACACAATAGACTAAGAGGACATATGTTTACAAAGCTAGGTATTGGAACAACCCCTTATTGCCCATGTAGAACCGACCATGAAACCACTTTACACGTGTTTATGGATTGCCCATTATACAACGTGCAACGTTCGAACCACTGGGTCACCCCTACATCACTCAACACAAAGCTCTATGGTGAGGCTGAGGACCTAAAGCGGACCACAGACTTCATAGCAGATATCGGACTGCAGCCATAGATGTCCATCAGAGGAACGAAGAAGAAGAAGAAGAAGAAGAAAAGAAAACCCACAATAGCGTTAGGTTATCAGAACTACAAATATGACCACTTTATCTTAATGTCCACGATGTCTCGGGTTTGAGAGTTTTTGCTAATGAGGGTCGTTTAAATCGATCGATATTCGAAGGACGAGTTTCCTGGCCAAATTTTTGAATTCGTGTTTTTTTTTTTTGTTTTTTTTTTTTTGAGCTTTTATATAGCGCAATATTCACTTAACGTGCTCAAAGCGCTTTACAAGGGGTCCCTGGTCAACAGCAACATTTAACATGTAGGACGAGACATGACGCTTGTTAGGCGATATTACAATTTTTCGGACGAAGACAACGCTGTTAACGGCCAGGTACTCATTTTACACCTGAGTACGGTGAGAGAATGTGAGTAAAGAGTCTTTTCCAAGGACTCAACTATGCGTCGAGCGAGGCTCGAACCCAGGACCTTCCGATCCGAAAGCGAGTGTCATACCACTAGACAAACATAGCCGCACTTTTTTCCTGAGTACAGCAAGTTAACTGGTTAAGTATAACTTACCCACGATTTGCACAGAGACCTCTCCGCTTGTTGTGGTGCCGATGGTATTGGTGGCCACGCAAGTGTAATTTCCACTGTCGTTAAGGCCAGCGTCTAAAATGGTCAAAGTTGGAGTGGACAAAGTCCCGTCTCGGTACTTGCTGGGGTTGGTGCTGGAACTGATACGACTTCCACCTGATGGAGTGAGGAATGGTATGGATGATGAAGATGGTGTGGTGGTAATGGTGGTGGTGGTGGTGGTAATGATGATGATGATGATGATGATGATGATGATGATGATGATGATTAAGATGATGATGATGATGATGATGATGATAATCATGAAGATGATGATGATGATGATGATGATGATGATGGTGGTGGTGGTGGTGGTGGTGGTGTTGCTGCTGTTTCTGGTAGTGGTGGTGGTGGTGGTGATGATGATAATGATGATGATGATGATGATGGTGATGATGATGATGATGATGATGATGATGATGATGATGATGATGATGATGATGATGATCATGATGATAATGATAAAGATCAATATGATGATAATGATGATGCACGACATTTTTGTGCATAATTTGTGTTAGACAGTTTTGTGACCGAATTGACATAATATTATTTGAAATGTTCACATAGACATCCTTACCAATTTTAGCCCAATACAAATCTGTAGCACCTGGGTTGGCGGTAACTGAACAGATAAGAGTTACTGCATTCCCGGGTTCGGACAAAATCGGTGTATCAGTTACTGTTATTGTTGGTTTATCTGGAATAGATAAAAGCAAACAGTGAGGAGGCCACGTCACAAACTGCTAAGTTGCATTTTCATAATTGTGAGAAAACTGCAATTTGTTGTCATTTATTAGTGACTTAAAGAGGACAATTTTGTCTTGTTTGCCCCATAGAACAAAGACGAGTGTTTTGAAATTTCAAATTTTTCTTGGTGATTTGATGGTATTTGTTTGTCTTTTGTTTTTAAAAGTTTTAAGGCGCAACACATGAAGGTCATATCAGCGCCAGTACAAAGGAAGAAAATGGGATAGTCAAAAGTTCTAGAATTACAATTAAAGCACCCAAGAAAAGGTGAGACAAAGGGAAATTTGTTCAAATAGGAATCAGATGTAGATTCCAAGAGGACACTATCAAAGTACTTAATTTGAGATCACCTAAAAGTCTCACCCAGACGCGAACACAATATCCCTCTAAGAGGAATACACTCAAATGTTTACAAATCATAATGTTAAAAATAAAAAATAACAATAGGTACGTAACAAAGAGATGATTTACAAGGAAAAAATATCATCTCCCAAAACGATAACTATACTTCGACTGTTTCCCTCCCAGCCAAAGATTCCGGCCAGGGTCAGGACAAAACTAAATAATCTAATTCCAAGACTAAGACAGAAAGTAATTGAAAAACAGATACAGGGGGGGATAGAAGACATAGCAAGTACTTCCTTGCCCATTATGGGAGGTCAGGAACCCCACCCAGATAGAACAAAGCCTTGAGTGCCTTGAAATTTCAAATTTTTCTTGGTGATTTTATGGCGTTTAACCTGCTAACTGCCTTTATCTGGAAAAACATGCATTGAAAATTTGTGACCCTTCGCCTCAAAACGGTATTAAGTCGGGTTGGGTAAGATGTTGAAAATTGAATTTATAGACAGAAATATCAGACTTGTGTTGAGTTTGTGTGTTTTATTGAGGAGAATGGATGCCATATTTTAGGGTGCTAATGTCAACAATTTATATTTTTGACCAGTTTATCATTTAATTTCGCTTTGAAGCATATGGTTCATTCCGACATAATACCGTTTTGAGACGATGGGTCACATTTTGACCATAAAATTCTTCCTTCAGATAATCGATCGATTTAATTGAAGGTCATCTTGACAAGAACTCTCACCACCTGGGACTTCGCGAAGACGTCTAAAATGATAAAAGAGAACAGGCGGTGTCCGACAATAGATGAAAAACTACACAATTTACACTTACAAGTGACGACTAAAATAGCCTAAGGCAACAAATAGTGTCCGAAGATAGTAGAAAACTTACACATTACTTCCTACTTTATACAGGTCGGCCAGGTCCATTAACTCTCTCCGTATCGATGATTTTCAGTATTTCCCAAAAATGTCAGGCTTACCCAGCAAAAATGGATTTTTAAAAATGAAACAATCTCTCTACAAAACAACTTAAGGTAATTTTTAATTAAACAAATATCATTGTGATGTATAAAATAAATCTGAATAAGAAAAAATGTATATTGTGTCGTAACAAATGTGACGATTTTGCTGTATCTAGGTCAGGTGGTAAGGAGATGGTTAAACAAAAGTATGGGCAAAAAGAAAACAAAACAAACAAACAAAAAAAGGTTAGTGCCAAGACTTACAAGTGACGTCTAAAGATAGTCCAAGACTAGATCCTATCCCTTGATCGTTTGTGACGCGGCATAAGTAGGTCCCTTTGTCCGAACGCTCCACTGTTCTGATAGTGAGGTTAGGGCTCGTGTCGAGAGTACCGCCGGAGTATTTGGAGGGCAGAGCCGCAGAATTAATACGCACTCCGTCTTTGGCCCAGTGTAAATCTGTCGCCTCAGGGTTGGCTTTGAAGTTACAGGTCAGGATGATGTTGCTGGCTCCTTCAGACACGCTGGAGACTGTTAGAATAGCCGTAACGGATGGAATACCTGGGGAAAATGATATCGTGGGAAATTGTCGAAATGGTTAATTAGTATTATGATTGTGAAACATTCTTGTGGTTTGGAGACGTATATTAGGGCATTAAAATGAGTATGTAGGAGAAGAAGTTGAATTCGTGATCGTAGCAGCAGTGTTGGTAGAAGTACAGTAATGATGATGATGATGATGATGATGATGATGATGATGATGATGATGATGATGATGATGATGATGATGATGATGATGATAGTAGTAGTAGTAGTAGTAGTAGTAGTAGTAGTAGTAGTAGTAGTAGTAGTAGTAGTAGTAGTAGTAGTAGTAGTAGTGGTGGTGGTGGTGGTGGTTGTAGTAGTAGTAGTAGAAGTTGTAGTAGTAGTAGTATTAGTAGTAGTAGTAGTAGTAGTAGTAGTAGTAGTAGTAGTAGTAGTAGTAGTAGTTAGTAGTGGTGGTGGTGGTGGTGGTAGTGGTAGTAGAAGTAGTAGTAGTAGTAGTAGTAGTAGTAGTAGTAGTAGTAGTAGTAGTAGTAGTAGTAGTAGTAGTGGTGGTGGTGGTGGTGGTGGTGGTAGTAGTAGTAGTAGTAGTAGTAGTAGTAGTAGTAGTAGTAGTAGTAGTAGTAGTAGTAGTAGTAGTAGTAGTGGTGGTGGTGGTGGTGGTGGTAGTAGTAGTAGTAGTAGTAGTAGAAGTAGTAGTAGTAGTAGTAGTAGTAGTAGTAGTGGTGGTGGTGGTGGTGGTAGTAGTAGTAGTAGAAGTTTAGTGGTGGTGGTGGTGGTGGTAGTAGTAGTAGTAGTAGTAGTAGTAGTAGTAGTAGTAGTAGTGGTGGTGGTGGTGGTGGTTGTAGTAGTAGTAGTAGAAGTTGTAGTAGTAGTAGTAGTAGTAGTAGTAGTAGTAGTAGTAGCTAGTAGTGGTGGTGGTGGTGGTGGTAGTGGTAGTAGAAGTAGTAGTAGTAGTAGTAGTAGTAGTAGTAGTAGTAGTAGTAGTAGTAGTAGTAGTAGTAGTAGTAGTGGTGGTGGTGGTGGTGGTGGTAGTAGTGGTAGTGGTGGTAGTAGTGGTAGTAGTAGTAGTAGTAGTAGTAGTAGTAGTAGTAGTAGTAGTGGTAGTGGTGGTGGTGGTGGTGGTGGTGGTAGTAGTAGTAGTAGAAGTTGTAGTAGTAGTAGTAGTAGTAGTAGTAGTAGTAGTAGTAGTAGTAGTAGTAGTAGTAGTAGTAGTAGTAGTAGTAGTAGTAGTAGTAGTAGTGGTGGTGGTGGTGGTGGTGGTGGTAGTAGTAGTAGTAGAAGTTGTTGTAGTAGTAGTAGTTGTTATTCTTCTTCTTCTTCTTGTTATTGTGACTACTGTTTTGATGCACTATTGTAATAAATTATGCTGCCTTTGGTTGTCTTCTCATATCGATCGATTTAAATGACTTTCATCTTAGCAAAAATTCTCAAAACTGGGACCTTAGAGGTCTTCATTAAAAATCCCAGGTTTGAGAGTTTTTGCCCAGATGAGGGTCACTTACATCGACGATATTTAAAGGATGAATTTTCTGGCCAACTTTTTAAATACGCGGTGTTTTGTTTTTTTAAAAATCAGAGCTGAGTTTTAAAATTGATCTTTTATATAGCGCAATATCCACTAAACGTGCTCAAAGCGCTTTACAAGGGGTCCCTGACCAACAGCAACATTAAACATTTAGGACGGACATGACGCTTGTTAGACGATATTACAATTTTCTCCGGACAGAGACAACGCTGTTAATGGCGAGGTACTCATTTTACCCCTGAATACGGTGAGAGAATGTGAGTAAAGAGCATTCTCCAAGGACTCAACTATGCGCCGAGCGAAGCTCAAACCCAGGGCCTTCCGATCCGAAAGCGAGTGTCATACCACTTGACCACAAATGACTTTAAACTTACTAATGATATCAACTTTAACCGAGCCGCTAGTCGTGGTGCCAATGTCGTTGACTACAACACACTGGTAGCTTCCGGAGTCGTCAAAGGTTGGAGACTGGATCGTTAGGCTGTGTTTAGATAAGGAGCCTCCACTGTACTTTCCAGGGCTGTTCGACGGAACGATGCGTATCCCATCCTTGGTCCAGTAGAGATTGGTGGGTTGTGGATTGGCGTCCACCGAACATGGCAAGACGACGGGGGAGCCGGTGGACCCTTGGACAGGGGTGATTGGGACCACGAGATCGGGTTTGACTGAAAAAGTAAATTATGAGGGATGTTAGATAAGGAAAAAAATTTAACATGGACAATTAAACCTTGATATTTAAGTGTATTATAGAAATTTACAATAGGAGTTTGATGTGACCGTTCACGGCCGACAATGCATACTTGGGGGAAATAACTATAATATCATAATATATATATACTTTATATATATATATATATATATATATATATATATATATATATATATATATATATATATATATATATATATATAAATCATATTATTATGATTAACTCACACAACCCTAAGACTGACTATATCCGTAGTTTACCCGGGTTACTTTTACCCCATGCCTATTTATTACATTTTACTGAGACAAATTATAGGCGTAGTATCAAAGCTATTGTTTTTCATTTTTACATGTTAATGGTAGTTGAATAAAACTATCTTTGTACATGCTCATTTTTAATACATTTTTTTCCAATTTTAAAAATAGTAGAAAAATCTCTAGGATTGAGTGAGTTAACAATATTCTGTATCTCTCTCTCTTTCTCTCTCTCTCTCTCTCTCTTTCTCTCTCTCTCTCTCTCTCTCTCTCTCTCTCTCTCTTTCTCTCTCTCTCTCTCTCTCTCTCTCTCTCTCTCTCTCTCTCTCTCTCTCTCTCTCTCTCTCTCTCTCTCTCTCTCTCTTTCTCTCTCTGGTTCTAGCACAGGGCTGTTACAAATTATTTGGATATCTCCCTATTGCTAATTTCCATTATTTCTTTTGTCCGTTCTTATCCAATACCTCTTGTCTCTCACCATAAAGGTGATATGATTTTACGCTGTGCCATAATGGTTTCTAACCGGATGACAACACGAGCATGGGAATGTGGTTACAACTTAAAACGCAAACACATAAACACACTTACCCACACATACATGCACTTAAACAAACACTTGGGTGTTGACTTAAAACAATATAAACTTACAAGCAACTTCGGGGAAATGAGGCTAAAACCGTGCACATTCGAGTTGACAGCATGAAAATTTTCACACAGGTTACCAAGACTCATAAAATAAAAACCATCTGTATTAGACGCTATAGAACCACTCTGGCAATCAATCATAACATTTCAGTTCCAGGCCTTAGATTTTTCCCTGTTACAGCTATATTAAACAAGGGAAATAACTGAGTAAATACATATATATTCTTCATAATCAAGAAAGAGTACAGCTAACACACCATTAAAACAGATTAAAACACTTACACACACAAACACACACTTACACAGAAACACACACTTACACACAAACACACACATACACACACAAATACACAGTTTACACACACAAATACACAGTTTACACACACAAATACACAGTTTACACACACAAATACACAGTTTACACACACAAATACACAGTTTACACACACAAATACACACATACACACACTAACACACACATTTACACACAATCAACAATATAGATATCGATATAAAAAGCTATCAACATACAAGTGACGTCCAACGTCGAGTCTGTGCTGAACCCCGTGCCCAATGAATTGACCACTTTACAAACGTAGACACCTCGGTCAGATTTGTCCACGTTCCTGAGGGGAGAGTGGGTATAATAATAATAATAATAATAATAATAATAATAATAATAATAATAATAATAATAATAATAATAATAATAATAATAATAACTTTTATTTACCTCAATATCAATTAAAAGTGCTCAAAACGTTTTACAATGGGTCCCTAACCAACAGCAACACTTAACATGTAGGATGAGATATGACGCCTGTTAGGCGATATCGCATTTTTTTTTTAGGACAGAGGCAACGCTTTCAACGGCAAAGTACTCATTTTACACCTGAATACGGTGAGAGAAAGTGAGTAACGAACCTTTTCCATGGACTCAATTAAGCACCGCTTTTGAGCGGGACTTGAACTCTGGACCTTCCGATCAGAAGGCAAGTGCCATACCACTAGACCACATAGCCGCACATAATATTTAACCCTCTCCTTACCAGCCATTTTCAAAATTTTCCTCAAAACTTCACACCCACCCAACACAAAAACAGTCAGTTCTTACTCAAACAGAAAAGCAACAAGCACATTCTATACATAATATTGTTCGACAATATGGGCTCTATTACAGAATGTCAAGTTTTTATAGCTGGAGCAAAAAGAAATGAAATCTGGATGAGAAACGTGACGGTTGCATAGTAACAAATGTGACGATTCTCCAATAGGTTTTTAAGGAGAGGGTTAAACGACTAATTCGATTATCCTTACTTGATGACCAGACTGGGAGAGGCTAGATTCCCACCGGTGTATTTGGCGGGCTGACTGGCTGTGTCCAGCTCCTTTCCGTCTTTCGTCCAATACACTCGATTGGCCGCGGGGTTTGAGATGTGGCTGCACGTGATTTGGTGAGAAGCCGTACCGGATTCAACGGTGATGGATGCAGGGGTGATCGACACGACTGGCACGTCTGGGGAAAAAAAAGAGAGTTATAGATGGAATGAACTCGACGTCACTCTGTTCTTTGTTATTGTGTTTAGACAACGATTTTAGAGATTTAATCACTCACTCAATCCTCTCCGGGTAGCAGCTTCTAATGGTTCTCAACACTACCATGTTATGACGATCTATCCAGGACGTAAACGCATCACCGCAATCGTGCACGATCCTCGCGAACCCGCCCGGAAGCTTCGTCACAAAGCACCGTCCAACTATTTGCTCTGCGGTTTCGGGCTCTTGACCACAACGAGTACATGTTGAACAGGTGGCAAGTCCCCACTGATGAAGTGAGCGTGCCGCAAAGCATGCTCTCCATTGAAGCCGATTGACGATTGACCCAATGTTTCCTCTTGCTGGTGAAAAAAAACCTGGCAAACTTCTCCCCAGTTTCGAGGAGTTGATGTCCCCGCCCCCTGGAAGTATTGAATTAATCCAAACCGACTTCCATTTCATATTGGCAGCTCTGTCAGAAGGAACAACTGGCACTTGTGGCGGTGCAAGGGACCTCCGCCTGGTCCTGTCAGCAGCTATTCTTGGGGCCACCTCGAGGGACAGGCTTCTCTGCTTTAGGTCCCTCTTCACGGTACGTCTCAAGGTATCCTTCGGGCTGCCTTTCTCCTTCTTTCCTTGAGGCGTCCATCACAGAGCATTCCTTGTCATCGTTTTTTCAAGTCTGCGACAGACATTCCCCAACCATTGCCATATTCTCCTTTTAATGACTCAATTAAGATTGTATTCGGTCATTTTGTTATTGCTTTGACACAGCCAATTTAATGATTACCTCTCACTAAATTATATCAATCAGACTTTAAACGTTCAAGGTTACGTAAAATTTTGTGCGTTGTTACGTTATGTCCGGCTGTCGAGTGTTGTGAATATTTAACCTAAACGTATAACATCAATACAACCGGTTTTGTCAAGTATATAAAACAAACTGTATCCACTGTTTTTGATCAAACACAAAATTAACCCAAGTTTTATATTTATGACAATACGTTCAGAATACAGCTGCACTTTTCATAACAACAAAACTTACTGGTGGTGCTGACGACAACATCCTTGCTGACAGTCGTCCCAACGCTGTTGACAGCAACACACGTGTAACTCCCACTATCGTCAAAGGTCAAGGACACGATGCTGAGGGTAGGGTTATCGATGGAACCGCCTAGGTACTTGGACGGGTTGTTGGCGGAGCTTAATTGAACACCGGCCTTACGCCAGTAGACCTCAGTCGGCGGTGGATTGGCATTGATTTGACAGGCTAGATTGACCTTCGTGCCTGGACTACTCGTGATGACGCTGTTGGACACAATGAGGCGTGGGGCGTCTGTGGATGGAATCACATTTCTTGAGTTGTTATTTTTTTTTTTTGGATCATTTTGTTGTTTTGTAGTTTGCTTTTTAATTTAATTTTTTTTTTTTGCTTTCTTTTTGTCTTCGGGGGGGGGGGGGGGGGGGGTGCGGGAGGAGGTTTTTTTGTTGTTTTTTAATTTTTTTTTGGTGGGTTTTCTTTTTTGCTTGTTTTAGTTGTTGTTGTTGTTGTTGTTTTTGTGTTGTTTTTCTTTTCTTTTGTTATTCTAGCAAAAGGCAACAATTGGTCACAACTTTTAAAATCTTAAATCTTGTATTTAGGTCACTGTGGCAATGACTAAATGAGATGATTAAGCAAGAAATCATTGCGATAAAAATGTTTTTCTTAATATATCAATGCATGATAAGCAGTGACCATTGAGAAAAAGGCAAACCCATGACGAGTCGTTTCCATTTTTCAATTTATAAATTGTGTTTGTTTCAATGAACAGACACCTATTTTTAATTTTTAGTTCCAAAAACTTACAGGTGACATTCAAGTTATCCCCTGGACTGGACCCTGTCCCAATGGAGTTTCTCACGTGGCAGACATATTCATCGCGATCGGTGTAGGCAATAGTGAGGATGGTCAGAGTTGGTTTGGATAACGTGCCGCCACTGTATTTATCCGCCTGATTGCTGGAGCTGATTTGAGATCCGCCTTTGGTCCAGTAGAGGACGTCCGCAGATGGCACGGATTGGAAGTCGCATGACAGTGCAACGTTTGCACTGTTTTCCGGTATAGGGCCTGCTGGGACAGTGGCTGTGACTTTGGGAATGCCTGAAAGGATGAATTAATGAAGAAGAAAAAATTGTTAAGATTGTTTGTATGGATAGAACGAAGATGATGTCACGTATGCCTTTGTTATTGGTTTTTTTTGTTTTTTTTTGTGTGACTAATTCTCACTTAACTGTATTAACCAGGCTATAAACGTTCAACGTTACACCTAGTTTTGGTCCAGTTATACTTCCGGATGGCAATGTTGTGAGCTTCTTAGGCAAGCGCATACTATCTATAGAAGGAAGGATATTGACGTCACTCAGCTCTTTGTTATTGTTTTTAGACAGCCATTTTGAATAATTAGTTCTCACTAGATTATATTAGAAATCAGACTACAAACATCCAGTACGCGGGAAGGAAAGTATTGGAAATACAATTAGCCGGAAAGAGAACAAAAAAAAAAGGGGGGGGGGGGAAGGGTATGGGGGTATGGGTAGGGGTATGGGGGGGGGGGTGGGTTGAGAAAGGACGAGTTTTCTGGTCAGCATTTTCAAAATGTGTTTTCTCGTAGTATGTGCGGCTATGTGGTCTAGTGGTATGACACTCGCTTTCGGATCGGAAGGTCCTGGGTTCGAGCCTCGCTCGGCGCATAGTTGAGTCCTTGGAAAAGACTTTACTCACATTCTCTCACCATACTCAGGTGTAAAATGAGTACCTGGCCGTTAACAGCGTTGTCTTTGTCCGAAAGCTTGTAATATCGCCTAACAGGCGACATGTCCCGTCCTACATGTTATATGTTGCTGTTGACCAGGGACCCCTTGTAAAGCGCTTTGAGCACAATTAATGGACATTGCGCTATATAAAAGCTCATTTTTTAATTATTTTTTTTTTAGTATGGCGGCGTTTTTGTGGATCAGATATTTGTGTCTCCAACTTACTGGTAAAGCTGACACTTAGAACTTTGCTCTTGGTAATTCCAACATCATTTTCAACGACGCATGTATAATCTCCGGAGTCTATAAGTGCCGACTTGACGATGCTCAGGTTGGGTTGGTCGACAGTGCCGCCTTCGTACTTGGCGCTGTTCGAGGTGTTGATCCTCTGTCCAAAGATGGCCCAGTAGACTGACTTCGGTTTGGGGTGTGCGTCAACTGTGCATGTCAGGGTTGTTGGAGTGCTGGCTGGCACAGATATAGCCGTTGAGTCTACTGAGACGATTGGTTTATCTGGGGGGGGGGGGGGGGGGGGAAGAAAAAATTGATATTATATAATGTCACGAGTAAAGTTGTCCTGTGACTGTACGTATTATTGTGTAATTGTGTATAATAATAAAATTGGAAGTAGAAGTCGTGACGTCAGACCTTCCTCTGCTCCGGTTCAAAACTCATTGAAAACTCCAGGCTATGGGGCAGCGTGTCTCAGCGTTACGATCTTTGAGTCGTACCCGAAAGGTACCGAGTTCGATCACCCGCCCCTGCACTGTGTGGCCTTGAGCAAGTCACCTCGCCCTAGCTCAATTTGCGGCGCTGCACTACGGCTATAAGAAGAAGAAGAAGAAGAAGAAGAAGAAGAAGAAGAAGAAGAAGAAGAAGAAGAAGAAGAAGAAGAAGAAGAAGAAGAAGAAGAAGAAGAAGAAGAAGAAGGTAAAAAAATGACATGTAATTAATTCTATGTTAGTTATGGGAACTATTATTAGATATTCATTTACTTATATTTGTTTTCAAATGAAATCTTCTTACATCTCACGTTCAACTGTATGGCTGGACTAGAGCCTGTTCCATCAGAATTGACTACGTGGCAGACATACTGCCCTTTATCGGACGCCGCCACTGTTCGTATGGTTAGACTGGGACTGTCCACAGTTCCACCCAGGTACTTGCTGGGCTGACCAACCGTGTCCAGTCGAGAACCATCCTTTGTCCAATACATCTCACTCGCCTTCGGATTGGATTGGAATCCACATTGCAGCACGAGGTCCTTGTCTCCCTCTGTAGCTGTTGGATTAGTATTCCCCGTCGTCACTGTGGGTTGTCCTGGGGAAAGAGAGAATGGTTAATTTGATAAAGCATCAGTGTCTCAAATCGGAATTTCGTATTTCCGTACGACGTTGTAGGGAATCACCAAATCTGATAGCTGGAAAACTGAATGGGAGAAAAACAAACCAAACAACAGTGATCTAATCGAAGACCCTACAGCAACACCACTCCCAGGTTTCTACACACTAAACAGAAAACAGTGGTCCTCCTGTAACAGACTACGATCTAAACACGGTAGAACAGCATCTAATCTCCACAAATGGGGCTACATAACAACACCAACATGCCAAGCCTGTAACGCTCCAAATCAGGACATCGACCATGTGGTACTTCACTGTCCATCAACATCCATAGTGGGCGGCTATCCTGCTATCCACAAAGCTGATGACGACTACATCAAATGGCTGAATGAGTCACACTTGGAGGTGTGAAGACCATACGGCACTACTACTACCAAATCGTGTCTAACTGAGCAAGTTAGATGTTAATATCCTTGCATTGTGGCAAATAAGCGAGAGTGTTTAAGATGGTGATCGTAGTCCCTCATGGCACAAGACCGAAGGGCTAGAGCTCAGGTGGTCGCTGGTTCGAATAAGTAAGTAAGTAAGTAAGAAAGTACTCCCTGGACAATGTTTAATCACCAAGTCACCTCGCTTATCATTGTTTATTTATATTTGTTCGCATGAAAAGCCATTTGTTCGCATGAAAAGCCATTTGTATCCCCCTCCCCCCCCCCCCCCCCCCCCAAATTGTTCTCCTACCTTTATATGCTGCTATACGATCAGTTTATTTCAAAATCTCTTTCACTTTTTAAGTCTGTAAAGCCAGAAATTCATTAGTAAGCATGGAACTACACCAAGTATGATTTAGTGAGAACCCTGGTTATGTCACAACGTTTGTCTCTGGCCTCCCTGACTAAACACCCAGTAATGGATTTAGCTAAAATTACTTTCGTTTTGACAATCATTTTGATCAGATGTCGTCAAGTAATATGCTGCCTGTCTACTATTACGAAAACTTCCTTGAAATACAAAATTTTGGTTCCAATTTCATAACCTCGTGAGCATCTAAGTCAATAAGACATTGATAATGAAAGTTGATGCCAGACTACATCATTTTAAGGATTCTGAATTGTCATCTAATACTTTTGAGGGTAAATTGTTGATTTTTTAATTAAACTATCTGGACTACAATTTTATCTCCTAAGAATTAGGAATTTTAAACTTTTCAAGTAGGCAGATCTGAATATGCGACTCCTCTAGTCAATAAGTACTGAGTTGGAGTGAATTAAATGAAAATTAGATTTTGAATGATTTAGTGTTTTTGTGACTTTAAAAAAACCATTGACATCTACACAGGACAAATTTACTCCCAAGTTTCACAGTTATGACGATAAATTCATGGTTTATCATCTAAAACGCCTTGACATAATACCGTTTTGAGGCAGTTGGTCACAAAATTAGAAGTTTTCATTCAAAATTGTATGAACCGGGACGAGCTCCCAACTGATAAGTCTGATTGCTAGCGACGTCCAGTCCGTATGTTAAAATATAACAGTCACTATTCGCTTAAATGAATAACTCCGACTTCATTGGCCTAATGCTGCTATTAGGTCTTATCGTATGACTCTCACCCTCGGATCGGAAGGTCCAGGGTTCAAAACCCGTTTTGAGTTCTTGGAACAGGCTCTTAACTCACATTCTCTCACCTCACTCACGTGTAAAATGAGTACCTGGCCGTTAACAGCGTTGTCTCTGTAAGGGGAAAAACTTTAATATCTCCCAACAGGCGTCATGTCTCGTCCTACATATTATGTGTTTCTTTTGTAACCCACGATTGAGCGTTTTGAGCACTTTTAGTGGATCATGTCTCGCTCTACTTGTTAAGTGTTGATGATGGTCAGGGACCATCTTTGAGTTATATTTAGTGGATATTGCGCTATATAAAAGCGCTAAAGGGACCATCTTTGAGTTAAATTTAGTGGATATTGCGCTATATAAAAGCTCTAGTTACCTTTAATGCTGGCGGTAACAGAACTTGTAACCCACGATTAAGCGTTTTGAGCACTTTTAGTGAATCATGTCTCGCTCTACTTGTTAAGTGTTGCTGTTAGTCAGGGACCATCTTTGAGTTAAATTTAGTGGATATTGCGCTATATAAAAGCGCTAAAGCGACCATCTTTGAGTTAGATTTAGTGGATATTGCGCTATATAAAATCTCTAGTTACCTTCAATGCTGACATTAACAGAACTGCTGATGCCCGTGTTGATTTCATTGACAGCGTTACAGACATACGCTCCAGAGTCTTCTATTGTAGCCCCAATGATGGTCAAACTAGGATTTGAGGCGGAGCCACCACCATATTTGGAAGGGTTGGAGGCGGAGCTAAGTTTTGTATTGCTTCCGTCTTTAGTCCAGTATACCTCACTGGCAGTAGGGAAGGCGTCCACGGTACACGGAAGAGCAACATTGGTGCCAGATTTTTTAACAATGGGGGAACTTGAAACGGATAGGACTGGTTTGTCTGAATAAAATAAATAAGCAAATTTTTAAGCTTTATCAATATATAAAAATAAACATTTATAGAACTTATTTCCATTGGCAAACTTTGATCTTGCTGCATATTGCTTCATTTATTCACACCAGCTGGTCACATTTCGCCAGTTCATTTATTAAAATTCGCGTCGCATTCTTACAATATTCGTTAATATCTTAGGCGCCCATTCACTCACGAGTCGAGCAAGGAATTCTGTGTAAAGTGCCTTACCCAAGAACACACTTCTGGGACCCAGATAAACAACAAAATGATATTAAACCATTGAAATGTTCACATTGTCACAGTACGGTTAGAAATAATTGCAAGAAACAAAGAATTCCAACTTAGTCTTCAACTGTGTCGAATCGAATTCTCTAAAATTATCTCATCATCATCATCATCATCATCATCATCATCATCATCATCATCATCATCATCATCATCATCATCATCATCGTCGTCGTCGTCGTCGTCATCATCATCATCACCATCATCACCATCATCATCACCATAATCACCATCATCATCATCTACATCATCAACATCATTATCATCATCATCTACATCATCATCATCATCATCATCATCATCATCATCATCATCATCGTCATCATCAATCATACTCACATCTCACAGTCAATTGAATGTTGGGGCTCGACCCCAAGCCCTTTGGGTTGACAACATTACACACATACTGCCCTTTGTCAGAGGCTGATACGGTTTTGATGGTCAAATCGGAGACGTCGAGAGTACCGCCACTGTACTTGTCCTGCTGTTGCGATGTGTCCAGTCTCTTTCCGTCTTTACTCCAGTAGAAGTCGGATGGAGTAGGGTTGGCTTGGAATGTGCATTGCAGAACCAAATTGGAGTCTCCTTCAGTGGCGACAGGATTCCTGTTACCAACTTCTACTGTGGGTGTTCCTGAGAATACATATGAATATTTGTATAGAGAATTTTCATAGATTCACCATGCTCAATGCGCTTCGCAACGTTTCATTTGTTCTCCTTGATGGCCGTATGGAACCATATTTCCATTTCATGCAGTACCAGTCGCTTGTTGGGTGTCCTTTTTATATGAGCACTCTTACAATATTTAGTGCACTGCCTATAGACGGTTTGGGTTTTGTAATGTATGGTAAGCGCCTAGCCCAAGGAAACAATGTCGGTACCAGAATTTTCAATGATCACTGTCACCCATCCGACCAATTTATGAATTCACACAATCAGTCGCTTATTCGCAGTGGCGTGTCATGCCTACAGTATAAGGTGGTGCCAGAATAAGAAGAAAATGACTTAAAATATGCTATACATATTTGTAAATACAAAAGAAAGAGAAAAAAAAATAAGAAAAGACTTGCTCAAATAAGTAAGAGGCGGTGTATACCATTTCTCAGTTTTGTATTGTTTTTAAATGCTGTAATCCATTTTTAAAAGATGAATGCGGTGCCAGGCACCAAATCAACCAATATAGCCACGCCTCTGCAAATTATTCGCTTTACTTACCTTGAACAATGAGTTTTACAGCATCACTGGTAGAACTCCCAACAATATTGACGGCTACGCATGCGTAGTCCCCGTCGTCGTTTATTGTCGTCTGCAGGACGGTCAGGTCTGTCCTTATTACGGTACCGCCTACATACTTTGCAGGGTCAAGGTCAGAGCTCAACCTTCTGTTGACATTACCGTCCTTGACCCAGTAGACTTGAGAGGCGGGCGGATCGGCGTTGACGGAACAAGACAGGAAAGCTGATGAACCGGAATCAATGGTGATAGGTGCGGTGACAACAGTCAAGACGGGCTTGTCTGGGATTGAACATCGGATGGAAATTTATAGCAATGAATAGGTAGATAGATAGACTGATAGATAGATAGATAGATAGATAGATAGATAGATAGATAGATAGATAGATAGATAGATAGATAGATAGATAGATAGATAGATAGATAGATAGATAGATAGATAGATAGATAGATAGATAGATAGATAGATAGATAGATAGATAGATAGATAGATAGATAGATAGATAGGATAGATAGATAGATAAGATAGATAGATAGATAGATAGATAGATAGATAGACAGATAGATAGATAGATAGATGGTTAGATAGATAGATAGATAGATAGATAGATAGATAGATAGATAGATAGATAGATAGATAGATAGACAGACAGATAGATAGATAGATAGATAGATAGATAGATAGATAGATAGATAGATAGATAGATAGACAGATAAATGACATTCTATCTTCTTCTTCTAGGTTCCATGCCTGGTCCAGGCTTCGGATACTGCATGAATTATCTCTCTCCATTCCTCCCTGTCTCTTGCTTTTTCAAACAGCTCTTGGATTGTTAGGTATATATGATTCACTCACGTATCTTTGAGCCGAAACGAACGTTTCCATGTCCTTCATTTCATCAGTTGGCATTAATGCTGACTGATGAAATGAAGGACATGGAAACGTTCGTTTCGGCTTAACAATACGTGAGTGAATTTATTTATTTTTATATGCTCTAACCTAAATAATCGAGCGCTCTCGTACCTACAAGTATCCACCAACACTCATAAATATATATATATATATATATATATATATATATATATATATATATATACGATATACGTTATATATATATATATATATATATATATATATATATATATATGTGTGTGTGTGTGTGTGTGTGTGTGTGTGTGTGTGTGTGTGAGTATGACTGCGCAGTCTCTATGGACGCTTGTCGTGAATGTGTGTGTTACTTCAAGTGTGTCAGTCTGTTTCAAGTATCCAGTTAGTAATTTGTTTCCATAAATCTCTGTCCAGTTCAAGTGTTCTTAGCATTTGACGATCCTCATGTGTGTCAAGGTGCTGAGACAATTGGATGTTCCTTCTGTTGTTAAAATTCATTCTTCGGTTGTTGTTTCTAAATATATTTGATATTTTTTTTTGAGATCTTGATTGAATGTTATTGAAAGTGAAGTTGGTGTACGCCTTCTGTATATGGCTACATGTTTGAAGTAATCATCCATCGAGTTTTGTGCTGTGATATTTTCACGTGCTTGAATGGTTTCCATCTTTGCTTCTTTATTCGCGTACTGACTGGTTGTACTCTGCATCTGTCATATACATCCTCATTACCGATTTTGTCTGGCCAATGTACCCCACAAACTCGTCTCAATTGTTTGCGATGAATGGAGTCCAGGGTGTCCAAATTCTTCTTTGTAAGACCCCACGTACCACAGATGTACATAAAAATTGGCAGCACTAGCGCTTCGGAAAGGCGTATTCTTTTATTTTATTTAATGATGTTCGTCCGGTTCCAAACGTTGTGTAGTTATCTGAATACAGTTCGAGCTAGCATTTTTCTCCGTTTGATGTCTTCATTCTTATTAATCATTTTCCGAGTTGTTTTTTTTTTTACACTTTTCCATTCCGCTTGTCTTTTTTTTTTTTTTTTTTTTTTTTTTTTTTTTTTTTTTTTTTTTTTTGTTTTTTGTTTTTTTTTGTTTTGTTTTTTTTGTTTTTGCAAACCACTGTAGATTCCAATGTCGCAGAGTATTTGATATTATTGGTATGAACAGTTCCGCCAGGCCTGTTGTATCAAATTATGATATCAACATCGTCTCCTTAGATCCGTTCGCGGGTAAGGATTTGAGGAATCGGGAGGTATTATCTTAATTCTTTTAGTGTTGCTTCCAAATATAGGCAAAAAGAATTGGGCTCAGACTGTCTCCTTGAGGAGTTCCCAGCGATGTTAATAGTGATACTGTTTCCTCACCAGATGTAAACGTAAAGTTGTGTTTGCTAGCAGTGATCTTATTAGTCGGATATGATCTTTTTCGAAAAAAGAGTATGTGCGACTATGTGGATCGGAAAGTCCTGGGTTCGAGCCTTACTCGGCGCATAGTTGAGTCCTTAGAGAAGGCTCTTTACTCACATTCTCTCACCGTACTCAGGTGTAAAATGAATAACTGGCCGTTAACAGCGTTGTCTCTGTCCGAAAAAAATGTATTATCGCCTAACAGGCGTCATGGGCCGTCCTACATGTTAAGCGTTGCTTAAGCGTTGTTGGCCAGGGACCCCACTTTTGAAGCGCTTTGAGCACCTTTGGTGGTTATTGCGCTATATATAAAAGCTCAAATAAGTTTTTCACAATAAATTCAGTATTTAGCACCTGGTCCACTCCCACATAATAATACTAGTTTTATGGGAGGGGGGAGGGGGGAGGGTTACACACATTAAATTCTATTAATATCAATTTATAGACAGATTGCAGTTGACGTCACTCGGGTCTTTGTTATTGTTATTGTTATTGTTTTGTGTTTTTTTTTTTGCCATCCGCGTTTATGAGTAATTCTCATTAAAATGCATTAACCAGACTATAAACGTTTAAGGTTACACTTAGTTTAGTGTGTTGGTCCGTAGCCATCGTTAACTTCTAGATAGAATGCGCTTGGCCAAGGAGTTCACAACATTGCCATCCGGAAGTATAACGGACCAACACACAAACTCTGTGTAACCATGAACTTTTATAGTCTGGTTAATACAATTTAGTGAGAACAACTCACAAACGCGGATGGCAAAAACAATAACAAAGGCCTGAGTGACGTCATCTTCGAACTATCTATAGCCCGACACTGACCAAAAAAGACGTCAAAGGACAAGCCACAAAAGAATACAAATCGTGAGTTGTATTCAATAGTTCAACCAATGGAATCACTTGTTTCCTTGAGCTCTACTAACGACAACTCACCAGACGCTGTACAAACCTCAAAAAAAAAAATTGACGTCAAACTATAAGTCTTAGAGGTTCTAGTGTCAGGATAAAAGTTAACGATGGCTACGGTTGGTCCGTCATACTTCCGGGTGACAATGTTGTGAGCTTCTTAGCCAAGCGCATACTATCTATATTAACGAGGACATGATTGTTCTTGTCTCTTTTGTTTTACTCACATCTAACGGTGATATCAGTTGTAGCGCTTCTGCCGGTGCCCTCTGAATTGACCACATTGCAGACGTATTTGCCTTTATCTGATGACTCCACTGTTCGGATGATGAGGTTGGGCCCGGAGCTGTGGGTGATATTTTTTTTAAATGTTAGGGCATTGCATTGTGGTGGTGGTGTTGGTGGTGGTGATGATGATGATGATGATGATGATGATGATGATGATGATGATAATAATGATTATGATGATAAATACAACAGTTCATTACAAAAAAGAGAATGTGAGTTAGTAAAGAGCTTTTTCCAATGACTCAACTGTGCGCCGAACGAGGCTCGAACCCAGGACCTTCCGAGCCGAAAGCGATGTCGTACCACTTAATTACCCAAGTATTATAGTTTAATAATAATTATATTATATGGTTTTTTATATAGCGCCTTACCCATAATATCAAAAAGCTCAAAGCGCTTAACAGTGACGTGGCTACTTACTCTCAAACATACAACCACTCAAACATGCAATATGAAACAAAGCAATATAATTCTACAGTGCTACATATTAAAAAGAAACGTTTAAAGATATATTTTAAAAAGAAATCTGCATCATTACTGTCTCTGATATATCTATGTAGGGAGTTCCAGATAAAGGATGCCGAATATTCAAACGCATGCTCGCCAATTTTGCGAGTCATTTTGGCTTCAGAAGTATGTGATTATCAGACTTTGATCTCAGATTTCTGGATGGGACCTAGAATTTAAGCATGTCATTAATGTATCCAGGACAATCAGAGTGCAGTGATTTAAAAGCAATAGTTCAGATCTTATATTCTATACGTTTCTCAACGGGGAGCCAGTGGAGTTTTCTTAGCAAACCCGACGCAGATTGGACCAAGATATCAAGAGGCTTCAACGGTCTTGACGTCACTTCCCTCGCAATGACGCATCGTAACTTAGTAACTGGTTCTAATCTATTGGAACAATGGCGGGCGCCCTTATGAAATACTTCTGCGACGAGCATAAAAGTGTATCCAGAGGAGAAAAACATAATAAATAAGATCATGTTTTGACTTTTATACATTCTGATCGGATGACATGGGAAAAAGTTCTAGCCAGCATTAAGAATAAAATGTACCGATTTTCTTTGTTTAGAACCAAGCGGACGGGACATCAGACTATTGAATCCAATTGTTAGTGTCAAAGCCACCCCTACATAAAAAAAAGTTTTAAGACGGGGAGTCGGAAATCCGGTTGAAAAACTCACAGTGTTCCACCGATGTACTTCTGGGGCTGACTAGCTGTGTCCAAGCGAGTTCCGTCCCTTGTCCAGAACAGATCAGTTGGCAATGGATTTGCCTCGAATTTACACTCCAACAGCCAGTTCTTGTCTCCTTCACTGGGCGTCAAGTTGTTGTTCGTGCCCAAAGTTACCGTCGGAATGGCTGCAAAGAAGGAAAAAAATTGTGATTTTTTCAATTGGATTCAATAGTCTGATGTCACGTCGCCCATCAACGACGAGCAGCGTGGTTCTAAGCAAAGAAAATCGGTACTTTTTATTCTTCATGCTGGCTAGGACTTTTCATATGTCATGTGATCAGAATGGATAAAAGTCAAAACATGATAATATTTATAATGTTTTTCTCCTCTGGATACACTTTTATGCTCGCTGGAGAAATATTTCATAAGGACGTCTGCCATTGTTCCGATAGTTTAGAGCCAGTTACTAAGTTATCATGCGTCATTACGAGGGAAGTGACGTAATGACTGTTGAAGCGTATTTATTAGTGAAAGGGGGGGGGGGGGGGGTTAGTTGCAATAGACTGATGCTGATACCAAATTTAGGTAATATTTAGTATAGAAAATAAAGATGGTGGTTTTACCTTGGATCTGCAGAAATCCACGATTGTGGTGTCAAAGGAGAAACTTCCTCCTTTTAACTCTCTTAGGACTAATCCCATGAATAATATACGCTTAGTGGTCTGGAGGCATGTGACTCGCCTCGGATTGGAAGATCCTGGGTTTGAATCCCACGCTGAGGGGGCGCAGAGTTGAGTCCTTGGAAAAGGCTCTTTATTCACATTCTCTCACCGTACTCAGGTGTAAAATGAGTACCTGGCCATTAACAGCGTTGTTTCTGTCGGGAAAAAAAACCCTCCTGTAATACCGCCTAACAGGCGTCATGTCGCGTCCTACATGTAAAGTGTTGACGTTGGCTAGGGAACCTTTGTAAAGCGGTTTAGTGGATATTGCGCTATATAAAAGCTCATGTAGAGCACTCGCTTCACACACGAAGGAACATTTATCGATCCCAGGTGCAGTCGATTTTTTCCTGACCACTCAGCAATGATTGGCTTGTTGGGTCTGTTAGATCTGGCGGAAAGTACTTTGCGATAGACTAGCATTGCATTGAAAAACAAAGCAAGCAATTACTATTTAAGGTCCGTTTAAGGCCACAGAAAACTAAGATATATTCCGGCTCCATGGGCCTTTTGGCTCTAAAGGACTACTTTTTTGTATGTGTGAAATGGGTTTGGGGTCGTACCAACAGAAATTATCCGCTTCTGTTTTTGCTGTTTTTGTTTGTTTGTTTTTTTTTAAATCTGACTTATTCCCTCATAAGCGAGCAAAATAGATAAATAAGAAATAAATAAATTGGTAAAGGAATAACTAATAAATAAATAATTATATTGATTAATGAACGAATTGATAATATAATATAAACATAAATGAATAAATAAATACATTAATAAATACATTAATTAATCAATTAATTAATAAATTTTAAAAAATGGTGATTCTGATCATTTAAAATCTTAATTCAATATGTTGTGCCAGGCCTGGGCTGGGTCACATCAACAAATCACCAGAATGAGGCCGATGCCTTACAAATTAGCTACATATAATTATGTACAAAATCCAAACTCGGCTACGCGGTCTTGTTGTATGACACTCGCTTTCGGATCCGAAGGTCCTGGGTTCGAGCCTTGCTCGGCGCATAGTTAAGTCCTTGGAAAAGGCTCTTTACTCACATTCTATCACCGTACTCTGGTGTAAAATGAGTGCCTGACCTTTAACAGTGTTGTCTTTGTCTAAAAAAAAAATATACTATCGCCTTACAGGCGTCATGTCATGTCTTGTCCTATATTTTAGATGTTGCTGTTGGACAGGGACCCCTTGTAAAGCGCTTTAAGCACGTTTAGTAGATATTGCGTTTTATAACATTTCAAAAAAAGATCAAAAACTCACCAACAATGTTTACTGCCACTGCTTTACTTATCGTCGTTCCAATGCTATTGGTGGCTACACACTCGTAGCTGCCCGTGTCGTATATGGTCGTAGACCGAATTACCAGACTCGGCACAGCGATTGTCCCCCCTTGATATTTGCTGGGGTTTGTGTTGGCGCTGAGCTGAGTGGGGCCGCCGTCTTTTCTCCAGTAGACAAGAGTCGGATTGGGGCTAGCGGATACAACGCACGTCAGGGGAATGTCTTTGCCGGTTGTGTCTTTAACGGCGATTGACTGTACAGTGACTCTTGGTTTGTCTGAAAATTAACCAGTAGATTTTTGACCAATCAAAACATGGAATTTGTGACACATTGTTTAGAACCAAGATGATGGTTGCTGGGCGGACGTGACATCAGGCTATTGAATCCAAGTAGTATTGTTAGTGTCAAAGCAATCCCTACATAAAACCGTTTTAAGACGGGGAGTCGGAAATCCGGTTGAAAAACTCACAGTGTTCCACCGATGTACTTCTAGGGTTGACTAGCTGTGTCCAAGCGAGTTCCGTCTCTTGTCCAGAACAGATTCACGTGCTCTGACAAACTTAGTTGTTTGTTTATAAACAATGACGTGAATGATATCGACCTCTCTCTGATCATTGTTATTGTTTTTATACTGCCAGATGGGTGACTAGTATAGTTATCACACGATTTTCTTGATCATATTATAAACGTTTAAATTTACACATAGTTTTCTGTGTTCGTTCTATTGATCAATCAATAGAACAGTGGGTATTTTACTTAGACACATACCATCGATAGTAAAAAAAAAAAACCTGTGTAGTTTGCTATGTCAACCAATCACTGTCATTGTTTACAGTATGACAACTGTCCGAGAGGCGTGGTTAATTATGTGTCTATTGTACGGAAGGATATAATGTTGAAAAATAACAATAAATAAATATTTAAATAGATAATATAAATGTAGATCTGAAGTAAAAAAAAAAAAAAATTTAAAAAACAATGACAAGTAAGACAAAGGGGAACTGATTCAAACAGGAAGCAGAAGTAGATTCCAGGAGCTACCCATCACTGTACCTAGTTTGACAAAACCAAAGGTCTCATTCAGGCACAAGCAAAGGACCCCGCTATGAAGGATTCAAATGTTTACTAAAATATTACGTAACTGAAAGACATTGACTTGAAAAAATATCAGCTAAATCATATGAAAAAAAGAACTACACATTTGGCTGCCTCCGTTTCAACCAATGATCCATGCCCGGACTAGATACAAAAAGATTCAATCAATCCAGAATAAAGACAGAGAGCGACGTGGACAGGAATAGCAGAAAAAATGGGTCAAGAACATGGGGAGAGTGATCTCCCGTGGCCGTCAGTGTAAATGGTGATGCTCGAAGCTCGAAGAAATAAATAACAATGTGGAATTGAATGGAAGCTTCAATTTGATATACGAAAAATGGACGTTTCGGGTTTCCCCTCTATCAACAAAACAGGATAAATGAAACACTGAAGACGAATGAGATAATGTGGAAGTGGCGTTGTTAAGATGAATCAACAAAAACATTGCCCATCCTGTTTTATTGATAAAGTTGAAACCCGAAACGTCCGTTTTATCTGTTTTCGTATATTAACTTGAAGCTTACATTCAATTTCACATTGTTATTAAAATAGCCGTAAGTGTGATTCAATAATTTACCAATTTGCTATATGATGTTTAAGTTTTCTGGCCGAATGGGCTGATGCGAATATACTCACAAGTCAGGACAAGACTGGTGCCTCCACCTGTTTGCGAACCAAAATTGTTGGTAGCCGTACATCTGTATGTACCAACATCACTGTCTGCAGCATTGAATATGGTCAAGCTAGGAACACTCGTGGTGCCGCCACTGTATCTATTTCAAAATAATATACAGTAAAACATTCTTATATCGAACATAGTTGAAACGATTTGATGGAAATGACGAAAGCATATCTGTGTCACATTTTCCGCCTTATCATTTCGATAAAATAGAGATCAATAGAAATAAAGAAAAACAGGTACAAAGAGCTACAGATTTAAAGAACTATAAGTACCAGCTCCACTCACTTTCCTGATTTAATATTCAGACAATATTGGAGCTTACTCAATGTTTCAGTTGGCTCTGGGTTATATGTTTGTGTTGAGAATAGAGCTCACAGCTTAAGAGCTATCTAGCTCGCCATCAAACTTTTGTGGTGATGTTTGACCTCATAACCGCAAGAAGTCGCGAGATGGACTCAAGATAGTTACTGCGTTTCAAACCACTTTTTTTTCTTTGAGTGGAGGATGGCGTCGATTGTAGAGCGGCGTCCCTCTCGTGTCCCCTGGAGAAGGTGCTGGTCACAGTCGAGTCCTAAGTTCAATTCCCAATCGCGCAGAATATTTTGTTTTCTGTTGTTTTCTGGTATTTCTCTATCCGCTCCATTCCTTGTCAATAAATAGAACTAGTTTTCCTGACTAGGGTCAACCCTTATATCCGAGCCAAACATACGAAACTGGAATCTCAGCGTTGTGTCTCATTGTTAAAAAGAGCTGTTGAATCTGTGGATTGTATTTCCTATTATAAAACCATAATTTCTTACTATGGAATGATGTTTAATTGTAAAAGACAGCTAATGAGTACAGTGAGGTAATCCATACGTTTCCTAATGGGGTTTTCCTTCTTTTTTAAAAAAAAATGACCCTTTTACCAGCATAAAATCAGCTCCGAAGAGCGAGCAACTGGGTAGTGTTTTGTTAAAGACAGAGGAGACGAATAAAGGAAATAGGGGGAAAGGAGGAGGAAAAAGAGGAGGAGGAGGAGGAGAAGAAGAAGAAGAAGAAGAAGAAGAAGAAGAAGAAGAAGAAGAAGAAGAAGAAGAAGAAGAAGAAGAAAAAGAAGAAGAAGAAGAGTGCCATCTTAATCATCCCACCATAATACCGTTTTGAGGCGAGGGGTCACAAATTAGAAAAAGAAGAAGCAGAATAAAAAGGTGGAGAAAGTGGAGAGGAAGGAGGGGGGGGGGATGTAGATTAAACTCAATTATTATTCACTTACTTGGCAGCATTGCTTGTGTCCACTGTAAGAGCATCCTTTGACCAGATGATACTGGTCAGTGTGTTCAGCGGCGTCACCTCACAAGGTAGCAAAGCTGTTTGGCCCTCCTGTACATTGACAGAGGGTGGAGGGGTTGTGATGACGGGGGAAGCTGTGGATGCCATGGGAAGGAAATTGTATGATATAATTTAAAAGTAGAAATTCTATGGCATATTGTGTGTTCTTATGTGTGTATGTGTGTGCGCGAGTGTGTGTGTATGTGTGTGTGTGTGTGTGAACATTCGCATTGTGCATTTCATAATTGTCACATTGCTCAGTATGCTTTCCAGCTGTACTTTTATTCCTCTAGCATCTCTCTCTCTCTCTCTCTCTCTCTCTCTCTCTCTCTCTCTCTCTCTCTCTCTCTGTGTGTGTGTGTGTGTGTGTGTGTGTGTATATATATATATATATATATATATATGTGTGTGTGTGTGTGTGTATGTGTGTGTGTGTGTGTGTGTGTGTGATTTGCCGTTGTTGCGATATTTTTCGTTTTAGTTTTGTGCTCATTTATGTTTTGGTTAGTTTTTGTTTATGTTCAAAATCTGTTGATAGTTTTAGCCAAGTACTCAACCAAACTTAAGTCAAGGGGAGCAATTCTTGTAAACCGTCCTAATCAAGGACACGACAACAAGATAAGAGAGGATTAATTAAGGCTTATGGTCTTAAACATGCACCTGTTTGTATGCTAATCACGCTCATCAGTGCTTGGCCATCATAATATTGTATATTACTCAGCGAATCACAGTGATTAAAGAAAGATAGAGGCGACAATCAAGCGTAATCATTTATCGATTGACTGTGTGACAATGAAAGCGAAACCATCACATACGTGGTGGCTACTAAAGGGGCTGATCTATATTAACTTTCCATGTGCTCGAGGTCATTGGTCACATTGCAAAATGTGTTCAAAGTGACCTACATAGTGAAAAGTATTCAGTTTTTGAAATATCTAACATCACGATTAATCATTTTGTTCAGCTGGACTCATGGCTATGTTTACAACTTTCATAAACAAAACATCGTGTTTACATTTACTAAGAAATATCCAATCCTTGGACAGCAACAAATCATGTGATCGATGACTCGGTTGGACGAAAACCTGAATATAGATCGCTCTCATTAATTAATTTATCATCTAAAAACTGGTATACTATCTAATAAAGCAGTATATTCACTATTATGAGAGATAGAAATAACACTATAAAGCGCGTTGAACGAAGCAAAATAAATCACTAAGTAGTTATAGTAATGTTTGTTTTTTGATGTATTTATTGAATGTTTCAATGACGGAAAACAGAAGTCGGTCTGTAGCTCTTTAAATATTCACGAGAAGAGGATTTGATCTTTTTAAAAAGATAATTATCATAGTAAAAATAATGCAAGTTACCTAATAATGGGTAAAACTGGGGCTGGAAAAATGTAATTGAAAAATTTGTATTTGAAAAAAAAGAACACAAAATCGTCACCAAAAAAACGAATTTTTGTTCTTGAGTTGTTTTTAGATAATGCATTTTGTTACGGGCTTTATATTCAATATGAAACTGTGGTCTTTATGTTTTTAGATAATGCATTTTGTTACGGGATTTATATTCAATATGAAACTGTGGTCTTTATAATGTTTTTAGATAATGTATTTTGTTACGGGGTTCATATTCAATACAAAACGGTGGTCTTTATAATGTTTTTAGATAATGCATTTTGTAACGGGGTTCATATTCAATACAAAACGGTGGTCTTTATAATGTTTTTTTTAGAGAATGCATTTTGTTACGGGATTTATATTCAATACGAAACTGTGGTCTTAATAATGCCTTAAGATCATATATTTTGTTACGGGATTTATATTCAATATGAAACTGTGATCTTTATAATGTTTTTAGATAATGTATTTTGTTACGGGATTTATATTCAATATGAAACTGATCTTTATAATGTTTTTTAGATAATGTATTTTGTTACGGGATTTATATTCAATATGAAACTGTGGTCTTTATAATGTTTTTAGATAATGCATTTTGTTACGGGATTCATATTCAATACAAAACGGTGGTCTTTATAATGTTTTTAGATAATGCATTTTGTAACGGGATTTATATTCAATATGAAACTGATCTTTATAATGTTTTTTAGATAATGTATTTTGTTACGGGATTTATATTCAATATGAAACTGTGGTCTTTATAATGTTTTTAGATAATGCATTTTGTTACGGGATTCATATTCAATACAAAACGGTGGTCTTTATAATGTTTTTAGATAATGTATTTTGTTACGGGATTTATATTCAATATGAAACTGTGATCTTTATAATGTTTTTAGATAATGTATTTTGTTACGGGATTTATATTCAATATGAAACTGATCTTTATAATGTTTTTTAGATAATGTATTTTGTTACGGGATTTATATTCAATATGAAACTGTGGTCTTTATAATGTTTTTAGATAATGCATTTTGTTACGGGATTCATATTCAATACAAAACTGTGGTCTTTATAATGTTTTTAGATAATGCATTTTGTAACGGGGTTCATATTCAATACAAAACGGTGGTCTTTATAATGTTTTTTTTAGAGAATGCATTTTGTTACGGGATTTATATTCAATACGAAACTGTGGTCTTAATAATGCCTTAAGATCATATATTTTGTTACGGGATTTATATTCAATATGAAACTGTGATCTTTGTAATGCCTTTAGATCATATATTTTGTTACGGGATTTATATTCAATATGAAACTGTGATCTTTATGTTTTTAGATAATATATTTTGAAACGGGATTTAAATTCATTAAAAAACCGTGGCCTTTAAAATGTTTTTAGATAATGTATTTTGTTACGAGATTTAAATTCAATACGAAACCGTAATCTTTATGGAAAAAATGGTCATCTGTAAGGAAATTTAATTTCCCATTTGGTCTGAGTGACAAGAAAGTGACAATAGCATCCGCTGAATTTACTTACTTAATCATTTATTGCCCAAAGGGCAGCAATCCATTTGATTTAAAATGAGATTATCTTCCAAAATAAAAAATAAAAATTACACCTTTGGATTACGCCACTGATTAAATTATAAAATAATTAAAATGCAACTAATAATGTGCAGAAAATAAAATAAAACACAATTGAGAAATCGTGACGTGGTGTAACACAGATTCAACCAATTCAATGCCAAACAGACTAATGTGTGATGTTGTGTTATTGAAAGAAAATGAAAACATTGCAGTTTCTCAAAAGCTTAAGGAATCAAATTGCAACAAAAACAGCGGGTAAGCGCTGACTGCTTACGTAATGCATCTTTTAGAGCCAAAATATATACAAGTAGAAGCAAATACATTTACAACTGCGTGCGCTGTTTAAAAAAAAGCAAAGCTTGTCTCATAAAAATGGCATCAAACAAAAACAACAAAATAAAACTTCAATCCAAACAAATAGGCTTTCAGTTTAAATATTTCTACTCTATTTTCTCATAAAACTCAAGTTAAATCAAATAGCCAGACGTTAAACTTGAGAACGGAATCGTGTTTTCAGATTCAGCAAGAATGAATGCAGTTTGATTTTACAGGTTGGAAAGAAACAAATGAGAATAAATAATTTCAAGACACCAGGGTAAAACAGTGAGGAAGAGGTGACTATGAGCATTCATAAATGTTTTTATTATTATGCGATTGGGATTTTGTCATATTAATCACAGATGTTAACGAAACACTTAAAGTTCGATTCAGGATGAAGAAACTCAAATGGTTAGATATTTGTTTTCGTTGGGAATTATTAAAGGAGTAGAATGTCCTCTCGTGACAATAGGAAATAATTTCATTGCTTTCCAGTTCAAGAGAGGAAGGAAAGAGGGTAAAACAGTTATTATTTGAACAACAAGGCACATCGTTCAGGGCAAAAATACAATCACAATTATATTTGCAGTAGTATTGATAGAGAAGATCTACTACTCAAGACACTTTTATAAACAATCTATATAAGGATAAAGACAATTTTTAGCTTGATAAACAATGTGACCATAATTTTATCAATTAAACACGATCCTCTTATTTCAAGAGTATCGTGTGCAAAGTGACAAGTATTTTTTTGATTTCAAATAAACATTTTCAAAACTCACCTGATAAATTTCCGTTTTGTTATCCAGGCCGGTGTTCTAGCTTACATTGAATATTATATTTAATGCAGATATAATCAGATGCATTTATTTATTGAATCATACTTGTATTCCTTTTGAAACTGAAACAAATTGTCAAAGTTAATGTCATGATAGAATTGATTTCTAGTATAAACAAAACTCTCCCCTGAAATAGAAATAATCAAAAAGCATTGTTTGTTAAGGTATTGTTAAAAGATAATGATTCACAACAATCAGTATCTTTTATAACAGACAAAATAATGAGGTAGCTAATCAGCATAAGTGAAAATTGAATACTTTTAAAAAAAGAGGATCAAATAACCAATGCTTTGAAGCATTGGTTCTTTGATTCTCTTTTTTTTTTAAATTCATATCTGTAAAAGAAGAAGAAGAATATTTGGTTATTGATAGTAAAAAAAAATATTACCCATGCCCATCTCTTTTTTAGTTTTAATTGAATTTTTACGAAAGGAGATTGTGTATGTTATGAGATGGCTAGTCCAATTACAATATTCAATAATGAAACACGGCTGTTTCGTTTTGTGAAACAATGTGTTTAAAAATAATTCAACTAATTTTTATAAACAGTCTTGGGAGGGAAGCTGAGCTGTAAGAATAAATAATAACAAATCTGAAAAAAAGATAACGTAAATTTAATTAAGATTGAAATAACAACAACATGACTTTTGGCAAACGCAACCTGGAGATAAAAAAAAAGTAAATCTAAACTGTTTGTTAGTTTTTCATACCTTAAACTTGGTTTAACAAAACAAAATAAAAATGAAATGTTTGAACTTCTCGCATTCAGTAAAATGTAAAATGCAGAGAAAGTGGTCTCGGACTCTCAGACCGCGTATAATAATTAGCACTGTAAGACATGAGGGGGAAATGACAAACATAAATTCAACGAGGGTACAATACTGATCCTTAAATCGTTGGATAGGCTGAGAAAAGAATGATATTCCTGGAACGTTGAAACCAAACAACAAACATCAATCATCTTACCTGTTCTCCATCTGTTTATAACAGTTAAATAACAAATTTTTAATGAAGTAGAAATTTGGTTTATGTGACATGTATATGTAAAGAATGGATACAAAAACTAAGAGATTACTGACGATGTCCCACACAAATAAATATATAGGGTAGAGGAGGATATCATAGTACGATCTAAAATGCCATCAAGTAGATTCTTTAAAAGTTAGGAGATTGAATAATATAGAAAGACACCAAGGATAAGACAATTTTCTAAACCATTCTTTGTTAGAGTGAATTAAAAACTTTACCAATAGAAAAAATGCATTCACGTTTGGATTGATCATTATTATCAAGGTAAAGACAACTGGCACGAGAAAATCGTCGAAACAGACCTTTTGCCTCTGATTCCAGTAAACCAATTTTTCGTAAGATAAAGAACTGAACAAGTATGCATGAAAGGTACCAGCCAAAGCAAGAAAGAAAAACACAAGAAAAAAAACCCATTCTAAAACATCAATCGACCTGGGATGCTTTTGGGGTTTTTTTCTTGTATTTTTCTTTCTTGCTTTGTCTGGCACCTTTTATGAACACTTGTTCAGTTCTTTATCTAACACCGGTGCCTGTCCCCTAATTTCTTTATTCGACTTTTCGTAGTCAACAAATTAGAACAACCCACAAAAGAAAAATTCCATCATCAACAACTTTCGATTCGTCAATAACACGCATATTCTTGACTTCAAATTCTAAGAAAGTATGTGAATTTTCACAACAAATCACGCTAGTTTCGAAACTCTCATGAATGAATGTGGATATTAAAGGGTGAAAAAAAGAAAACATGAAAGTCCCCACTTTGTAAAGAAAACACCAATGAACCGAACCAGGTTGTCAGTTGCATTCCTTCTACACTCATTAAGGGTTTAGATATTATTTAGATTGAAGAAAAACAGGTAACCATAATAATATGCTGTATAAAGAACCCGTACACGTTAGATACAGCTAATCGTAGGGATAAGATTACTGTTATGATTCAACAGGAAATGAATTATACGATACCATTCACACAAAAAACACTAATATGGTGATAAATGAGACACTGGATATTGGATATTATAGAGCGCATTTTCACCCAGGTTTTGAATGCGTTTGAATATTATGTTGGATACAAATTATTTCAGATAGAAAATAACGGACGTATTTCAGTCTCTAGTTTTACAAATAGTAATATCGACAAATGAAAACACAGGCGCATAGGATGCATATTAAATTTTCTTGTTTTGATCACATATTAAATGTAGTCGTTTAGAGTAACAGAGTCAAATGTGTCAGGTTTGAAATTGAGTGTTACATTACATATGATTTTAGTTCTTATATTTGAAGATTTTAAATGGCGATAACAATGCAAGGCAATCGCATTTCCAAAAAATTAATTACTTGAAAAGTGCCTACTGTAAACGTATCTCGTTACATTCAAATTTCGACTCAAGTCTGAGCTGTATGTAATTAGATTAAATATCCTTAGTGTGGATTTAAGAAAAGAATTCATTCCATTTTTAAAAAAAAGAATGAATCAGTTTTAAAGTAATATTGAAATAAGAGCTAGATATAAAAGATTTCTAATTTTGCATAGCTTTTTTAAAAACGGTATTAGATACTTTTATTTCCCTTGCTGTATAACTTATATTGATTGTAAGAAACGTAATCGCGGTTAATTTATTGGGGAGTCCAAACTACATTGTAATTTTTCAAACATGTACTCATCAGTAATGGGGCTGAAATGTTTGTGATATATATATATATATATATATAGATATATATATATATATATATATATATATATATATAATACATAGATAAGACACACTATTGTGAGAAAACGATTACAGTCGAAAAATCGGTCTAGGAGAATGTAATGATGCGATTAAATAAGAATAAGGGAAAGGCCAAACACGTATAAAGGTGGCATTGGAAATTAAAAGATTCAGGTAAATTCACTATAAGAAATCCAATCAAGCAAATTAAAATTGCATTGTTGATTAGTTATAAGGAAATGTATTACTAGCCGAAAAGTTAGTCTTGAAAAGAACAGTATTAGTGTTGAAAGTAACAATTATGTTTAGAACAGGGGAATTTTCAATTAAATTTCATGGACGATACACCATGAGATTAATCTCTAAGTTTTTACTTTCTATGAACAAAGAAAAGAAAAAAGCATTCTGTTTATTGGAAATTGGAAAAGCATAACATATTCGTTTGCTTTGTGTTCCTTTTCCTGCCTGTTAAACATATTGATTTTTTTTTTTAATTTGCCAAGATATACATTTTTGAAAAAAAAACACCCACATTTGGTTGAAATCTTCTTAAAACACTTCCTGTTCTTATTTTAAAATTCTCAATTTTAACAAAAACTCACAAGATACGGTAAGAGTAACTGTAGGACTGGAAGAAGTGCCCCGAGCGTTGATGGCTTGGCAGGCATAGCGACCACTATCGGAGGTCTCAAGTTTGAATATCGTGAGACTAGGGTTCCCCAGAGTACCGCCTTGATATTTGGTGGGGTCCCCTGTGTTGAGGGGGCTCCCATCCTTGGTCCAGGAGACAGAGGTCAGAGCGGGGTTAGCTGAGATGATACAGTTGATGGTGACAAAGGTACCCACTTGTTTTCCGATGGGATTAGTGTTGAAGGTGAACGAGGGGAGATCTGAAAAGGTTGAATCGATTTTAGTTATAGGCTCATACTGTTTTATTCCAGGATCCTGCCTTGTAAATCCAGTGGTCTAACAATGAATTCAATGGAAAACAGGCTTGGGTCACGACGCTGGTAGCAGGAGAATTTTTGAACCAACTTCTCAACTCAAATATGAGGTAATATCAAGCGGTGAGTACTTTCCGGTAGACCAGCGTTTCATCAGGTAGTGTTCCAATATATTTCAATGTTGCAGAAACGGGGTTGAACTTAGACTTTATTCTTTAGTGACTCTGAAAGAATGCTCTCTTCTATAAATGGGATAGAGTAAGACACACTCACATAAGGGGCATACCTACTTTATTAAGAATCGTAAGTGGGCATCCGGTGAATGATAGACTGCAACATTTATTGGTCTCTTTCCCCGACCCTAAAGAAGACAGTGGGTCCTGACATGTCAATGGCAAAATACTCGCTTCACTAGAACAAATCTCCCGGGAGGAGTCAATATTTCTCTGAGGCCCTCTCCACACCTCCAGCCCACGTCCACCCAGCAGTGATTGGGTAGCTGGTAGCTAGGTTTGATAGGTTTGGAAAGTTCTTGCCACTGTACGTTAACCTTCTCCTTACCAGCCATTTTCAGAATTTTTCCCCAAACTTCACATCCATCCAACACAAAAACAGACATTTCTTACTCAAACAGAAAAGCAACAAGCACATTCTCTACATAATATTGTTCGACAATATAAACTCTATTACAGAATGTCAAGTTTTTATAGCTATAGCAAAAAGAAATGAAATTTGGATGAGAAAAATGACGGTTGCATCGTAACAAATGTGACGATTTTCCAGTAGTAGAGAGAGGGTTAACGCTGTAATGTGGACTTTATAGCTGTGAAAGACTGCTATAGGGAGGAAATGTATCCTTCCTACCCTCCCCCACCTACCCCAACACCCACAAAACAACAATATCACATGCGATGACTTGTGTGGCCAAGGCCATTTGTTTGGAGGATTTGTGTCGGCGACCTATGTTCCACGACTGACAATGAAAAATTGGAAAGTTAACATGCAAAAGTCAATCTAGGACTTTTTTATATGTGAAAAAAAATCCAATAATTGATAATAAATTAAGAAAAACCCTGGGCTTTTATATAACTCAATGTTTACACCGTGTATTTTGACATTGTTGAGCCCCTCTTATGGCACTTAGGAAGCGGAGAGGAAAAAGTCAAGTCAATCAAATTATTATAACATACCAGCGGAGACCCCGCACAATTTGTGGGATAATACAGGTTATTACAGGTACTCATATATTGTGGTGTTACGTCCCGGCACTGGTTGTTAGGACGTCACCCGAAAGAGACCGGAGTTGACCGAAATCCCCCGGGTTGCCAGTTTATATGAGAACTCCTCGCCCATTAAATCAGAGGTTCGAAACAGCGATGCACGCGATGGGAGAATGTGGTTTTGAGAGTTTTCTTGACTGGACACGATACCGTGAACACCGGTTGTATTTTATTATATTTTATTATTAGTCCTTGACCATAGCGCTCTTATTCGTGGATGGCAAGAGAGAGAGAGAGAGAGAGAGAGAGAGAGAGAGAGAGAGAGAGAGAGAGAGAGAGAGAGAGAGAGAGAGAGACACAAACGAAGATGAATGATAAGTAGAGTTGTGTCGTTCCTATTGTGATTTAGTTGTAAATTAGTGCCGGTATCGATATCGTTTAACGTGATTTCCTTTTCTTTATTATTATTTCTCTACCATAGTCATGACACCAGGCGCCCCTTTCTCTACCTATGCTGCATTGGCCCGGTCTGGAGGGAAACCTACAACGGGTTCCCTCCACCTACTACCATTCTACCAGTCAAACTCTATCCTTTCTTTATGTGGATGGTTTTAACTATGTAATGTCTCTATCAGCTTCCAGTTATAAGTCAAAACGTCACAATATTGTGGAAATTAACATATTATGTAGAGACGACTCTTTTGAGCCATCAACAATAAAAAATTGGTCCGTTAATAAATTTTGTTGGTGCGCGCAAACGAATCTGGCAACAGGGTGGTCAGATGGCGATTTCCTGTGTCAGCTTAATGACCAATCATTGCGCCCCAGCAGATTTATAAATAATCATTTAAGTCAACGGGTGATAAAATTACACTTAATTTAGAAAAGATTTGCAAGTTACTTGTATATCAACTTCTAAAAATAGCTATTAAAGTTTTAGATTTTTCAGTAATCGTGTGTTTGTTGGCAAAAAATTAACATTGACTATACGAAACAATATTGACCCCTAACCCTATTTTATAAAAAAAAAATAGATCATCATATCTCATTGTTATAAATAGCACGCTACTTACAAGTAACGGTCAAGCCAGCAACACCACTTGAACCTTGACCTTTAGAGTTCAAGGCCACGCATACATATGACCCGTCATCGCTTCTTGCAATATTTCTGATGGTAAGGTTGGGAGTGTTCAAGTCACCCCCGGTGTACTTATTGTTGCCAGTGGCCGAGTTGATACGGGCATTATTGAATGTCCAGTACACCTCTGTGGCAGCCGGATTCGAACTGACGGAGCAGGTGATTGTGTAAGACTGTAAACCTTCTACGAGGGTAGCTGTGGTGGGAGAGACTGTCACACGTGGAACATCTGAGGGAAGAAAAGATCATTCAAAGATTTATAAAAAATATAAATTGCAATATATCGACAAAAATACGTTCAAATCGATCTACAAAGGTTATTAGGTCAATCGCATGATAGAAAAAAAATTGAGCTTTTATATAGCGCAATATCCACTAAACCTACTCAATGCGCTTTACAAGAGGTCCCTGGCCAACACCAACATTTAACATGTAGGACGGTAAATGACGCCTGTTAGGCGATATAACAATTTTTTCGGACAGAGACAACGCTGTAAACGGCCAGGTACTCTTTTACACCTGAGTACGTTGAGAGAATGGGAGTAAAGAGCCTTTTCCAAGGACTCAACTATGCTCCGAGAGAGGCCCAAACCCAGGACCTTCCGATCCGAAAGCGAGTGTCATACCACTAGACCACATAGCCGCACAACATGAACATGCAGGATATGTCATGACGCCTTGTGGAATTACTGCATTTTCCTGTCGACAGAGTCAAAGCTGGTAATTAATTTGCACTTGAGAATGGTGAGAGAATGTGAGTAAAAAGTATTTTCACAGAACTCAACTTTGCGCCGTACACAGCGAAATTCAAACCCATGGAGCTGAAGGTCACAAGGCGGTTGCCATACTACTGAAACACATTATAAGCTATTTAATCTTATTCCAAATAATTGATTTTGCTCTATGGTTCTTTTGGGAGCAGTAGAAAAACTTTTTAAAAAAACAAAATAAACTTCGTAACGAATCAAAACATCTTTTCAGCAAACAAACAAGAAATTGTAAAGTCCAGGAAAAAGGAGAAAGAGACCTCTTTTTTATTGTGAGAGAAAAATAGCTCATGGGATTTTATGAAGTATTAGAAAAAAGGAAGTAGACAGTTAGTCAATATTTGCAATCTTTGTTCCTAATCGGTTGATGGAAGTGTTAAGCAAAAAGTTTGTTTTAAGAAATTTTACGGCCCTTGCAACCCTATTAGGTCATTTCAGCGCTGGTATAAAGACATTGGAAGTTTTGTTTTTTTTAAATCAAATGGCACAGATCACATTGACATGCAGCTATGAAAAAAGTAAGAAAAATGGGGAAAGTTCAATAGAATTCAACTAAATGCTCCCATTCCAGAACAAGGACACAAAACGGCATGGAAAGGAAAAATGGGACTAATAGCGCCCTCCCCTCCACCCTCAAATATTTTACGGTAATGTAGGTAGGTACTATCATCTATTGTATACCCTGAATATGGGCCTTGGGTGGCATTTATTTGTTTTATGTATAAAAAGAATATAGTTTAAAAGTGAGTTTTTAAAAATTCTGAAATTATATAATTTATTGACCGTTAAGATATAGGTATCTACCCACGTTCTCAACATTTTGGTATTTTTTTTTGTTTGTTTGTTTGTTGCTTTAGGTCTCTTCCAACACAATTGAGGTTATATGAGAAACCGCTGAAACAAAAGAACAAGCAATCTAACAAAAATAGTACAAATGTAAAAATATATAACCTAAAATATATAAGCTAATTTATAAATAACCAAGAACAAACAGGCAGAAGATTTACAGAAAAAAAAATATCCCCTGTCAAAAATACAATCACAAACCAAAGAAGCAGGATAGGCTAGTAAAGAGAAGAAGAAACGACATCACTATCGGATCGTACACCCATGCGAACATCATAGGTATATGATTACAACAAGATATGAAGTGAGTAGAAAAGTGCCAGAAGACAATAGAGAATAAATTTTTTTTTTGCGGCGGTGGTGGGGTTTGAACCTGCGACCTTATTGGTACGACAACTCCGCCTGGCAGGTGAGAGCGTGGCTCTACCGTGTGAGCTATCCACGAACACAAAAATATTCGTTTCAAACCCAAAGTCATTTCTAGATCCCTCTCTCACCCACTTCTTGAGATCGCCGATTCGTTCGCCACCATCGCGAAGTAATTTTTACCAGCAGTTAAGCTTAATAGCCAATATTCTCATCACAAACATATAACATAGAAACGATTGAGACATTGATTATGCTCCGGTGTATGGGGTGAATTTTTAATTCAGAAAAGTGAGTGGAGCAGGCACTTATGTTGGTAACAACAAGATATGAAGTGAGTAGAAAAGTGCCAGAAGACAATAGAGAATAAAAAAATTTTTCGCGGCGGTGGTGGGGTTTGAACCTGCGACCTTATTGGTACGACAACTCCGCCTGGCAGGTGAGAGCGTGGCTCTACCGTGTGAGCTATCCACGAACACAAAAATATTCGTTTCAAACCCAAAGTCATTTCTAGATCCCTCTCTCACCCACTTCTTGAGATCGCCGATTCGTTCGCCACCATCGCGAAGTAATTTTGACCAGCAGTTAAGCTTAATAGCCAATATTCTCAACACAAACATATAACATAGAAACGATTGAGAAAAAAAAAAAAAAAAAAAAAAAAAAAAAATTTTTATTCTCTATTGTCTTCTGGCACTTTTCTACTCACTTCATATCTTGTTGTTACCAACATAAGTGCCTGCTCCACTCACTTTTCTGAGGTATATGATTCAAGGGTGATGCTCCCATCCAACCACCCGCATTTTGGTATTTTCATCCAGTACCAAAAAAATAAGATATAGTGAGCGATACCATAACCATAAGTTCAAATATTTTAAAACAGAATTATCAATTTTGAAAATAAGAACACCTAAGTAGCCTATATATAAAAACCAAAATCACAAGACAAAACACACGATTTTGAAATGAAACTTTCAATATTACTGCTCACCAGTGACGTCGACAGATACTGCATTGCTAAAGGTCGTCCCTTGATTGTTCTGAG
>NC_088373.1:12660771-12670771 GCF_034508935.2 Berghia stephanieae
TGTGAAACAAAATTTAAGTAAAAATTATCTCATGGTTTTTTTTCTATTAAGAAAAGAGTTTATCTCAATTTGAATAAAATAAAATGTATCAATAAAAAAACATTTGTAGTAGCATAATATCCACTAAACGTGCTCAAAGCTCTTTACAAAAGGTATCTAGCCAACAACATCACTCAACATATAGGACGAGACAATAAATGAACTTTCCATAAATGAATTCAATCCGACTTCGGAAAAGAGGAGAGAGGGGGTGGGTGGTAGTCGGTTTCTATGATAAAGCCCAGCAGAAGCAGTAGCAAAAACAGACGTTTTGACAAAGATAAAGTTTTATATGGGGCAATGAAAATTTGGAACTTTTATATAGTTCAATATCAACTAATAAAAGTGCTCAAATCACTCTACAAGTCGTTTCTAGCCAACAGTAACACTTAACATGGATGACAAATTATGATGATTGTAAGGCGATATTTCTTTTTTTTTTTGACAGGCTGTTATCGGCAAGGCACTCATTTTACACCTGAGTACGGTGAGAGAATGTGATTAATGAGCCTTTTCAAGGAATCCACTTTGCGCTGCCCAGAATGAAACGCGGGACTTGAAGAAACGGATCCATACGTCCGAAGACGAGTGTCATACAACAGGAACACAAAACTATAAATAATAAGCAATAAATATGCTGAAAGCACGTTATAAGGGGGTCCAAGCCAACAGCCACACTTGACATGTAGTAACAAGGCGCGTGTTAGAGTTCTTGCAATTTCTTTAACAAACTCTGGTAGCGGCCAGGTACTCATTGTACACCTGAGGATGGTGAGAGCATGCTAGTAAGTGTGGCCTTCTCTAAAATTCAACATTTTTTCGCCCACTGCAAATGCGGGAGTCGAACCAGGGACCTAGAGGTCAGAGAGCTTGTGTCATACCACAAGACCACAACGCCGCCCATTTCTTGGTTACTAATCCAATCAATAGTTTTCACCCAATTCTTGAATGAACAACAAAACTAAGAATCCCATATGAAACAGATAAACACAAAACATGGAGGTATGACATTATAATATGTAAAATTTAAAGTGCGGAAGAATAATGTGCGAGGCATTTCGTCACTGAAAAGTAAATTATATAAGATATAAACAAAGAAAACAGATTGAAAAGGAGGGAGGGGGGGGGGAGGGAGGGAGGGGACCATCATGGATGCTTTCAAAAAATCTCGCTTGCGGATATATAATAATGAATAAGATAATACAATATATAGAGGCAAGCTAGCATACATAGCACAAAATAATAATGAAGCAATTCACAAAATTAGCAATAACCACAAACAATTAATATAATATAATTTCTATGTTCAAACCACGAGTCACGAGATTGTCGAAAATCTAAAACGGATTGTTTTGCTTATTCACCTTAACGACACCATTTTCACATCTCCCATTCGTCCCTGGCCTTAGTAATTCATTCAGCGTGTTTCGTGAATCAAGAGGAAACCCGAAAGGTCGACATTATATTATGTCTCCGTGAATAAATCGAAGCTTCCATTCCGTAAGCATTGTTATTTATTTCTCAAATCTTTTAAAATGTATGATAAATTAAAGATGCAAGTATAGTCAGTAGCCCTTTTGAAATTGTACTGAATCTGCTAGACTTGGCGGAAAGTACATTGCGTTAGACTAGAGGTCTATCCAAAGGATAGCAATCAATTGCTATTGTCTGTTTCACCTTATAGAAACCGGGATAAACTCCGGCTTCATGGGGCCAATGGCTCTGAGAGACTACTTAATGTAAAACGCATGATGAGGAAGTTGGGCGTTATTAAAGAATTAACGTACTGCTACTATTACTATAACACATAACTATTATTACTATAACACATTACTATTATTACTATAACACATTACTATTATTACTATAACACATTACTATTATTACTATAACACATTACTATTATTACTATAACACATTACTATTATTACTATAACACATTACTATTATTACTATAACACATTACTATTATTACTATAACACATTACTATTATTACTATAACACATTACTATTATTACTATAACACATTACTATTATTACTATAACACATTACTATTATTACTATAACACATTACTATTATTACTATAACACATTACTATTATTACTATAACACATTACTATTATTACTATAACACATTACTATTATTACTATAACACATTACTATTATTACTATAACACATTACTATTATTACTATAACACACTACTATTATTACTATAACACATTACTATATTATACTATAACACATTACTATTATTACTATAACACATTACTATTATTACTATAACACATTACTATTATTACTATAACACATTACTATTATTACTATAACACATTACTATTATTACTATAACACATTACTATTATTACTATAACACATTACTATTATTACTATAACACATTACTATTATTACTATAACACATTACTATTATTACTATAACACATTACTATTATTACTATAACACATTACTATTATTACTATAACACATTACTATTATTACTATAACACATTACTATTATTACTATAACACATTACTATTATTACTATAACACATTACTATTATTACTATAACACATTACTATTATTACTATAACACATTACTATTATTACTATAACACATTACTATTACTATACCATTACTATAACAACACATTACTATTATTACTATAACACATTACTATTATTACTATAACACATTACTATTATTACTATAACACATTACTATTATTACTATAACACATTACTATTATTACTATAACACATTACTATTATTACTATAACACATTACTATTATTACTATAACACATTACTATTATTACTATAACACTATTACTATTATTACTATAACACATTACTATTATTACTATAACACATATAGATAGTATGCAGATGACGTCACTCAGGGCTTTGTTATTGTTTTTGCCATCCGCGTTTGTGAGTTGTTCTCACTAAACTGTATTAACCAGACTATAAAAGTTCATGGTTACACAGAGTTTGTGTGTTGGTCCGTTATACTTCCGGATGGCAATGTTGTGAACTCCTTGGCCAAGCGCATTCTATCTATAGCTAGATATCAACACGCGGAGATATAAATATTGATAAGATTGAAAGGGAGGGGGGGGAGGTTGTTTTTTCATTCTCATTTTAGTTGGTGTTTTTTTTTTTTTTAATTTATATATTCGGACAATGTTTGTTTGATTGATCGATGATTTTTCGTTTGTGAATTTTGGCGATTTCAATCCTTTTTTCTTGATTTTATAACTCGAATATGTTTTCAACTCTAACAATAGCTTGAATGACTTGAATTAAATTATGCTTTAAAATGTAATGCCAAATCCATTGATAGAACGAAGTGGAAGTCACTCAGGTCTTTGTTATTGTCTTTTATTTTTTTTTTTTTTTATTTGGGGGGGGGGGGGTTGCCATATATTTTATGAGTAATTCTCACTAAACTGTAATAATCAGACTCAAACACGTTTAAGGTTACACACATAGTATTATGTGTTGGTCAGTTATATTTCCGGATGGCGATGTTGTGAGTTTTTTTTTGGTCAAGCGTACAGCATCAACAGCAAGAAAATAACCCGCGTGGAAATGTTGTCATGACCTCGTGGCTTGAATTAACAAAAAAAAATGTTTTAAAAAGTGAAAACATGCACATAAAGGTGATGGCGTTGAAGGGATTTTTTTTTTCATAGGAGCCAAAAAATCAAAACAAAGAACGATAATAAAAACACCTCATGGAGGTCGAGCAATTTGGAATGGAGGGAGAGAAAAGAAAGAGTTGCAGTCGAGGCCAGTGTATGATCTCCAGGTAAAGTTTTGAATGATTTCTCACCATTGACCACGAGGGTCAGTCGGGGGCTTGTGCTACTCCCCACGTCATTATCTACTTCACAGAAGTATTGGCCGTTTGCGTCATCGGGCTGCAGGCTGCTGATGGTCAGTCCGTATTTCTGGGAGATTGTAAAATACCGTGATTATGATTATAATATACTGTTACCCATCCTATCTTTGATCACGTTTAACATAGCTTGACTTTTATGACAAGACAAGACAAGACACCGTGTCCCTGAGCCAACAAGCCAATATGAACGAAAATAAACGTTTGATCCAGAGGATAGCACGCAATTACTACTATCTAATCAAGTCCCGTCCTACATGTTAAGCGTTGCTGCTGGCCATGGACGCCTTGTAAGGCACTTTGAGCACATTTAGTGGATAGTGCGCTATATAAAAAAGGCTCAATTTAAAACTCAATTTCATTAACGATTTTAAATAACTTGAATAAATCCAATGGGCCTTAAAACCTTTTAAAATCACGCATCCTACCTTGTTTTGTATGACAAAACGGGACACCCGTGTCCCTGAGCCAACAAGCCAATATGGCGAAAATGAACGTTTGATCAAAATGGTAGCAAGCAATTACTACCATCTAATCAACACTTTTAAATAACGTGAATAAATCCAATGGGCCTTAAAACCTTTTAACCCTTTCCTTACCACCTATAGGAAAATCGTCAAATTCGTTACGATGCAACGGACAATTTTCTCATTCTGATTTCTATTTTACATCACAAAATCTAAATAAATACTTTGATTACAGCGATAAATACCAAATACTGTGTTGGAGACATCATTTTGATGAACAACATTCTGTATAAAATGCACTTGTTACTTTTTTTGCTTGATTAGGAAAAGTCTAATTTGAGTCGGGTGGGTGTGAATTTTCGAGGGAAATTCTAAAAATAGCTGTTAAGGAGAGAGTTAAAATCACGCTTCCTGCCTACCTTGTTGAGAGCTTCACCACCAGAATATCTTGGCTCCAAACTGATTCGAATGGTGGAGACTAATCCATTCAAAATCCGTTTCCATCTAATAGTGGTGATGTTAGGAACGGCCCTTGCGGCACACGGCAAGGTGAAGGTCGTACCAGCGCCACCAGTGAAGGATGTCCCGCTTGGATAGTCAAACTTGGCGGAATCTGAAGGATCATTGGGGGAAAGAAACAAAGGTGAATATTTTTTTTTTTAATTATCAATAATGAATTTTAAAATGTCCTAGATAGAGAACTTGTTGCTTCAAAATACATTATATTATATTACTGAACATTCATAATATTATGCCAATAACAAGAAGAATGGATGTTAGTTTTTGTTTTTGTTTTTGTTTTTTAAAATGTTCTTCTACGCTTTTATTTGTTTCTCCTTTTCAAATATTTTTATCTCAAAGAACATGCAATGTTTAATGTTCAATATATTGTTACTCATGTTTTAAGAGCATTTAAGGAATACATTATCCATTTTAAATCCCTATTACTGATATGTAAATTGAGCTTTTGAGCTTTTAGAGCTTTTTATATAGGGCAATATCCACTAAATGTGCTCAAAGCGCCTTGCAAGGTGTCGCTGGCCAACAGCAACATTTAACATAATATAGTACCTGACATGACGCGATGTTAGGCGATGTTACACTTTTTTTTCGGACAGAGACAACGCTGTTAACGGCCAGGTACTCATTTTACACCTGAGTACGGTGAGAGAATGTGAGTAAAGAGCCTTCTCCAAGGACTCAACTATGCGCCGAGCGAGGCTCGAACCCAGGACTTTTCCGATCCGAGTGTTATACCACTAGACCACATAGCCGCACAATGTTGCTGCTCGAAGCTCGAAGAAATAACAATGTGAAATTAAATGCAAGCTTCAATTTGATATACAAAAACAGATAAATTGGACGTTTCGGGTTTCCCCTTTATCAACAAAACAGGATGAATTGAACACTACAGACTAATGAGATAATGTGGTAGTGGCGTTGTTAAGATGAATAAACAAATACATACGTGTCTGACGTATTAACTAGTTAAATAGGAAGAGATCTACGACTCACATCTGACGGTAAGTCTGGAAGGATTTGTAAAATTTCCAGTTCCTTCAGCGTTGGTGGCAGAACACACGTAGTCGGCTGCGTCACTCACTATGGCTGATTTGATGATGAGGGACGGAAGATTGACAGTTCCTCCTTCGTAACGGTTTGGGTCAATAAATAATCGCTGGCCGTCCTTGGTCCAGGTAACGCTTGTAGCTGGTGGTAGAAAACATGAAGATATAATATCATTATGTGATTTCACAGAGAGAGAGAGAGAGAGAGAGAGAGAGAGAGAGAGAGAGAGAGGGAGAGAAAGAGAGAGAGAGAAGAATAGAGAGAAGAAAGAGAGAGAGAGAGAGATAGAAGAGAGAGAGAGAGAGAGAGAGAGAAAGAGAGAGAGAGAGAGAAAGAGAGAGGGGGGAGGGAGAGAGAGAGAGAGAGAGCCTCTTCCAAGGATTCAACGTTGCGCCCAGAACGGGATACGAATAAAGGACCTACAGTTTCGAAGGTGAGAATCATTCATCCAGACCACGAAGCCCCACATTGACACCTAATCAGGATTTTTTGCTTGAGGGATACACTCATCAGGCAACAAGATTTTGGAGTGACGACTCACAAAGAAAAAAAAAACTATAATCTCTCTCAAAGACACAACTTCATCTGACTGTTTCCCTCTCAGCAAAGGAATCCAAGCATAGCCCATGCTGCAAATGATATTGTTCCAGAAAACTAACTCAAAGCCATAAAGAAACTTTAATGGTGTAGGAAAAAAGACATGATATCTATGCCGCAAGCCGGCGCCAGGGGTGGCAAAATTACCCGCCCTAAAGGAATTTCCTATTTCTCTCCCCGACCCCAGATCCCTTTCCTGGTCGTTTAGGTAAAGGTCAGAACGTCAGAACAGTGTTTTTTTTTTTTTTTTTGTTTTTTGTTTTTTTAAATCAACTTACCTGCAGGACTGCTGGCCGCAATATTACAAGATATGGTAGTTCTGACATTTTCAGTGGTAGCCACAGAATCGCCTCCGTTCTTTGTGATTTGTGGAGGGACTGCAAAGGAAAATAACATCAAAATAACATTTCTAAGCACAACGCAATGACATTTTCAGTAGTAGCCATAGAATCGCCTCCGTTCTTTGTGATTTGTGACTGCAAAAATAAGATAACATCAAAATAACATTTCTAAGCACAACGCAATGACATATTCAGTGGTAGCCACAGAATCGCCTCCGTTCTTTGTGATTTATGGAGGGACTGCAAAGGAAAATAACATCAAAATAACATTTCTAAGCACAACGCAATGACATTTTCAGTAGTAGCCATAGAATCGCCTCCGTTCTTTGTGATTTGTGACTGCAAAAATAAGATAACATCAAAATAATATTTCTAAGCAAAACGCAATGCTGTCGTAGTGTGAAAAAAATACATTAAAAAAAAAAACTTTGGCCAGAAAATTCGTCTTTCAAAGATCGATTGACAAAAATTACCCGCAACTTGTCAAAAACTCTCAAACCTGACATTTCAATATCTTCATAGGAGTCTCAGGTTTGGGATATTTTTGACAATTCGATTGATGAATTTTTGAAGGACGAATGTTCTGGCCAAATACTTTTTAACTCCCTCCTTATCACGCATAGGAAAATCGTCACATGTGTTACGATACAACCAACATTTTTCTTTTTCAAGTTTCTTTTGTACATCATATAAATTTTTAAAATTGAAAAGTGTGTTATAGAGCATGTTTTGCTGAAGAAATTATGTATCGCAAGAACTTCACTTGGTTGAGAGATAATTTTTTTTTGTGTGTGTGTTAGTTGGGTGTGAAGTTTTGGGGAAAATCCTGAAAATGACTGGTAAGGAGAGAGTTAATGTTATTATATTTTTTCAGAGTACGACAGCGCATCGATCCGGGTTTTTTTATTATACGGAATCGATTTTACAAAATTTGCTAATTCACTTTTCGTTATTCAAGAAAAATCGCAAATTATTTGTCATATCTTGAGTGAGTTTAAGAGGAAGAAAATATGCGCCATCTTTGCCAAATAGAACAAGACTCTTGAGTGTTTTTGGAAGTTCACCTTTTGTCTGGTGATTCCAACGTATTTAATAGATTAAACAAGAGTTACTTTATTGTTCAGTCTGGACGTAACTTAGCAGGTTTTCGAAGTTACCTTCTCAAATCGATACAAACCAGAATAAGATTTGATTTGATTTGGAGGTTAGAATCATTAGAATTAACAAACTTTGTATATCCTAAAATTAAAGAAACTCTGTTTACCCCCCCCCCCCCCCCCCCCCCCATTAAAAACAAAAACACTTTAATTTAGTTCAAATTCTATAAATTCTGAATTAAACTTCTATTTTCAATCCCAGGCTGACCCTTAACAATACAGTCAATGACAAGTAAATATCATAGAACTTGATAGGCTATGTGGTCTAGTGGTATGACACTCGCTTTCGGATCGGAAGGTCCTGGGTTCGAACCTCGCTCGGCGCATAGTTGAGTCCTTGGAAAAGGCTCTTTACTCACATTCTCTCACCTCACTCAGGTGTAAAATGAGTACCTGGCCGTTAACAGCGTTGTCTTTGTCCGAAAAATTGTAATATCGCCTAACAGGCGTCATGTCTCGTCCTACATGTTAAATTTTGCTGTTGACCAGGGACGCCTTGTAAAGCGCTTTGAGCACATTTAGTGGATATTGCGCTATAGATAGAATGCGCTTGGCCAAGGAGTTCACAACATTGCCATCCGGAAGTATAACGGACCAACACACAAACTCTGTGTAACCATGAACGTTTATAGTCAGGTTAATACAGTTTAGTGAGAACAACTCACAAACGCGGATGGCAAAAACAATAACAAAGGCCTGAGTGACGTCATCTGCATACTATCTATAAAAGAGCTCAATTTTTATTTAACTTTTTTTTAACCCTTTGCGATGAAAATCTACCAACTTACAGAGAACTGTGATGCTCAGTGTCGTTGATTGCTGGTCGTTATAGGCTCCCATTTCGTGAATGGATATGCAATTCAGAAGGAATTGGGCACTCTCCGCTGGTAGAGAAGTGGTCAACGTCGTCTCGGACCTGTATAGGAAGTTGTTGTAATTGTCCGTGGAGATTCGTGTATTCTTGTCCAGTTTATTTACTAAGCTGTTACCGTCGGAATCTCTGTAGGGAAAATCGGCAGCAAATTGTCAATAAGATATCACTAACGTGTAATTCATATGTGACCTTTCGCCTCAAAACGGTATTAAGTCGGGATGGTTAAGATGTTGAAAATTGAATTTATAGCCAGAAATATCAGACTTGTGTTGAGTTTGTATGCTTTATTGAGGAGAGTGGATACCATATTTAGGGTGCTAATGTCAACACTTGATATTTTTGACCAGTTTAAAATTTAATTCGGCTGTTAAGCATTAAGTACGTTCCGACTTAATACCTTTTTGAGGCGAAGGGTCACATATAGGTCAGTTCACGACATAAGTCATGCTCAATGCAATTCAAAATTTAATATTTTTTCTTTAAAAACTAACTAGATATTAACATTCATAAAGCGATTTATTATAATCTACTTATTAGGTTTGGAAGCGAAATTTGCAACAATTTATCATTTTGATGCGATACAAATCGTCTATGAAGCGTTCTTTTTTGCATTGCCAGTTTTAGAATATCCTTTAGTGGCTATAGTTTAGCATAAGATTTTTCGACATTGTTGCATGTCGGGACGGTATCGCTGAGTAAGGTTCACCACACAAGCCAAAAACACCACCAAACGCATTCATTAATGTCAAGAAAACCATAAATGTGACCCGTTGTCTCAAAGCAGTATTATGTCGGAACGAACCATATTCTTAAAAGCCGAATTGAATGTTAAACTGGTCAAAAATATAAATTGTTTGCATTAGCAGTCTAAAATAAGATATCCATTCTTCTCAATAAAACATACAAATTCAAGTTTCAACATCTTAACCAACCCGACTTAATACCGTTATGAGGCGAAGTGTCACAAATGTCACGCAAACTACAATGGTCAAACAAGCCAGCAAAGCCAAAACACGCCATTAACGTTACAAATACTACTAATGGCATA
>NC_088373.1:12675771-12693271 GCF_034508935.2 Berghia stephanieae
CATCTCGCCGGAGCACGTGTCCGAACAGTTTCCATCTTTGTTTCTTTATACGCGTACTGACTGGTTGTACTCTGCAGAATGCCAGTATCAAAATCCATGATTAGAATCGTAAGGTTTGACCAAATACAAAGACCATGGAATACAGACCTTTTTATGATTTTTAAATAATTAATATTATATAGCATTTACAATATACTGCGCTTTTAGCCTGTCGCAACAGACTCAAAGCCCTGTTTATTTTGTTTCCTAAAAAATCATTTGCTTGTATTATATTACATTGTGGCGCCCACGTACTCAAGTAAGTGTCATTTATTCATTTATTCACTTTCTATCTAATTATTTCTCTATATATTTATTTTATAAATTGTGTATTTTTCATCTTGACAAATTGCCTAAAATACTCCTTTGAATTTTAATGTAAAAGAAATAAAACAGGCATTGCATGAAGGATGTCCTAACGAAGACATCTAAATGAGTTTTCTGGTGTAATTCCATGCCTGGTGTCCTTATGGACGGTTCCTTAATTACATTCTCTTGCTTACTCAGGTGAAAATGAGTATCTGTTTGACAACAGCGTTGTCGCTGTCAGAAATTAATTTATGAACGCCCAACAGGCCTCATGTCTCGTTCCTACATGCCCAATGTTACTTTGGCTTGGGAGCCATTTTAAATCGCTTTGAACCAATTTATTCGATAATGCTCTAATATAAAAGCTCAATGTTTTTTTCTGAAGTTTTTTTTTAGACATGACCGGATCATGGACCAATGGACGAGGAGGAGGAGGAGGAGGAGGAGATGGAGGAGGAGGAGGAGGAGGAGGGAGGAGGAGGGAGGAGGGAGGAGGAGGAGGAGGAGGAGGAGGAGGGAGGAGGAGGAGGAGGAGGAGGAGGAGGAGGAGGAGGAGGAGGAGGAGGAGGAGGAGGAGGAGGAGGAGGGGGAGGAGGAGGAGGAGGAGGAGGAGGAGGAGGGGAGGAGGAGGAGGGGAGGAGGAGGAGGAGGAGGAGGAGGAGGAGGAGGAGGAGGAGGAGGAGGAGGAGGAGGAGGGGGGAGGAGGAGGAGGAGGAGGGGAGGGGAGGGAGAGGAGGGGGAGGAGGAGGAGGAGGAGGAGGAGGAGAGGGGAGGAGGAGGGAGGAGGAGGAGGAGGAGGAGGGAGGAGGAGGAGGAGGAGGAGGAGGAGGAGGAGGAGGAGGAGAGGAGGAGGAGGAGGAGGAGGAGAATGGAGGAGGAGGAGGAGGAGGGGAGGAGGAGGAGGAGGGGAGGAGGAGGAGAGGAGGAGGAGGAGGAGGAGATGGAGGAGGAGGAGGAGATGGAGGAGGAGGAGGAGAAGGAGGATGAGGAGGAGGATGAGGGGGGGGGGGGAGGAGGAGAACAGCAACACTTAACATATTAGTACGAGACATGATGCTTGTATGGCGATTTAACCGTAGCCATCGTTATGTTATAGCCTGATACTGAAATCCAAAAGGACTGGCAGTTTGACGTCATTATTTGGTTTTTGCACCGCTTAGTGAGTTGTCGTTAGTAGAGCTCATGGAAACAAGTTATTTCATTGGTTGAATTATTGAATATAACTCACGATTTGTTAACTTATGTGGCAAAAGACTGGCATTTTGACGTCATTTTTTGGTCAGTGTCAGGCCATAACTTTGCGAAGGCCACGGTCCAACCCGGTGCCCCGAATGGCCGCCGCCATCCCGGGCGCCACACTGCTATGCTCACTACCATGTTCATCGAAGGCAGCAGCCTCTTATGGTTTTCACACTACTATGTTATGACATTCGACCCAATCAGCAAAGTCTAGTCCGCATTCGTGCACCGTCGCAATTCCGCCGGGTAGCATCGTCACAACACACCGTTCGACTAGATGCTCTGCCGTCTCAGGTTCTTGCCCACAGCGGGTACATGTTGGACAGGTAGAAAGACCCCACCGATGAAGCGCACTGGCCGTGAGGCAGCTCCTCGACCGAAGCCGATTCGCAGTCATCCAGTGTCTCCTCTTACTGGTATCAAATCCTGGCAACTTCTCACCAAGCTTAGAGGAGGTTACGTCCCCGCCCCCACGAGGGATTGAATTCGTCCAAACCGACTTCCATCTCGTATGTGCAGCTCAAGACGTTTCAAAATAAACCACACAGACGGGCAACCATAAAATACAGAGACACTAGCGTTTCAGTCATTGTTTCTACCAATCATTTAATAAATTTAAGAAAATTTCTCACCGAACCAACATCATCCTCGGCCTCAACTTCATATGACCTTGGGGGAAGGCTTCCTGCAGAGCTGCTCCATGTCAACGGGCTTTTCCCGCTAAAGCTTCCTGTCGTAGAAGTGTCGAGCTTGCATAATAAAATATAATCCACACCAGCCACAAACTCATTGGACGACGGCTGTATAGTCACGACCAAGTTATTTTGACCTGGGGAGGAGGAGGAGGAGTAGGAGTAGGAGGAAGAGGAGGAAGGGGAGGAGGGGGAGGAGGAGTAGGAGGAGGAGGAGGGGAGTAGGAGGAGTAGGAGGAGGAGGGGGAGTAGGAGGAGGGGGAGTAGGAGGAGGAGGATGAGGAGATGGAAGAAATGAGTAAATAATATATCAGATAAAAATGAAATGAGATTTTTTTTTTTAAAGGGGGGGGGGGGGGGGGGGAAGCAGAGATGTCCACATTTGACATTTCTGTGACTGCCTCATTGAGTGATGTTAGGGTTCTAAACTTTTCCTCTATAAAAAAAAACAGCGGAAAAACTGTAGCCATTAAAGATTTATGGTTATTGGATTTTTTTCCGCTATTTTATTTATAGAGGGGAAGCTCAGATCCCTGTTATCACTCAAAGGGAACAGTCACAAAAATGTCACCCATCGACTCAAAACGGTATTATGTCGGGATGAATCAGATACTAAAAAGTCAAATTACAGCTAAACTTGTCAAGAATAGGTATAATTGGTATTAGCACTCTAAAATATGATATTCATTATCCTCAATAAAACATACAAACCCAACGCAAGTCTGATATTTCTGGCTATAAATCCAGTTTTCAGCATCTTAATCATCCCGACTTAATTCCGTTTTGAGGTGATGGGTCACAAATGTCAAAATAGACACCTGTGGTTTTATACCCCCCCCCCCCCCCCCCCCCCCCCCCCCCTCCCTGAACTCTTGAAATATAATTATTCTCCTCATTCATCCTTAGAAGACAATTTTCTTTAGGATTGCCTCGGGAAAAGACCGAGATATCCCGGCACCAGTTGCAAGTGCAGCTCAGCAAAAAAAAAAACCAAAAAAAAAAAAAAAGATAAAAAAAATCAAAAGGGCTACGTTTCTTGCTCAGTGAAATAGAGAATGAATTGGCGAAGAAGCTGGATTCGAACTTGGGTTTCAATGATGGCATTGTAAATGCCTTACCCCCTGTTGAAAATATAGATGAATGAAGAATTTATTGTATTACTTCCCTTTGTTTACGAAATTATAATTTGCCTTTATTCTGAACTGTTTGGACTGCAATGTTGTTGACTTTTGGCTTTTGATTTTTGATTTAAAAAAACGAGTGAAGACGAACGAACACATGAGGCATTTCGGTGTTATTTTATCTTATCTTATTGACTTTTGACTTGATTATTAGACAAATATTACACCCCTTTTGCCATCTGTCTCGCCTCAAATGAAGAAGGATAATGATATCCTAGTACATCGTGATATAGCATGATCATTGTCTGGATGACATTTTTGTACGACCTGGAACCTGCAGTCGATCCTGGTGTAAGATACATTGTATATAAATTAATTTTTTTTTAAATTGAGTTTTTATATAGCGCAATATCCACTAAACGTTCTCAACAAAGCGCTTTACAAGGGGTCCCTGACCAACAGCAACGCTTAACATGAAGAACGAGACATGACGCTTGTTACACGATTTTACAATTTTTTCGGACAGAGACAACGCTTGTTAATGGCCTGGTACTCATTTTACACCTGAGAAAATGTAAGTTAAGAGCCTTTTCCTAGGACTCAACTATGCACCGACGAGGTTCGAACCCAGGACCACAAGACCACATAGCCGTATATAGTTAATTCCATGCGTATCTCGTATTAATAATTACGAGTATTTGACTATTAGCATTAACGGCAATTGTAACATTATAATTACTTTTTTTAAAGGGTCTAACAGAAAACTTGTTCTGAATGAAATGAAAATTTGGATTTCTATAACTTGCTAATGGAATGATTCAAACAAGCACTATAAGCTTTCCCGACTTAGACTATAGCTATGTCGTTGGTTTAAACGAATCCAATAATTTAGTTTAGAAAAAATTCCGTACAGATTTTGTATCACTGTTACTGATGATGATGGTGGTGGTGGTGGTGGTGGTGGTGGTGGTGGTGGTGGTGGTGGTGGTGATGATGTTGATGGTAATAGTGGTGGTGGTATTGGTGTCATTGGTGGGGGTGGGGTGTATGCGGTGCTAGCAATGGTAATGAATGCTATGATGAAGATGATGATGATGATGATGATGACGATGATGATGATGATGATGATGATGATGATGATGATGATGATGGTGGTGGTGGTGGTGGTGGTGGTGGTGGTGGTGGTGGTGGTGGTGGTGGTGGTGGTGGTGATGATGATGGTGATGGTGGTGGTGGTGGTGGTGATGATGATGATGGTAATGGTGGTGGTGTTATTGGTGTCATTGGTGGGGGTGGAGGTGTATGCGGTACTAGCAGTGGTAATGATTGCTATGATGAAGATGATGATGATGATGATGATGATGGTGGTGGTGGTGGTGGTGGTGGTGGTGGTGGTGGTGGTGGTGGTGATGATGATGGTAATGGTGGTGGTGGTGGTGGTGATGATGATGATGGTAATGGTGGTGGTGTTATTGGTGTCATTGGTGGGGGTGGAGGTGTATGCGGTACTAGCAGTGGTAATGATTGTTATGATGAAGATGATGATGATGATGATGATGATGGTGATGACGACGACGACGACGACGATGAAGATGATGATGATGATGATGATGATGGTGATGATGATGATGATGATGATGGTGGTGGTGGTGGTGACGAAGACAACGACAACAGACTACCATAGCAGAAATGTTTTACTCACGCCAATCCATAGAATATCAATGTTATACTCACCTAAAACTCTATGTGAAAGACACTGTATAAGAAAATATACAAAAATAATTCTGCATGTGTTGCCAGAGAGACTCATTCTCCTCCGTCTGTTTTCACTTTCTGTCATTCTTATTTCATTTTTATAACACTTTCTGTCCATCCTTGATCTATGCAGCAGGCGATATCTACAAATATCACCAGCATCCAAATTTAAACGTGCTCGCTGAATGAATATCTTCAAACGGCCCTTCTTTTACGATTCCCAAATGATTGAACTTTTTAAAAATATTTGTTTGTCGTTTTATTGTAAGTTCTTCTTCCTTGACTGTTGATGGTTAATTGTCAATGTTGTTTGACAATATGATTAGGAGAAAAAAATTCCTGTTAAATAAATGATAAGGAATTCTATTTCATGATGTTGGATTAATTCATTGTCATCTGGGTTCGACTAGATTAGACGAGCCATCCATCGAACCAGATCAGCTCTGACAGGCGTGGTTGTCGCCGATGTCATCTACCCATGTTTGAAGAGTCCGGATAGTCGAAAATGATCTGTGAAATAGAAGAAAATAGATATCAAATATTGTTTAAAATTGATTTTTTTTAAATAGCGCAATATCCATTAAACGTACTCAAAGCGATTTACAAAGGAATGCTGTAATTTAAAGAAACTACGTCTTTTAAAAAAATCACAAAAAAAAACTTGAGCTTTTATACAGCGCAATATCCATTAAACGTACTCAAAGCGATTTACAAAGGAATGCTGTAATTTAAAGAAACTACGTCTAAACACACACACACACACACACACACACACACAAGAAAAACTTGAGCTTTTATATAGGGCAATATCCACTAGAAGTACTCAAAGCGCTTTACAAAGGAGCCCTAACCAACAGCTAAGCTTAATATATATCTATATATATATATATTATATATATATATATATATATATATATATATATATATATATATATAGAATGAAACATGGCGCCGGTTAGGCGATATTACATCTTTTTTTTCGACAGAGACAACGCTGTAAAAGGCCAAGTACTCATTTTACACTCGAGTACGCTGAGAGAATGTGAGTAAAGAGGACTCAACTATGCACTGAGAGAGAAAGAAAGAGAGAGAGAGAGAGAGAGAGAGAGAGAGAGAGAGAGAGAGAGAGAGAGAAAGAGAAAAAGAGAGGCTCGAAGCCAGGAACTTCGGATTTGAAAGAGGGTGTAATACGCAAGACCACATAGCGGCACAATAATAGTGTTCATTGTATTTCCCGTGACATTTAAGTGACCAATCATTCGGAAATAATATTATGTCAGGGGTGGACAACTCAGAAGATCAAGGGGAAGGCCACGAGGAACATGGAGAAGAATTAAAGAAGCTGATATACAGAGAAGTGGTAAGACCTGGAATGAGATAAAAAAGTTGGCTCAAGATAGAGAAGGATGGAAACTGTTTGTCTGTGGCCTATACCCTGACCCAGGGTGAAAAAGGCAATGATGATGATGATGGTGGACAACCCAAGGAAAGAGGAAGCGAGGCCGCCACAAGGACACTTGGAGGCGTACCACCGTAGAGAGGGACCTAAAAGCACAGGGGTCTGCCTGTCGCTCGAGATGGCCCCAAAGAATATCTGCTGACAGGACCAGGTGGAGATCCCTTCCATTGCCTCAAGTGCCAGCAGTCCCGGAGAGTATTGAGAGAGAGAGAGAGAGAGAGAGAGAGAGAGAGAGAGAGTGAGTGAGTGAGTGAGTGGCTCAGCGGTACGGTCTTTGCTTCGTACCCGAAAGGTACCGAGTTCGATCACCCGCTGCTGAGCAAGTCACCTCGCCCTAGCTCAATTTGCCGCGGAGCACTGCGGCTAACGCCTGGGTTATTCCAGTCTTCCCATGGAATAGAGCTGAGAGAAAAATATTTTTCCCCTATAAGATGAATAAGGGGATTTTTAAAAATTAAAAATGTTAATCTTAAGCTCAAAATAGAAAAATTGAGTTTAAAATACGTTTAAAAAAATAGTGACGGCACTGATGAGAGTGAGATTAAGATGATGAAATTTATTAAAGAACTTAAAATCTCCTTATTTTGATCATATTCACATAAAACTCAATTCCATTCAAAAGGTGCTGGAACTTGAATTTATAGCCACCGATATAATGCGAAAGTTGGGGTTGTTTTCTAGTCGTTATAATGTGTGTGTATGCGTGTGTGTGTGTCTGTGTTGTAAAAAAGAAATAAGATACTATCCTAACAACAAGCCTTGGATAACAAAAGATCTAAAACGTTTAGTGAACCAAAAGAAAACTCTCTTTACCAGTGGAAACAAAAAAGGTCTTAAAACAAAACAAAAAGAGATAAAGAGAGTAATATCTAATTGCAGAAACAAGTACAAAATAAAATTGAAAAATGCTTTTCTTCTGGGGATATACTGGACACGTGGCGGGGGCTTAAAACTGCTGTTAACTATAATCCAAAGCCCACGATTATATCAGAAGATATCGATATTGAAACTCTAAATACATTTTATTCACATTTCGACACTGCAAACAAATTTGATATTGAAAATGAAAAACATAAATTAGACAGGGCTTTGGAAGATGAAATGACTATTGAGGTCAGTGAAGAAGAAACGAGATTCGTATTTTCGAAACTAAACGAGAGGAAAGCTGCACACACATATGCACAGTTACACACACACACATAAACACACACACAAACAAACAAACAAACACACACACACACACACAAACACACACACACACACATAAACACACACACAAACACACACACACACATAAACACACACACAAACAAACAAACAAACACACACACACACACACACATAAACAAGCATATACACAAAGGCAATTCTGGTGTGTGCATACAAAGTTAATACACCGAGGATTAAATAATATAATTGCAAACCTCTTTTATCTTACTTTACACAGCTTAATTTCTTTATTTTCAATTATTTTCATACATCGGCATGCCCATTTTATTTGTCTAAGTAATTCTATTATTGATTTTAAGATTCATAGAATCGATAGCAAATATCAATAACTTTAGCAAATCACAAAAATAAAAAAATAAGCAAAAATGCAAATCCACAAAGAGCAATTCATTTCGTAATAATTATTTTACATACAACAAATCAACCTTTGTATTCAATGACAAAGAGCTTCCCCCCCCCCCCTCCCCACGGGGTTGGGGGGGGGGAGGGGGGTGGGAGTTGAAGAGTGTATTGTGATCGTCATTGAATTACCTGTTAGGGGTCGACACACACCCTTTCTTTATTACCATTGTGTGTCTGAGATTCCTAGTTCGATTTTATCACCAAGACGTCTATTCATAATATTATAAGTCTTAAACAAAACGAATTCCAAATTTACCACTAGATATAGTAATAGTAGACATTAGCTTTAGAGAATCTAGGTGAAAATAGGAAATGATTTCATTGATTTACCGGTTTTGAATCAAAAGTAAGGTAATTGGATTCAATCTATTTCGATTAAATTATGTATTTGTTTAAGCTTTAGCCAACGCTTTACAACATTTGATGCCAACATAAAATGTTGAGAAGGAAAAGGAAGAGAAATAAGAGAGAAATTATAGATGAGACCAACATAATGACTAATGATAATAACAGTAGGACATTATAGGACGAAATGGAGGCGCTAGAGCGTTACCGAGTTTGCCGTATCTACACAGATAAAACAAAACTTGGATTTGTTTTTGTTTTGCTTTTTCATTTTGCCAAGAGAAATTTTATGTCGAATATTGTTATAAAAATGCTCAATTTTTTTTCTTCAGGACGTGTCGGATTAGACACTTCTTGACAAGTAAGAGTCTTTTGAATTGATTGATATTTGAAGTTGCGACGACGACGACGACGACGACGATGATGACGAAGATGATGATGATGATGATGATGATGATGATGATGATGATGATGATGATGATGATGATGATGATGATGATGATGATGATGAGGAGGAGGAGGAGGAGGAGGAGCTCTGGCCAACGCTTTACAACTTTTGATGGCAACATAAAATGTGGAGAAGGAAAAACAAGAGAAATAAGACAAAAATTGTAGATGAGACAAACACAACGAACTAATGATAATAACAGTAGGACATTATAGGGAATGAGATTAACGGAAGAGTAGCTTCCCTTGATTAGACGTCACAGGCGGAAAAGTTAATAGAGAGAGAACCTCATGTTGGTTGTGCGCATGCGTCTCTCGTCCTCGCTTCCGATGAAAGCGGCATGAGACACTTCACCGAAAGCGAGGACGAGAGAAACACATGCGCAAAACCATTTTGACGTTCTCTATGTAAGGTGATGTCCAATCAAGGGACGCTACTCTTCCGCTAATCTCATTCCCTATAGGACGAAATGGAGGCAAGAGAGCGTCACCCAGTTTGCCGTACACAGCAATGGGGCAGCGTGGCTTAGCGGTACCGTCTTTGCTTCGTACCTGAAAGGTACCGAGTTCGATGACCCGCCGCTGCGCGAGTCACCTCACCCTAGCTCTCTTTGCGACGCTGCACTGCGGCTGACGCCTGGGTTATTCCAGTCTTCCCTTGGAACAGACCCTACAAACAAATTTCCCCATGGGGATGAATAAAGGGAATCTTTTTTATTTTATTATAAAACAAAACTTGGATTTGTTTTTGTTTTGCTTTTTCATTTTGCCAAGAGAAATGTTATGTCGTATATTGGTCGATTTTAATGAAGCTCGGTTTACCAAAAAGACAATTATCAAACATCTTAATAGGTAGGTAGGGGACCACTAATAACACTATCACCGTCTAGTATTCTTCAATAAACCCCCACCCTCCCCCGTCCCCTACCTTATTCTTGATATATAATATATATATATAATATATATATATATATATATATATATATATATATATATATATATATATATATATATATATATATATATATATTATATATATAATATATATATATATTAGGGTCAGTATAAGGTACGAGGTTTTATTCTCTGTTTGGGTTAGTTGAGTGAATATTTGGGTTAATTTCTTTAGCACAAGGAGCTTTCGCAAAGCCTCCTTTTGTTTTTCTATTAGAGTTAGCTCGAGGTCCGATTGTTTTTTTTCTCTCTTAGTATTAGTTATAGATAGGCCGTAGTGAAGGTCCTAGGATTTTTGTTTTCTTCATATTAGGATTAGTTCAAGGAATATTTGGGTTGTTTCCCTTAGTCATGAGCCCGAAGAACGCGCGTCAGGTTTCCCGCAACTCCTTCAATTCTAACTTTGAATAATAATGATAATAATAATAATAAGAATAATAATAATAATAATAATAATAATAATAATAATAATGATAATGATAATAATAATAATGATGATAATGATAATGATAATGATAATAATAATAATAATAATAATAATAATAATAATAATAATAATAATAATAATAATAATAATAATAATAATAATAATAATAATAATAATAATAATAATAATAATAATTCTTTTTTTTTTTTTTAAGTTTCCAGCCTCCCAAACCCCCTACTAGAATAATATAAAAAACAAAGAATTCCTAGGATGTAGGAGCTTTCGGAAGGCCTCCCAAATAAACACATGACAAAAGATCAACGGTGAAAAAACAAATCGGAAGAAGACTTGGCATGTGGCTTATGGAAGGTCTCCCCACAAAAATATATTTTTATCACTCTGACATAATATATTATCTAGCAGTAAAATTATTGCGATACATATCTAGTTTCTTTAGCAAAACATGCGCTACAACACAATGTTCATTTTCTTTAAATTTTATGATGTACAAAAGAAATTTGAATAAGTAAAATGTTGGTTGTATGGTAATGAATGTGACGATTTTCCTATGGTTGGTAAGGAGAGGGTTAACCTACGCACTAACTGTGGTGACGAACCAAGATGGCTGCACGACTTATGCTCCACTGGAAATTTTAAACAATGAAATTAATGAAAAATGTTTTATAACTTATATTTATATATATTATAGCTGGATACCTGGATACCTGGATACCTCTGTATAGAGCTTTTAGACTTGGTGTAGTCTCCTTCGCGCCTCCTCATCTATTAATGATTGGACCAATTTTTATAATTGAACTTGTTCCCTAGGATGTTGCTTATCTCTAACTCTGCTTTGAATTTATTCAAATTTTTTGCTGATACTGTGGTTTCTTGCAGTTTATTCCAGTTATTTACAATTCTAGATGAAAAAAAATTCCCTCTATCATTTGTTTTAAAACGTTCTTTTTCCAGTTTCTTGCTGTTTCCTCGTGTCTGAATGTTCTTGTTTGGTTTAAGAAATCCTGCCTCTACCCTGTCTATTCCCTTTACTATTTTATATGTTTGGATCATATCTCCTCTTCTTCTCCTGTAATCTAAGGTCGGGAGATTTAATTCTTTCAATCTCTCACGGTAGGTTTTGTCTTTCAGGTGTGTGATAAGTGTTGTTGCTCTCCTTTGCACTCTTTCCAAACAGTCTTTGTCTTCCAACGTCTTATAGTCCGTTCCGTAGCCCGTTATAGGTACATATATATTATACGATAGTATAGATAGAATGCGCTTGGCCAAGGAGTTCACAACATTGCCATCCGGAAGTATGACGGACCAACACACAAACTCTGTGTAACCATGAACTTTTATAGTCTTGTTAATACAGTTTAGTGAGAACAACTCACAAACGCGGATGGCAAAAACAATAACAAAGGCCTGAGTGACGTCATTTGCATACTATCTATACGAGTTATACTTATATAACACATTCGACTTTCGTTCTGTTTAGTGATGGAGCGTTAAATGAGAATCAAACAATAACTCAAAGATTAAAAATAAACTCACCTGCCTACGAAGCCATTTCCTTAACGTACATCGCATTTATCAATTGATTCTCCTTCCGATGTTTGTAACCTGGACAAAATTCTATGACGTCATTCTTGTCCATTATAATATTTCTTCGTGATGTAAAATTTATAACGGGAAGTTTTATCTTCTTTCCTTATTTAGCGCTGATATGACCTAAATGTGTTGTTAATCCATATACATTTTTATCAGCTTTTTATGAATGGTGAAATCACAACATGAAGCGACGCCTATGGTTTCAACTATTAAAATGAAACAATTGTTTATGTTAAGTGTGCTGTCATTTTGAACCCAGGTGGGCATTGTTAGTGAGTAGTGCACATGAATCTCGTAAAAAGTAAAACTTGGTCAAGCCTGCGGGGAGTTCAGTGCCCTGTGTATAATATTATTGTTACTGTAAGCCCTCCAGAAGTTCTCTCATCCCCGACCCTTCGTTTTTTTAAAATATACGGTAAAGAAGAAAAATCCCAAAGAATGGTACTGGAACGAATGAAAAAAAAATCGGCTTAATGTCACTAACAATTCTAGTGTTTGAGCCAATTGGATTCAGTAGTCTGATGTCACGCCGCCTGGCAACGGCGGCCATCTTGGTTCTAAACAAAGAAAATCATTACTTTTTATTCTTCAAGCTGGCTAGAACTTTTCATAGGCCTTGTGACCAGAATGTGTAAAAGTCAAAACATGATCAAATTTATGGGTTTTTTTCCTTTGGATACGCTTTTATGCTCGCCGGAGAAATATTTCATACGGGCGTCCGCCATTGTTCCGATAGTTTAGAGCCAGTGTTGCTAAGTTACCATGCGTCATTAGGAAGGAAGTGACGGTACAACTGTTGAATCCTATTATCATTAAAATCCATCAGAAGATTGTGTAGATATCCACGTCTACGCGTGCACACGGGCTACGGAACGGACTATAAGACGTTGGGTCTCATAGGCTATGTTTGCTTTTGTTTTTTTAGAGTTTTACGGCGTTTGCAACACATTTAGGTTATTTCAACGCAAGTAGAAAGGAAGGAAATGAACACACACACACACACACACACACACACACACACAAATATATATATATATATGTGTGTGTGTGTGTGTGTGTGTGTATTACTATCTCATTTCCTTCCTTTCTACTTGCGCTGAAATCTAGGTCTAAATATATATATATATATATATATATATATATATATATATATATATATATATATATATATATCTCAGAGAGAAAGAGAGAGAGAGAGAGAGAGAGAGAGAGAGAGAGAGAGAGAGAGAGAGAGTTACAATTGAAAGCTCATGAGAAAAAGTAAGACAAATAAAAGGGTTCTAATTGTGATTAGATGAATATTCCAAGAGCACACTTATAGTGTACTTCATATGATATCACCTTAAAGTCTCATCCAGAGATAAGCACAGAATCCCACTATGAGGAATACACTCAAATGTTTACAAACATTATATATAGTTTGAAGCTGACTTCACTCATGCTTTTTGCCATCCGCGTTTATGAGTAATTATCACTAAACTGTATTAACCAGACTATAAACGTTCATGGTTAAACATAGTTTTGTGTGTTGGTCCGTTATACTTCCGGATGGCAATGTTGTGAGCTTCTTAGACACGCGCATTCTATCTATACACTCCAAACGAAAAATATAATAGTGCATAACAGAAAGATGATTTACGAGGAAAAAGATATCACCTCCCAAAACTATAACTATAAATTTGACTGCTTCCTTACCAGTACAAGCCTAAGAATCCGACAAGGGAAAGGACAAAACCAAGAACCCTCATTCCAGGACAAAGACAAAAAGCAAACTCGGAAAACGGATGTAGGGGGATAGAAGAAGACAGAGCAAATGATCACCTGCCCAGCATGGGAGGTCAGAAGAGACACAGGCTATAAACTGAACCCGAGTCTTCTTGTCTTGTCATTAAGTGGCAACTCCGCGCATCGAAAATAATCGCGACTGTGGGTAAGTTGAGAGAAAAATATACTAAATTTAACTTGGTACCAATTTCTTCCCGGTAACCCTATTGTTTTAAAGTTTAAAACTCCTGGGCTATTGATAGTTCGAATTTGACGTCACTCAGGTCTGTTTTTGGGGGGGGGGGGTTTGTTTGTTTGTTTTGTTTTTGTTTTTATTTCATTTTTTTGGGGGGTTTTTTGCCATCCGCGTTTATGAGTAATTCTCACTAAACTGTATTAACTTGATTATAAACGATCATGGTTACACAAAGTTTTGTGTGTTGGTAAGTTATACTTCCGGATGGCAATGTTGTGAGCTCCTTAGCCAAGCGCATGCAATCTATTGTGAGATATTGTGATTGTTTCTGGATGAAACTTTTTTTTTAAATCTCAAACTAAGTGCACTGTTGTGTGCTCTTGGAATCTACATCTGACTGTTCCATATTTGAACCATTTCCCCGGTCTTACTTTTTCCTCAAGTCCTTTTTTTTAATATTGTACATCTAGAATGTTTTTACAATCCAATTTCCTTTTTACTGGCGTTGAGGTGACCTAAATGTGTTGCAAGCGCCGTAAAACCCTTAAAAAGCAAACAAACATACTGGTCTATTTGAGCCAGTCCCCTTTGTTTTCCCTTTTCTTCGCTTCTTAATTTTATACACCTTCCCTCTATCATCTTCCTTTTTTACAATTTTTTCCCCGACAGAGACAACGCTGCTAACGGCCATGTCACTCATTTTACACCTGAGTACGATGAGACAATGTGAATAAAGAGTCTTTTCCAAGCGAGGCTCGAACCCAGGATCTTCCGATCCGAAAGCGAGTGTCATACCACTAGACCACATAGCCGCACAATAGTGTCGCGACCATCGCCTCAAATCAAAATCGATGCCAATAGTTGGATCTCAAGTGAAATATTCATCAATACGAAACATTGGCCAAATCCGTTCGCATTTTGACCAATAATAAATTATTTTTAGGGGTACAAGCAGCTGTGAAGCGTCAAAACTGACCCCAACACTCTTAGAGTAAACATAGTCTTTCAGAGCCTATAGTTTCTATAGCGTGAACAGGAGAATATCAATTAATAACTACCTTTTGGATAAGACAACGTACTTTCCACCAGATCTAACAGAAACAGACCCAGCTACCCAATCACAGCTAGAAATATCTCGACTTCACCCGGGATCGATCTCGGTCCCGTTCGTGTGGTGCAAGTGCTGTAGGGAACAGATCTATGGGGACGCGCACACTCCGAGAATTCGTCCAGATTAGAGACTTTCAGCAAAGCATTTTGGACTTAGACTTAGACTTAGACCTATCTATCACATGATCGCTGTCCTATTTAAAATTGGAAAATACCATGTGACGAGTGCAAAACATCTAACAATAGCAGACGGCAACCATAAAATTTAGGTCACGCATTCAAAACAACAGTCTGGCCGCATGTGGTAAAACACGTGCTCCTGCCTTTGACCGCTCACCTTCCATAGCAAATTATATTTAAAAATATCCATTAAAAGTGGCTGTTGGGTGGCAAAATAAACACATACTCATAAATACTCGATCGTGCATCAAATAATGTCTAGATATTGATATTTTATTAAACAAATGATTTATCAAACATAACTGTCAATCTATTTTTAGACCAGGGTAAAGTTAATTATTCAAAAATTAATGCGCTTGTGTGAACAAAGCAAGAACTATCTGTAACCAGATTTTCAGAATAATTCAGACATAGATGTTGAATTTAACTACATTAAAATTTTATTTATACATGTTTGTTTGAACTGAAAGTGTACTATCTATAATTTAAACAACAAAGACAGGAGATCTATTTTGGGCGCTACTTTGTCCGGCTTCTAACGTTCCTAATCAGCAGTCAGCAGCAATGAACTGGAGACCAAATAATTCAAAGGTACGGTTTCATTTTCAGTGTTTGAGTTTGTAATCTGCATCGATTGTTTTAAGAGAAGGTAAATATTTAGTTTAATCTTAACACGTAGTAGCTTTCCGGTCTTTAACTTTGGATGTTTCACTCGCATAATTCTAGAATGCTTTGTATATGTTTTTCATCTAGTCTACGATTCACTTCGCATTGTCAGTCACTAGTTAGTAGACAGCTCCACTCACCGAGATTCTCATTTACAAAGTTGACGTTTCCTTCGCTCATGTCGACTTCATGTTCAAGCAGTGACTGATTCTGTTACTGTTTGAGGAAACACACTTTTCATAATAATAGGTGGATACTATTGTTGTGTTATGGGTAACAGCTACAATCTAGAACGCGTGTAACAATCATAATTTAACCCCCCCCCCCCCCCCCCCCCCCCCCCAAAAAAAAAATCTTTAAAAAAAATAAAAAATAAAAAAAAGCAGAACCCCCATTAGTAGGTTGGAATGTCAACAGAAACAAAAAAAAAAAAAAAAGAAAATAAATAAATAAATAAAATAAATCCCATCTGTCGTAGTACGTAACTTTCACCACTTTCAACTGGCAAAAGTTTAGCCTAGTCGTATTATTCACTCTCTCCTTGTCCTTGCAATAATATGTTCCGAGTTCGGAACCTTTAGGTCTCTAGATACCTGCCAACGTGCACTTATTTGCAGGTCTGATAATCCATTGACTCACTGTTGTAATGGCTTTTTTTTAATGACACAACATTTTGCTCAAGGCCTATAATGGCATTCGGATGTCAGACCTGCATATATGTACACGTCGATACCTGATCATAACTGGAAAAGTGCCTATCGGTCTCTCTCTCTCTCTCTCTCTCTCTCTCTCTCCTCTCCCTCTCTCTCTCTATCTTTCTCTCCCTCTCTCTCTCTCTCCTCTCTCTCTCCCTCTCTCTCTCCCTCTCTCTCTCTCTCCTCTCTCTCTCTCTCCCTCTCTCTCTCTCTCTCTCTCTCTCTCTCTCTCTCTCTCTCTCTCTCTCTCTCTCTCTCTCTCTCTCTCTCCCCCCCTCTTTCTCTCCCTTCCTTTGTTTCTGTATTTTATTCATGGAAAATCTCTCCACGCATCACTAATGGGGAATAACGAAGATCATATCAATCAACGATGGGAGATTTTTGAATTGGAAAATAACAATGGAAGGCAGTTGAATATTCGATAATCGATATTGAATGGAGACGAATATATCGACATGACCGGGCCGGCAAGACGATTTCAATGCGAGGTAGGCCCCAGTAAGGCCTGTTACTATTGGAACTTATAAAAATAATTCCATGAGTTGGGAAGTTGAAAAAAATAAATAAACTGGTTATGTAATGTATTAACGTGTGGCTATGTGGTCTAGTGGGATGGCACTCGCTTTCGGATCGGAAGGTCCTGGGTTCGAGCCTCGTGCTCGGGGCATAGTTGAGTCCTTGGAAAAGGCTCTTTACTCACATTCTCTCACTGTACTCAGGTGTAAAATGAGTACCTGGCCGTTAACAGCGTTGTCTTTGTCCGAAAATAATTGTAATATCGCCTAACAGGCGCCATGTCCCGTCCTACATGTTAAATGTTGCCGTTGACCAGGGACCCACTGTAAAGCGCTTTGAGCAC
>NC_088373.1:12698271-12705771 GCF_034508935.2 Berghia stephanieae
CATTTGCATTACCTCGACATATTACCGTTTTCAGAAGGTTGGTCACATATTGTCGAAATGAGAAACTTAGAGATCTGACACCGGTGCAAGATAAAGATTTGAACATCAAGTGTGTACTTAAGGTGCCAGGAGACCGAGAAAGAAACATACAAGGGAAAAATATATCCCCAAAAATCAGTCGACTTCCTGCCTGGTTTTTTGGGGGGATGTTTTGTTGTTTTTTTTCTTGTATTTTTCTTTCATGTTTTGTCTGGCACCATTTCATTCCCACTTGTTCAAATCTTTATCTTACATAATTTTGTTTGTTTTGTTTTTGTTTTTAAGGGTTTTACGGCACTTGCAACACATTAAGCTCATATCAGCGCCAGTAAAAAGGAAGAAAATGGGATAGTAAAAAGTTCTAGAATTATAATCAAAGCACACAAGAAAATGTAAGACAAAAGGGGAATTGGTTCAAATAGGAAACAGATGTAGATTCCAAGAGATGGCAATGTGGTGAGCGCCTTAGCCAAGCGCATACTATTTACAGTCTGGTTGACACAGTTAAGTGAGATTTACTCATAAACGTGGATGGCAAAAAAAAACAATAACAAAGACCTGAGTGACGTCAACTTCGTTCTATCTATAAGTTAACGATTCTACGGGCAGATCTGATTGAATTGGTCCTGCCGCCAAGTTATAACGATAAATTGAGCTTTTATATAGCGCAATATCCACTAAACGTGCTCAAAGCGCTTTACAAGGGGTCCCTGGTCAATAGAACATTTAACACGTAGGATGGTACATGCCGCCTGTTAGGCGATATTACATTTTTTTTTCGGACAGAGACAACTCTGTTAATAACTGTCATGTACTCATTTTATACCTGAGTACGGTGAGAGAATGTGAGTAAAGAGCCTTCCCCAAGGACTCAACTATGCGCTGAGCGAGGCTCGAACACAGAGGATATTCCAATCCGAAAGCGAGTGTCATACCACTTGACCACATAGCCGAACACACTTGTTCAAATCTTTATCTTCCATAATTTTGTCGGCGTGCGGCAGATCAGATTGAATTTGTTCTGCCGCCAGTTTATAACGATAAGATTACAGGTTATCAGCAGTTCAGATTTGGAACGGACCGCCACCATGCCGATCGACTGGCTGGTCAACCAACTGTCCATTGCGTGATAGATAGATAGATAATATTAGAAAATATCAGGTTTGACCAGTGAGTGGGTGCCGGCTGACCAGTGTCCAGTGCCTGTTTAATCGATGACTGGCAGAATTTAATGGACATTGTTTGGTTTGCATGTGTTTATATATATGTATGTGTATAAGTGTGCGTGTTGGCGTGTGTATGTGTGTGTGTTTGTGTTTGTGTGGCTGAGGTGAAGGTTTTATGACAAAAGGTATTTCAAGTTCAAATTGAGACTTTACTTAGATATTGATATAGTGCCGCTATGTGGTCTAGTAGTATGACACTCGCTTTCGGATCGGAAGGTCCTGGGTTCGAGCCTCGCTCAGCGCATAGTTGAGCCCTTGGAGAAGGCTCTTTACTCACATTCTCTAACCGTGCTCAGGTGTAAAATGAGTACCTGGCCGTTAACAGCGTTGTCTCTGTCCCAAAAATTTGTAATATCGCCTGACAGGCGTCATGTCTCGTCCAACGTGTTATGTGTTGCTGTTGGCCAGGGACCCCTTGTAAAGCGCTTTGAGCACGTTTAGTGGATAATGCGCTATATAAAAGCTCACGTTTTTTTGGGTTTTTTTTTTTTTTTTTTTTTTTTTTTTTTTTTTTTATAGACACGCCTTCCACGTCAGTCCGTATTTAAAAGTGATGCATTGACGTTGTTACTGTTTATGTTATTGCTGAAGAAGGCTTTTGAGAGGCGGGGTGTTACGATAGTTTAGAAAAATGGGGATATAGGGCCTTCTGTAGCCAGAATTACCATTTGTATCACAGAATTCTATAGACATTACACTTAAAACTCGTGATTGTAATGGACATTTGAAGAGGTGCAAATTAATGTTATAGGAATATATTATTATAACGTGAGTTATGGCAGGAGTTTGTAGGGATATGGGATAATACTGGATGTGGGTGTGTTGAAGGCCGTGCACTATGAAAGTGGGAGGTGGGGGAGGGGTGTGTGTGTGTGTGTGGGGGGGGGGTTGGATGGTTCAATGATGGTGTAATGAGAATATTTCAGATGGTTGCATAAAATGAGAGGATATATAGATATATAGATAGATAGATAGATAGATAGATAGATAGAAAGATAGATAGATAGATAGATAGATAGATAGATAGATAGATAGATAGATAGATAGATAGATAGATAGATCGAGAGAGAGAGAGAGAGAGAAAGAGAGAGAGACACACAGAGAGAGAGAGAGAGAGAGAGAAGGGGAGAGAGGGGAGGGGGACTGGGAGGGTCAATCAAGGAACTGGCGGACACGGTGTGTATGTCCACTAACTAACCGGTCATTGAAAATCGATATGTACCGCTATTGGTAACGCAAATATTATAGGAAATACACGGGCCGCTCAGTACGTCACTCTTTTTTTCCCCTTAAGTCTGCACTTTTTTTTTCTTTTTCGTTTTCTTTTTTTTTTCTTTTTCGTTTTCTTTTTTTTTTTTCTTTAAAAATATTTTCTCTTACCTAATAGCTAGCTACCTATCGCCCGAATGGTATGTAGACATTGTAGCTTCGGCTGACCTCCTCAACTTGGTGAAATCTATCTACACATTTTAATTCTAATAAATAGTCTTCAACAGTCATAACGTCACTTCCTTCCTAATGACGCATGGTAACTTAGTAACACTGGCTCTAAACTATCGGAACAATGGCGGACGCCGTATGAAACATTTCTCCGGCGAGCTTAACCGCGTATCCAGAGGAAAAAAACCCCATCAATTTGAACATGTTTTGACTTTTACACATTCTGATCACAAGGCATATGAAAAGGGAATGAAAAGTTCTAGCCAGTATGAAGAATAAAAAGTAATGATTTTCTTTGTTTAGAACCAGGATGGCCGCCGTTGCCGGGCGCGTGACATCAGACTACTGAATCCAATAGTCTTCAACAGTCGTAACGTCACTTCCTTCCTAATGACGCATGGTAACTTAGTAACACTGGCTCTAAACTATCGGAACAATGGCGGACGCCGTATGAAACATTTCTCCGGCGAGCTTAACCGCGTATCCAGAGGAAAAAACCCCATCAATTTGAACATGTTTTGACTTTTACACATTCTGATCACAAGGCATATGAAAAGGGAATGAAAAGTTCTAGCCAGTATGAAGAATAAAAAGTAATGATTTTCTTTGTTTAGAACCAGGATGGCCGCCGTTGCCGGGCGCGTGACATCAGACTACTGAATCCAATAGTCTTCAACAGTCGTAACGTCACTTCCTTCCTAATGACGCATGGTAACTTAGTAACACTGGCTCTAAACTATCGGAACAATGGTGGACGCCGTATGAAATATTTCTCCGGTGAGCTTAACCGCGTATCCAGAGGGGGAAAAACCCATCAATTTGATCATGTTTTGACTTTTACACATTCTGATCACAAGGCATATGAAAAGGGAATGAAAAGTTCTAGCCAGCATGAAGAATAAAAAGTAATGATTTTCTTTGTTAAGAACCAAGATGGCCGCCGTTGCCGGGCGCGTGACATCAGACTACTGAATCCAATTATGATCTTGAGATGTGTACGTCTTGGTGGTTTCAATAAAATGATAAACACTGTTCAGACTCCATATAGATAGTATGCGCTTGTCTGAGAAGCTCATAACATTGCAATCCGGAAGTATAACGGACCAACACACAAAACTATATGTAACCATGAACTTTTATAGTCTGGTTAGTACAGTTGAGTGAGAATTACTCATAAAAGTGGATGGCAAAAAACAATAACATAGACCAGAGTGACGTCAACTTCATACTATCTATAGAAAGTGTGCGCTTGGCTAAGAAACTCACAACATTGCCATTCGGAACTTTTACGGACCGGCAACAAAACTATCGATGGTATGCGTCTACGTAAAATACCCGCCGTTTTACCGCTTGGTCATTCGCACCAACAACAACAAAAAAATATTTGTAAATGTAAAGGTTTATAATTTATAATGTTTGATCAAGACAGTAGTGCAATAACTAGTCACCCATTTGGCGGTATAAAAACAATAACAGCTATCAGAGAGAGGTTGATATCATTCACGTTATAGTTTATAAACAAGCAACTATGTTTGTCCGAGCACGTTTGAAGGGGTGTCACAAATTCAATGCTTTGATTGGTCAAAAATCTACTGCTTAATAAGACACACAGATAACCACACCTCTCGGACAGTCGTCAAAATGTAAACAATGGCAGTGATTGGTTAACATAGCAAACTACACAGGTTTTACTATCTATGGTATGTGACTATGTAAAATACCCACTGTTCTACCGCTTGATCAATAGAACCAAAACAGAAAATGTGTAAAGTTGAAAGAATATAATTTGATCGAGAAAATCGTGCGATAACTAGTCACCTATTTGGCGGTATAAAAACAATGATCAGAGAGAGGTCGATTTCATTCATGTTACCGTTTATAAACAACCAACTATGTTTGTCCGACCACATGTGAAGGTGTATCACAAATATCATGTTTTGATGGGTCAAAAATCTACTGGTTAATAAATTCGATTCTTTTCTTTAACTCTATTCTTTCACACCCACCCAACACTAAAATATATTTTTCTTACTCAAACACAAAAGCAACAAGTGCATTCTATAATAAATAATACTGATCATCAAAATGAGCTCTAAAACACTGATTCGAGGTTTTATAGCAACAACAAACAAAACTTGTTTAAGTTTGTGATGTACAAAATGTACAAAATTAGAATGAGGAAATTGTTGGTTGCACCTCTTAACGAATGTGACGATTTTCCTACGGTCGGAAAGATAAGTGTAATGTCAATTTTTTTTTAACGGGTTCCTATTTTATTGGAAGTGTAAAACCAATCTTCCGGAGGACTGAATACAAACCTTGTGACTTTCTGATGTCAGAGCGACGTTATCGTATTTTCTAGTTTAAATTAATGCTGATCGTCAGTAAAGATCATCCATCCTCGCTCTTTTATGTCCCGTGATCGTAATGATCCGCCCATACATCCTGCTACTGAAATAGTTATGCCAGCTTTATGGATCCTATTCATTATTCTTTCAAAATTGAGCTTTATATAGCGCAATATCCACTATACGTGCGCAAAGCGCTTTAAAAGGGGTCCCTGGCCAACAGCAACAATTAACATGTAGCACGGAACATGACGTCAGTTAGGCGATATTACAATTTTGTTTCGGACAGAGATAACGCTGTTAACGGCCAGGTACTCATTTTACAACTGAGTAGGGTGAGAGAATGTGAATAAAGAGTCTTCTCCAAGGACTCAGCTATGCGCCGAACGAGGCTCGAACCCAGGACCTGCCGATCCGAAAGCGAGTGTCATACCACTAGACCACATAGCCGCACATATTACTACTCCAAAAGACTAGTTACATACACACGCCCAAAGATTCAGGAACCAAAAGAGTAGAAAGTTTGATGTCATTACTTTTCTTCCCTATTTAAAAAGAAAACGAAACTTCTTCCATGCACACATTGCAGTCTCTTTATCTACTGTCACTATCAACTAGTCGTAAGCCTTGCTTAGATAATAAAGTATTGAAAAATGGGGAAAGATTAAATCACTCAATTCTAGAGATTTTTGCTGCTTTTCAAATTTTGAAAAAAATGTATCAAAAAATGAGCATGTACATATCTAGATAGTTATATTCAACTATCATTAACGTGTAGAAATGAAAAACAATAGCTTTGAAACTACGCCTATAATTTGTCTCAGAAAAACTATAATAAATAGGCATGGGGTAAAAGTAACCCCGGGTAAACTACGTATATAGACGGTGTTAGGGTTGAGTGAGTTAAAATCACAACAGTCATAATATAAATCAATCAAAATGTATCGTCAGTCTTCTTATCAAAAAAAAAAAAGAAAAGAAAATTATGATAAGTGGAGAAAGTGGCGTTCTGACTGATAATAATAATTCAATTTAATTTATAATGATATGGTGCTATGCGGTGAAAGGTTCCGAATTTTGACTCGTTTGACGACAAGCGAAATGAAATCGGTATCCAGCGAAAATGACTGAGATGTGTTATTTTTATAATGGGGTGTCTCTCTCTCTCTCTCTCTCTCTCTCTCTCTCTCTCTCTCTCTCTCTCTTCTCTCTCTCTCTCTTTCTTTCTTTCTTTCTTTCTCTCTCCCTCTCCATCTCTCTCTTCTCTCTTTATTTCTCTCTGTCCCTCTTTCTCTCTCTCTCCCTCTCCATCTCTATCTATCTATCTATCTATCTATCTATCTATCTATCTATCTATCTATCTCTCTATCTATCTATCTATTTATCTCTCTTTCTCTTCTTTCGTATCTCTCTTTATTTCTTTCTTTCTCTATCTACCTACCTACCTATCTATCTACCTACCAATCTATCTATCTATCTATCTATCTATCTACCTACCAATCTATCTATCTATCTATCTACCTATCTATCTATCGATCTATCTATCTATCTATCTATCTATCTATCTATCTATCTATCTCTCTCTCTCTCTCTCTCTCTCTCTCTCTCTCTCTTTCATTCTCTCTGCTTTATACAGCGTCCCTGACCAGAGGCAACTAACAAACTAACAAATCTAATCTTAAAAATTCTATAAGCCATTAAGGTTTCATTTCCGTTACTTTTAATTATTTTTTTGTTTTACAGGCGGACTAAAACTGCTAGGTATTGTCCTAAAACTCGTATCATCTCGAAAACACATTTGGGAAAACGGCATTTCACGAAAAGTAATCATCAACGAAACAATGTCAGTTTTAACTTTGTTCAGAGCCCGTGAAATTAATGGTGCCATTAATCACTCGGAATAATTAGTAGCTTTGTGGGATCACACGACTTGATCGCACCCTGTAAAGTGTCATAACGGTTTCCATGGAATCAGTCATGTTGGTTGAGGGGGGGTGGGGGGGGGGAGAAGGGGGATTGGGGTGGTGGAGAAGGGGGGGGGGAGGGGTAATCTTGGGGTAATGGGCACTGCTGCCCTTATGACTCTAGTTTCCTATGGTAATGGGTGTGATAGATTCAATAACTGACGATGGCGTGTTTTTGATGTTAATTTGGGCGTGTAACAACATGACGTTTTCGTAAAATTTCAACTCATAATGATGTCAATATTAATAAATGTTTTAATTAAACAAATCACAATTGTTTTATCAATTTTTAAAAATTTGTTTCTTTATTGGCTGATGAACTGTTTTGAACGCGAAACGGCCCCATTTTGCCCAGAAAACTTTGGCTTCAAAAATATAGATCTATCAGTTTCATGATGGCTCGGCGGTCTCTTATCTGGTCACAACAGTCAATAAAGGTTAAGCTTGATCAGTGACTAGATGGGTGACATACATCGTGGAAAG
>NC_088373.1:12718271-12728271 GCF_034508935.2 Berghia stephanieae
TAAATAAATTAAAAAAAAATAATAATAATAATAATAAATAATAATAATAATAATTTTTTTTTCAATTAAGTTTTTAAATTATTTTTTTTATTATTGTTATTATTTTTTTTTGGTTTATTTTTTTTTTGGTTTTTTTTAAAATTTATAATTTAAAAAAAAAAATTTTTTAATTTTTTTTTTAAATCCCGACGGTGTCCAGGATATATATCATTGTACGTTTGGCAAAGTACTCTTTAAAAAGAAAATTATATATATATAGTCCTGGATATGACATTCGGAATAATATTTAGTACCGGCCAATGACATGTTCCAAATAGCCTTATTTCCGTTCCGGGTGGGTTTCGGGTAAGTTCAGGAGAGATCCCCATTCCCAAAACAAGAAGTTATTTCCCTCGCCGTATGCACTTGGCGAAGTCGCAGGTTTGAGAGATTTTGTTAAGATGAGGGTCATTTAAATCGATCGAAATTTGAAGGAGGAAATTTATGGCCTACTTTTTAAATACGACTTTTTTTTGGAAGTAAATAAATAAATAGATAAATAGATAAATAAATGAATAAATAAACAAATAAATTAATTAATAAATAGATAAATAAATAAATAAATAAATAAAATAAAAAATAAATAAATAAATAAATAAATAAATAAATTCCCTTTATTCATCCCAATGGGGAAATTTCTCTCTATGGTCTAGTCCAAGGGAATCTGGAATAACCCAGGCGTCAGTCGCAGCGCAGCGGCCGCCGCAAATTGATCCAGGGCGAGGTGACTTGCTCAAGGCCACACAGCGTGCGCTGCAGCGGGTGATTGAAACTCGGTACCTTTCGGGTACGAAGCAAACACCGTAACCGCCGAGCCACGCTGCCCCGTCGATTAACGGGTTCATAAAGATGATAGAGGATAGCAGATTGTGATCAACCGTATTAACTCTCTCCTTACCAGCCATTTTCAGGATTTTCCCCAAAACTTCAAACCCAACTAACACAAAAATGTATTTTTTTATCACTCTGACACAATAGCAGTAAAGTTCTTGCGATACATAATTTCTTTAATAAAACATGCTCTACAACACACTGTTTATTTTCATTAAAATTTATGATGTACAAAAGAAATTTGAATAAGAAAAATGTTGGTTGTATCGTAACAAATGTGACGATTTTCATATAGTTGGTAAGGAGAGGGTTAATACGTTTTTACGTCGGAGTGAATCTGATTCTGATGTTTTTGTTTTTAAGGGTTTTGCGGCGCTTGCAGTACATTAAGGTCATATCAGCGCCAGTAAAAAGGAAGAAAATGGGACAGTAAAAAGTTATAGAATTACAATTAAAGGACACAAAAAATGTAAGACAAAGGGGAATTGGTTCAAATAGGAAACAGATGTAGATTCCAAGAGGACGCTATCAAAGTACTCAGTTTGAGATCACCTAAAAGTCTCATCCAGAACAAGCACAGGTCCCCACTAAGAGGAAAACACTCAAATGTTTACAAATTAGATGTTAAATATGAAAAGAATAATAGTACATAACAGAGAGATGATTTACAAGTGAAAAAATATCATCTCCCCAAACTATAACTATACATTCGACTGTTTCCCTCCCAGCCAAGGACTCTGGCCAAGGTCAGGACAAAACCAAGCTATCTCACCCCAAGACAAAGACAGAAAGCAATTGGAAAACAGACAAAGGGGGATAGAAGACACAGCAAGTACCTCCCTGCCCACTATGGGAAGTAGGAACCCCACCCAGTATCTGATTCTGAGCATTAAGTGCAAAGTCCAAATACTGAAATGTGAATAAAATCAAATACTGTAAAAAAAATATTAAAAAAAAGAAGAAGTTGAGCTTTAATATAACGTAAATATCCACGAAACGTGCTCAAAGCGCTTTACAAGGGGTCCCTGACAAACAGCAACTCTTAACATGTCGAACGAGACATGACGCCTGTTAGGCGATATTACAACTTTTATTTTCAGACAGAGAAAATGCTGTTAATGGCCAGGTACTCATTTTACGGGGAGAGAATGTGAGTAAAGAGCCCTTTCCGAGGACTCAACTATGCGCCGAGCAAGGCTCGACCTTCCAATCCGTAAGCGAGTGTCATACCACTAGACCACATAGCCACTTGTACTTAAGGTGACTGAACGGAAGTTCTTAATTTGCTCAAAAATAGTGAGTGAATAAAATTTCAGAGGTTATTTAGTAACAGGCAATTTTTTTTATTTTTTTTTGACAAGGCACCATTTGACGCTGTCTTTCGGTTTGTCTACAATTGTCACAATTGATTACCCTTTTGTTCGTTTGTTTCTTTGTTTGTTTGATTGTGTTTTTTTTTTTTTTTTTTCTTCTTTTTTTTAATTTTTATTTCTTCTTTTTTTTTTTTCTTTTTATCTCTCTGCTTTTCTGTTTGTTTGTTTTTATTTTTTTTAAATACTTTTTTTTTTGTTGGTGACCTGCCAAGATCAGACTTTTTCAACGTCTCCCAAACCAGGGTTCGAAGTCGCTCTAAGGTCAGACTGAACTGAACTTTACGATGACGTCATCACCTGCACGGCTAAGGTTTGATGATAGAGGTACAGCGTTGGTGATAATCCAAACATTGGGCCTTGCTGAGAGTCAAGTCAAATTTGTACAGTGTCCTTGCTGGGTCTCTTGGTGGGGTTGATGTGTGGGTTGTCGACTATTTCTGGAGACATTTTATGTGCATAGTTCCTTTCTCTTTGTCTCATAGTTCTCAAATTCTATTCCATCTCTCTCTCTCTCTCTCTCTCTCTCTCTCTCTCTCTCTCTCTCTCTCTCTCTCTCTCTCTCTTTCTTTCTTTCTTGTTCTTTTTCTCATTCACTCTCACTCAGTATCTCTCAACCTCTCTCTCCTCTCTCTCTCTCTCTCTCTCACTCTCTCCTCTCTTTCTTTCTTTCTCTCTCTCTTTCATTCTCTCTTGTTTTCTCTCTCATTCCCTCTCACTCAGTATCTCTCACCCACCCCCCAACTCTCTCTCTCTCTCCGTCTCTCTCTCTCTCTCTCTCTCTCTCTCTCTCTCTCTCTCTCTCTCTCTCTCTCTCTCTCTCTCTCTCTCTTTTTTTTTTTTTTTTTTTTTTTCTTCGATCTTCTTCTCCCTACAACGACATTTTAAAAAGCGAATGAAGCTGTTGTCATTCTGCTCTTTGCTTTTATTGATTTATTACCGCCAGTGCGTGATTAGTACTCACTAAACTTCCACAATCAGACTGTTAACGTTTAAGGCTACACACTGTTTTGAGTATCAGTATGATTCATCACAAGCACAGAAATAATAGTGGGTATTTTACTTTAAGGCATACCATCAATACACACACCATGGACTCTTAAATCGTTATAGATAGAACGACGATGACGTCACTCTGGTCTTTGTTATTGTTTTTTGCCATCCGCGTTTATGAGTAGTTCTCACTAAACTGTATTAATCAGACTATAAAAGATCATGGCTACACATAGTTTTGCGTGTTGCTCCATTATACTTCCGGATGGCAATGTTGTGAGTTTCTTAGCCAAACGCATACTATCTATAAATACATATTGAGACGCATAAACCTTACAATTAGACCACAATCATATACAAATCATATCTTGTGCACACACATACAAACACACACACACACACACACACACACACACACACACACACACATACACACACACATACGCACACACGCATATAATTAAATTCAACAGCCGTCGTGCATGAGCTGTTTTCAAAAAAGAAAAAAATATTATATTATGCCACAGTCATCCACGCTTGACTTCTTTCACTAACGATATCACGTCACTCGATAAATCGATAAAACAATCAATATCCATCAATACTATTATCATCCAATCAATACAACCATTCAATTCTCTACTTTCCTACGAACCCGGAGTTAACCCTTAGCAGGTCAACAGACGGCCTAATATAGATAGTTCGAAGATGACGTCACTCAGGTCTTTGTTATTGTTTTTTGCCATCCGCGTTTATGAGTAAAGCTCACTGAACTGTATTAACCCGACTATAAACGTTCATGGATACACACAGTTTTGTGTGTTGGTCCGTAATACTTCCGGATGGCAATGTTATGAGCTTCTTAGCCAAGCGCATACTATCTATTGACAAACCACCTATTTTTTTGTCCGGCTATGTGTGGTCTAGTGGTATGACACTCGCTTTCGGATCGGAAGGTCCTGGATTCGAGCCTCGCTCGGCGCATAGTTGAGTCCTTGGAGAAGGCTCTTTACTCACATTCTCTCCCCGTACTCAGGTGTAAAATAAGTACCTGACCGTTAACAGCGTTGTCTCTGCCCTAAAAAAAATTGTAATATCGCCTTACAGGCGTCATGTCCAGTCCTGCATGATAATTGTTGCTGTTGGATCCCTTGTAAAGCGCTTTGAGCACGTTTAGTGGATATTGCGCTGTATAAAAGCTCACCAATTTTTATTTTGGTTAGAATTTTTTTTAAATTTTCAAATATCACTGAATTTGTTTGTTTTAGTTTTTAACGGTTTTAAGGAGCTTGCTACACATTTCAGCACTATCTGTGTAAACTAATATCTGTGTTTATATAATAATAAATTGTTTGATTGGGTGTGTATAGTTTCGATTTCATTTCATTTTTCAATAAATTGTGTCGCTATGTGGTTTTGTGCTATGACACTTGCTTTCGGATCGGAAGGTCCTGGGTAGGAGCCTCGATCGTCGAGCATAGTTGAGTCCTTGGAAAAGACTCTTTATTCATGTTCTCTCACCGTACTCAGGTTTAAAATGAGTACCTGGTCGTTAACAGCGTTGTCTCTGTCCAAAAAAAAAATGTAATTTCGCCTAACCGTAAAAAAATTAAGTTAGACGAAAAGTTAATAGGCTTCAACAGTCGTGACGCCACTTCCCTCGTAATGACGCATAGTAACTTAGTAACTGGTTCTAAATTATCGGAACAATGGCGGACGCCCTTATGAAATACTTCTCCGAGGAGCATAAAAGTGTATCCAGAGGAGAAAAAACATTATACATCTGATAATGTTTTGTCTTTTATATACATTCTGATCACATAACAGTGACAGGTGAAAAAGTTCTAGCCAGCATGAAGAAGAATAAAAAGTACAGATTTTCTTTGTTTATTACCAAGCTGCTCGTTGCTGGGATGGACGTGACATCAGACTATTGAATCCAAAGTCAAATTTTATTAGATAAAAAAGCATTTGACATTTTGAGATGGAACTGGAAATACCTTCAAGTATCTTCTTGACTGTCACGGAAATTGCGATGGACGTGACGTCAGACTATTGAATCCAAATTAGAAGCATCAAACAAAATGCAAGACAAAGAGGTCTGGTTCAAAGAGCGACCATAGGATTACATGAACAATCCATCAATGTGTCTATTTTGACATTACCTAAAAGTAGGGTTGCCAGGTTGCCAGATTAGGCAAAGGCCAGATTTCAATTGCAAAAAGGCCAAACAAATGGCCAAATTTTTAGTATACTATATAACGGTGGTTTTGAGATAATACAGCAAGAAAGAAAGAGAGAGAGAGAGAGAGAGAGAGAGAGAGAGAGAGAGAGAGAGAGAGAGAGAGAGAGAGAGAGGTTGATTATATGTTTGCTCACTTTAATCAATCAGTTCCATTAATTGTGCGTTTTCGACATCACGGGCTACGAGGGTTTGGAGGGATTCAATTTTCTCTCCTTTTTATCTTATTATTATTATTATTATCATCATCATCATCATCATCATCATCATCATCATCATCATCATCATCATCATCATCATCATCATCATTATTATTATTATTATTATTATTATTATTATTATTATTATTATTATTATTATTATTATTATTATTATTACTATTATTATTATTATTATTATTATTATTACTATTATTATTATTATTATTATTATTATTATTATTATTATTATTATTATTATTATTATTATTATTATTGTTGTTGTTGTTGTTGTTGTTGCTGTTGTATAAGAATGCCTAAAACGTGAATAAAAAGACTAAAATTTAATATGATTTAAAAGGCCAAAAATGCACTAAAAGCCTTTCTTAGAAAAGGCCCAGGACATTTCTAAAAGGCCAAAATTGTGGAATCTGGCCTCGAATAGGTCAACCTGGCAACCCTGCCTAAAAGTCCCATCCAGGCAAAAGCAAAGGATTCCGTAAATGAAGTATACACTCAAATGCTTTTAAAAAGTGCACTATATGTATTTAAAACTTAAATAACATCATAACCCATTATAGTGAGCTAATTTACAAGGAATAGAATAGCTCTAAAAAAATTATTATTTTTTAAAAAGAAAATAAACATTTAGGATCAGCACAAGGGGCAGCGTAGATCAGCGGTACGGTCTTTGCTTCGTACCCGAAAGGTACCGAGTTCGATTACCCGCCGCTGCGCTGTGTGGCCTTGAGCAAGTCACTTCGCCCTGGCTCAATTTGCGGCGCTGCACTGCGGCTGACGCCTGGGTTATTCCAGTCTTCCTTTGGAATAGCCCCTAGAGACAAATTTTCCCTATGGGATGAATAAAGGGAATTCTATTATTATTATTATTTAAAATTATTATTATTATTATTTGATCGCCTCGCTTCTCAGCTCAGGATCCCGCTAGGACCAGGGAGAAATCCAAATCAAAATGACAGGAAGCAACATGGATGGGAAAACAGATATTATAGAGGATGAAAGACACAGCAAGTGACATTTCCACCCACTATGGATGGTCAGAAATCAAACCCCGCCCATTAGTATCAATGCGTGACAAAATCAGTCGAAAGGTGAACACTGCCGTTTTAATGAAGAACACAATATGTGACCCAGCGTGTCAAAACGGTATTATGTCGGGATGTACCAGATGCTAAAAAGGCAAATTAAAATAAGACAAGTCAAAATTTTGAATGATTTCTATTCATCACATTAAAATATGATATTCATTCTTCTTTATAAAGCATACAAACTCAACCCAAGTTTAATATTCCTGGCTATAAATTCAATTTTCAACATCTTAACCAACCCGACTTAATACCGTTTAGAGGCGAAGGGTCACATATGTGCTATTTGGTTTACATTGCATTTACTGTGTTTTTAAAAACAACGGCAGAACAGTTTGTATTTGCATTTTCTGGAAGTATATGCTCTCCGGAGCATTTTAATCTTTATTTGAAGTAAATCGGGTGATTTTTCATGAAGTCATGGTCAGATGTATAGAAATGTGTATGGGAAAGTTGTCAAGCAACTCTTCTAAAATTTCATACTTTTTCAACTGTAAAAAATAAGTTTAAAAGTGAAATTAAGCTTTGATATTTCCCGAAGATTTATAAAAAGGATTGATTTAATCATTTATGACAAGAACTCATTTTTGATAAAAATTGACCTTCTAACTAAACTTGGCAATATCTCAGTTCAAACTTTTTCACCATCCGACTGATTATGTCATTCACTGTTACCAGATATTCCTCGACTTGTCAAAATTTCTTTTTTTTAAATAAATTTTTAAGTCTCAAACTTCAGAAATGTTGAAAAGTTGAGCAATTCATTGCTAGTTGAAGTAAACATGTTCAAGCTAAAATGAAAACAAAAATGTATTTTATGAGTGTAAGACACAAAAACCGCCAAGATTTATCGAAGCTAAGGAACACATATTTTCAGGTCTGATAACCGAACGCAATGGTGGGCCTGATTTCACGTTGATGTAATGGACAATATTTTGCGTTGGTTTGAGAGTATTTCCATTACAACAATGAGACAAGTCAAGTTGTCAGACCTGAAAATAAGTACACACGTCGATGTCAATGTCGAAGCCCATGTGAAAATCTTACTTTCTTTTTCACACAGAATGGTAGAACTAAAGATTCAAATAGGATAATTAGTTCAATAGTTTCTAAAGATTTTACATTTCATGATGAATTCATTCACATGTGAAATATAAAACTCAAGCACCGTAACGCCGTATAAGGAGGAGGAGGTATAGTTACATAATTATTATACTATACCCTTATACGAGTATATGGGAAACCCGATGACTCTTTGTAAAGTCAACATATCATCTCCATCTAGAAGCTCAAAGGTCTATAGATAGTATGCGCTTGGCGAAGAAGCTCATAACATTGCCATCCGGAAGTACAACGGACCAACACACAAAACTATGTGTAACCATGAACTTTTATAGTCTGGTTAATACAGTTTAGTGAGAATCACTCACAAACGCGGATGGCAAAATACAATAACAAAGGCTTGAGTGACGTCATCTTCATTCTATCTATAGATAGAATGAAGTTGACGTCACTCGGGTCTATGTTATTGTTTTTTTATGTTTGTTTTTTTGTGTTTTTTTTTTTTTGTTTTTTATTTATTTTTTTGCCATCCGCGTCTATGAGAAATTCTCACTAAACTGTATTATCCAGACTATAACTATAAACGTTTAATGTTATACATAGTTTTGTGTGTTCGTCTGGATGGCAATGTTTTGAGTTTCATATCCAAGCGCACACTATCTGTCATGAAAGAAAGAGTCGATCGGATGACCCCTTGGACCAGTTGATTCCAATGGCAATCGTAAAGAATATAGATAGGCTAAGAAGCTCATAACATTGCCATCCGGAAGTATAACGGACCAGCACACAAAACTGTGTGTATCCATGAACGTTTATAGTCGGGTTAATACAGTTCAGTGAGTATTACTCATAAACACGGATGGCAAAAATCAATAACAAAGACATGAGTGACGTCATCTTCGAACTATCTATATAAACAAAACAAAACCACAAACAACAACAACAAACAAAAACGTGTATTTTTGTGTTTATATCGGGTGTGTATTATATTCTTGATTTGATTTCATTTTTTTCCAATAAATATTTTGTGTACCTATGTGGTATGACACTCGCTTTCGGATCGGAAGGTCCTGGGTTCGAGTCTCGCTCGATGCATAGGTGAGTCCTTGAAAGAGGCTCTTTATTCACATTCTCTCACCGTACTCAAGTGTAAGATGAGCACCTGGCCGTTGACAGCTCTGTCAAAAAATATATATAATATCGCCTAACATGTCTCGTTCTATATGTTACGTGTTGCTGTTGTAAAGCGCTTTGAGCACGTTTAGTGGATATTGCTCTAGATAAATGCTATAGGTTTTGTTTTTATTGGGGGGGGGGGTGGTACCAATAAATTATTATAATAAAAGTTGTTTCCCTTTCTTTAACATTCTATTACAAGACTTGAGTTGGCTTAAGATGTCTTGATTCCTTGTGGAACATAGGGCGGCCGCAACAGTACTCTTCCATCTGACTCGGTTGTTGGTAGTCTTCCTTATTTGGACCCAGGTTTATCCCACTGCCTTCAACTGAAGCCATCGTTAACTTATAGATAGTATGTGCTTGGCTAAGAAGCTCACAACATTGCCACCCGGAAGTATAACGGACCAACACACAAAAGTATGTGTATGTGTAACCTTGAACGTTTATATTCTAGTTAATACAGTTTAGTGAGAATTACTCATAAACGTGGATGGTAAAAGGCAATAACAAAGACCTGAGTGACGTCAACTTCATACTATATATAGCCTGACACAAGAACCAACCACGGACTGACAGTTTGACGTCGTTTTTTAGGTTTGTACAGCGTCTAGTGAGTTGTCGTTAGTAGAGCTCAACGAAACGAGGGATTCCATTGGTTGATACAACTCACGATTTGTTTTCTTTTGTGACCAAAGACTTGTCTTTTGGCGTCAATAGGATTCAGTAGTCGTAACGTCACTTCCTTCCTAATGACGCATGGTAACTTAGTAACACTGGCTCTAAACTATCGGAACAATGGCGGACGCCCGTATGAAATATTTCTCCGGCGAGCATAAAAGCGTTTCCAGAGGAAAAACCCCCATAAATTTGATTATGTTTTGACTTTTACACATTCTGATACAAGGCATACGAAAAGGGAACGAAAAGTTCTAGCTAGCATGAAGAATAAAAAGTAATGATTTTCTTTGTGTAGAACCAAGA
>NC_088373.1:12733271-12748271 GCF_034508935.2 Berghia stephanieae
GATACAATTGGTCACGAATTCTCTTCAGTAGGAATGTGCATTGTGTAATATTTAAATTCCACGCTATTTATTTTGATACAATTGGTCACAAATTCTCTTTAGTAGGAATGTGCATTATGTAATATTTAAATTCCAGGCTATTTATTTTGATACAATTGGTCACAAATTCTCCCTTAGTAGGAATGTGCATTATGTAATATTTAACTTCCAGGCTATTTATTTTGATACAATTGGTCACGAATTCTCTTTAATAGGAATGTGCATTATGTAATATTTAAATTCCACGCTATTTATTTTGATACAATTGGTCACAAATTCTCCCTTAGTAGGAATGTGCATTGTGTAATATTTAAATTCCAGGCTATTTATTTTGATACAATTGGTCACAAATTCTCTTTAGTAGGAATGTGCATTATGTAATATTTAAATTCCAGGCTATTTATTTTTGATACAATTGGTCACGAATTCTCTTTAGTAGGAATGTGCATTATGTAATATTTAAATTCCAGGCTATTTATTTTGATACAATTAGTCACGAATTCTCTTTAGTAGGAATGTGCATTGTGTAATAATTAAATTCCAGGTTATTTATTTTGATACAATTGGTCACGAATTCTCTGTAGTAGGAATGTGCATTATGTAATATTTAAATTCCAGGCTATTTATTTTGATACAATTGGTCACGAATTCTCTTTAGTGGGAATGTGCATTATGTAATATTTAAATTCCAGGCTATTTATTTTGATACAATTGGTCACGAATTCTCTTTAGTAGGAATGTGCATTGTGTAATATTTGAATTCCATGCTATTTATTCTGATGCAATTGGTCACAAATTCTCTTTAGTAGGAATGTGCATTATGTAATATTTAAATTCCAGGCTATTCATTTTGATACAATTGGTCACGAATTCTCTGTAGTAGGAATGTGCATTATGTAATATTTAAATTCCAGGCTATTTATTTTGATACAATTGGTCACAAATTCTCTTTAGTAGGAATGTGCATTATGTAATATTTAAAGTTCAGGTTATTTATTTTGATACAATTGGTCACAAATTCTCTTTAGTAGGAATGTGCATTGTGTAATATTTAAATTCCAGGCTATTTATTTTGATACAATTGGTCACGAATTCTCTTTAGTAGGAATAATGTGCATTGTGTAATATTTAAATTCCAGGCTATATATTTTGATACTGTATTGTTTAACATTTAAAGTCCTGGCTATTTTTTATGTGTTTATCTTTTTATTTATTTATTTGCTTATTTATTCATTTCTATATGTATATATTTATCTATTTTATTTATGTCATTAATCGACTCCAAAAGATACAGAACAAAGCAGCTCGATTGGTAACGTTATCTAAAAAGCGCGAGCATATAACACCGATTTTGGAGGACCTACACTGGCTACCTGTAAAGTTTAGGATTGAATTTAAAATACTCACCCATGTTTTCAATTGCTTAAACAATTCCGCTCCTGTTTACCTTCAGGAACTTATCCACCTTTATGAACCCAGTCGACATTTAAGATCTGCTAATTTAAATATCCTAAGGGAACCCCCAAAATCGTTAGTTTTTCATGAGAAATCCTTTGACCACCATGCCCCCCGACTGTGGAACTCCATCAATATTGAAACTAAAAATAGTGAAAATCCACTTATCTTTAGAAAACGGTTAAAAACTGAGCTTTTCTGTAGGGCATATAATTTGGACTCTTAGTATGTATTTTATTATAATATATTATGTTATCATCGAATTTGTGTGGTTTTTAACATGCCAGTTCTATATTTGTATATCATACATGATGTGTTGAGGTAAAGCGCCAGTGAGCAATTCCAAATTGGAACTAGGCGCTATATAAGTTCATTATATTATATTATTTATTATTAAAGGATTTGTTTGTTTATCTTGTAGGCCTGACATCCATGAATCAGATACTCTAAGTTTCTCTGATGAGGAACCCACTGAAGACGCAATACTTGTTGTGGTACATATGTCCTGTGCCTTTGTCGGTCTTGTAATGGACTTGGACCTTGACCTTCTCACCGGCCTTCAGGTTGACGACAGATGATACTGAAGACTGGTCTCCAACATCTTTGTCTTCAACGTACAGTCTGGCAAATTCTCTCTCGTCTGTAGTCCTCAAGCTAAATCCAACACCGGCTGATTTTAAAAGAAAATGAAAATTAATAGAAACAACTTGAGATCTACAATATATATATATATATATATATATATATATATATATATATATATATATATATATATATATATGTGTGTGTGTGTGTGTGTGTGTGTAATAATAATAATGGTTATGGCGATGATGATGATGATGATGATGATGATAATAATAATAATAATAATAATATTAATAATAATAATAATAATAATAATAATAATAATAATAATAATGATAATAATAATAATAATAATAATGGCCACCGTTGCTGGGCGACGTGACATCAGACTACTGAATCCAATTGTGAGCAGATGTTAGTGTTTGTTACTATAGAAACGGAATCCATTGTCAACGATAAAACACTCAATGAGATGTCGCAAGAGCATAAACTGGTCGCCATAAATGGAAGACGCACAATTCAAAAGGCTAAAATCCTTATTAAAAGGCCCGTCAGCGACTGACAACGATGCCAATAGGTAGTCTTATTCAAAATTAAAGGAAAACAGTAACTCATACCAGGTCCAATAAGGAAGTAATGGACACGGAGATCATGTGTACTAACGATCGTTGGTGAGGAAGATAAGAAAGAGACAGGCTAAATTTATGGGACGAAAAAAGGATTTGAAAACTTGACAACTGGAGGGTTGGACAGAAAAAGAGAACCTGACAAAATATATTAAATGGTTTGACAAAATGGTTGGGGACAGAAAGGAATACCGAAACAGTGCAGTAGATGTAGGAAAGAGTGGAGTGGAGATCCTTGGTCGGAAACCCAGTGAATACCAGCACACTATTAGTGACCCAACGTCTCGGAACGGTATAATGTCGGGATGAACCAGATGCTAAAAAGTGAAATTTAAGCTAAACTGGTAAAAAATTATAAATTATTGATATTTAGCATTCTAAATATGATATTCATTCTCCTAAATAAAGCATAGAAACTCAACGTCAGACTGATATTTCTGGTCACAAATTCAATTTTCAGCAACTTAATCATTCCGACTTAATACCGTTTTGAGACGAGGGGTCACATTTATTATGAGGCTGTGGTCGTTTGTTGAAATCTGCATCAACCGGTTTTACGTCAAGTTGGCGATCAAGGATCCCCCACTCCACTCTTTCCTGCATCTACTATGCACTATTTCGCTGTACCGTTCTGTCCCCAGCCATTTTGTCAAACCATCTAACATATGTGTCAGTGCATGGGAAAATCAGTCGGAAGGTGAACATTTTGGATTTGCATTTTTTTTTTGCATGTTCTGAAACAATATTCTCCCCCAGAGCATTTTAATATTTATTTGAAGTAATGTCGGTGATTTTTCATGAAGTTATGGTCAGATGTATGGGAAAGTTGTCCAGCAACTTTTCTCAAATTTCATACTTTTTCAACTTGACTAGCTGTAAAAAATATTTAGACGTGAAATCAATCTTTGACATTTCCCGAAGATGTACAAAAAGGGTTGATTTAATCATTTATGATAAGAACTCATTTTTTTTATAAAACTAACTAAACTTGTCACTATCTCAGTTCAAACCTTTTCACCATCCGACTGATTATGTCATTCACTGTAAAATATTTTGTCGCTGCAGGTCAGATTCCCCTTTTTCACGTTATATTATTGAATCGTATTTTACTTACCGTCTCCTTCTACTTCCATGACCAAGAAGAAGGCGTAAACTCCATCCACGGGGGCAGTGAAGATCCCACTGCCAGAGTCATAACCTTGACCTATGCGTGTGATGACCTCATTGAAGATTACGGTTTTTCCAACACTGACGTAATACTTGCCACCTCTTTGAGCATTTTGATTAATTGAAGCGGAGAAAGCGTGGAGAGAACCTAAAAGAAAAAAATACAGAAAATATGTTAGAATGTTGTTTTTAAAGTGCCACATGGTACATGGTTCCAATAAGAATGGGTGTATAATTTGACTGTAGGTGCAATGTTATAATATAAGAATGGGTGTATAATTTGACTGTAGGTGCAATGTTATAATATAAGAATGGGTATATAATTTGACTGTAGGTGCAATGTTATAATATAAGAATGGGTGTATAATTTGAATGTAGGTGCAATGTTATAATATAAGAATGGGTGTATAATTTGATAGTAGGTGCAATGTTATAATATAAGAATGGGTGTATAATTTGAATGTAGGTGCAATGTTATAATATAAGAATGGGTGTATAATTTGAATGTAGGTGCAATGTTATAATATAAGAATGGGTGTATAATTTGAATGTAGGTGCAATGTTATAATATAAGAATGGGTGTATAATTTGACTGTAGGTGCAATGTTATAATATAAGAATGGGTATCATAATAGTTTCTGAATTAATATTCACCTCTTCCCGTATATTACTCAATGTAATCAATGTATTCAACGCCTCAATCGTCGTTAGATTGGATATGCGTTGAGAATAGAACTCAAAGGTCAAAAGGTTTGCTAGCCAGTAAACTTTCGTGCGCTGACCTTGTGACCTCAAGAAGTCGCTAGGGGCCCTCCAGACAGATATTACGTTTGAAGCCACTGTTTTGGAGTGGTTGATAGCGTCTAGTGTAGAGCGTCTCTCTCGGGGCCAGGCGGAAAGTATCGTAACAATTGGGTCTCGGGTTCAACTCCCATTGCCGCAAATGTTATTGTTCTCTCCCGTCTTCCGGCATTATTTTTCACTTTGTTTCTTGTTGTCATGATAACGGGACGCAAAAGGCAACGTGGAATATATCAATGAGATAAATGTTTGTTTCATATTGTAATTTATAACAAATGTGATAGAAAAGGAGAGAATATAATATGGTGAAAATGCGCGTTATCTTTGAATATTTGGTGGTGGTGGTGGTGGTGGTGGTGATGGTGGTGGTAATGATGGTGGTGGTGGTGGTGGTGGTAGTGGTGGTAATGATGGTGGTGTTGGTGGTGTAGATGTTAATAATGATGATAATGTCGACGGTAAACAAGACCACACAATATACCTATCTTGCCCACATTGTCATCGATATCGTCCATCTTACTGCTGACAGCATGGACGAGAGCTTCAAGGCCATTGATTCTCGCCTCAAATTTGGAATTACTGTTCTCTGGTTAGAAAAATCAACAGATAAAAATAAATACCGTATCCAAAATAATATGCACACACTTGAATTGCGGATGTCCGCAAAATTTTACATTCTCAATTTGATTTACAGCGCTTTATTTAATCTCACAACAGGTCATTTCATACTGAATATAACATGCCGTCATGCGTGTCGGATAATTTTTCTCATTATTCGCCGTACGGTCGGATAATTTTTCTCATTATTCGGTCGTACGGTCGGATAATTTTTCTCATTATTCGGCCGTACGGTCGGATATTTTTTCTCATTATTCGGCCGTACGCTGAGACAATTAATTTTCTCATTATTCGACCGTACAGTCGGATATTTTTTCACATTATTCGGCCGTACGCTGAGACAATTAATTTTCTCATTATTCGACCGTACGGTGCAATGATTTATCTCATTATTAATATATTCAGGCGTATATTGCGATGGTATATAAAAATTAATCGCTCGTGCGCCACTCCATTATATAATTCGACCAATCAATTGTTTTAGAGATTAGGTATTTTCAAGATTGCTGTAATTGTATTCAATAGTCTGATGTCACGCCGCCTGGCAACGGCGGCCATCTTGGTTCTAAACAAAGAAAATCATTACTTTTTATTCTTCATGCTGGCTTGAACTTTTCATATGCCTTGTGATCAGAATGTGTAAAAGTCAAAACATTGTCAAATTTATGTTTTTTTCCCCTCTGGATATGCTTTTATGCTCGCCGGAGAAATATTTCATACGGGCGTCCGCCATTGTTCCGATAGTTTAGAGCCAGTGTTGCTAAGTTACCATGCGTCATTATGAAGGAAGTGACGTTACGGCTATTGAATCCTATTGTCATCTTATCTATAATTATGCGGCTATGTGGTTTGACACTCGCTTTCGGTTTTAGTTTTAATTTGCAACTAGGTGTTGATTTATAGAGATAATCATTTTAATCCCCTCTATTATCTCTTTTTTAAATACTACTACTACTACTACTACTACTACTACTACTACTACTACTACTACTACTACTACTACTACTACTACTACTACTACTACTACTACTACTACTACTACTACTACTACTACTACTACTACTACTACTACTACTACTACTACTACTACTATCTACTACTACTACTACTACTACTACTACTACTACTACTACTACTACTTCTACTACTACTACTACTATACTACTACTACTACTACTACTACTACTACTACTACTACTACTACTACTTACTACTACTACTACTACTTCTACTACTACTACTACTACTACTACTACTACTACTACTACTACTACTACTTCTACTACTACTACTACTACTAATAATAATAATAATAATAATAATAATAATAATAATAATAATAATAATAATAATAATAATAATAATAATAAATACTGAAATCCAAACGGACTAGCAGTTTGACGTCATTATTTGGTTTTTGCACCGCCTAGTGAGTTGTCGTTAGTAGAGCTCATGGAAACAAGTTATTTCATTGGTTGAACTATTGAATCCAACTCACGATTTGTTTTCTTTTGTGGCAAAAGACTGGCATTTTGACGTCATTTTTTGTTCAGTATCAGGCCATAACTTTACGAAGGCCACGGTCCGTGACCTTCGTTACTTTACGAAGGCCACGCAAGGTCTCAGCCACTTCGTCTGTCACAGACCGCCAGTGATAACTTATCACTTATGAGCATGTTGAGTGCTCTCTCCCGTAGTTTATTTCCTCCATGTTCCAGATTGATATATAGATAGTTCGAAGATGACGTCACTCAGGTCTTTGTTATTGTTTTTTGCCATCCGCGTTTATGAGTAATGCTCACTGAACTGTATTAACCTGACTATAAACGTTCATGGATACACACAGTTTTGTGTGTTGGTTCGTTATACTTCCGGATGGCAATGTTATGAGCTTCTTAGCCAAGCGCATACTATCTATACAAAATATACATAATAATACTTACCATCGATATACAGATAAGCATCGTCTGAGTCCTGTCTGGTCACGTTCATATTATTGAGATAAACCACGTGACATCTGTACTGCCCAGTGTTCTCAGTTGAAGGAAAATGTAGTGTGACATTCAAATAACCTCCACTGATTGCCCTGTTGTCAATCTGACCATCGGCCTGGCAAGATAAGATTAATTAGCAAGAGCATAATATTACGTGGCACGAAGAAGAAAAAAACGTGAGCTTTTTATATACAGCAATATCCACTAAACGTGCTCAAAGCGCATTACAAAGGGTCCCTGACCAACAGCAACACGTAACGAGTAGAACGAGAAATGACGCCTATTAGGTAATATTACAAATTTTTTCGGACAGAGACAACGCTGTTAACGACCAGGTAGTCATTTTACACCCGAGTACGGTGAGAGAACGTGAGGAAAGAGCCTTTTTCCAAGGACTCAACTATGCGCCGAGCGAGGCTCGAACCCATGACCCAGAAGCATCAAACCGGTATAATGATGCTGATAATGATTGTTGTGCTCAGTAGGATTAAATTCATACTCGATAAATAAGAAACATAGGATAGTTTATTTAAATAACCAACAACTACAACAACAACAACTACAACAACAACAACAACTAAAAGTTAATGTTTCCGGCAACACTTTTTTATCACTTTATTTTTGCATCTGGTTCACGTGATACTAGTTTGGGACGATGGGTCACACCTTGACAAAAAAAAAAAAAAACAGAGGACATGCATTTGACTCGGTCAAATCATAGCTTTACCAGCCGACCAGAAAAGTGCAATTTAAGAGGGGGAAAATGCAACTTATGTCCTTTGTCTTTAGTTCACCACCATCATCATCATCATCATCATCATCATCATCATCATCATCATCATCATCATCATCATCATCATCATCACCATCATCATCACCATCACCATCATCATCATCATCATCATCATCACCTTCGTCATCATCCTCATCACCAACTCATCATCATCATCATTATATCATCATCATCATCATCATCATCATCATCATCATATATAATAATAATAATATAATAATAATAATAATAATATAATAATAATAATAATAAAATAATAAATAATAATAATAATAATACACATTTATATAGCGCTCATTCTCGTGTAAAACACAAGCTCTGGGCACTTTACAATATAAATATCAATTTTAAGTGAAAAAAAAATAATAACAACAATAATAATTCATAGCCAAATCAAGGATTCAAAAAGTCAAGAAAAACAAATACAGTAAAAATGTGTCTTGAGATTCTTTTTAAAAGTATGTAAAGACTTGCACTCCCTCAGACCACGTGGTAGTTCATTCCAAATCTTGGGGCCGAAACAAGCAAACGATCTATCACCAAATTTTGTTCTTGATCTTTTTTCCGAAATTTTCGTTTGGTCATTACATGATCTTAAAGTGTAATTTTCAAATTTACACATGACCACGTGATCTGTGAGATATGCCGGTCCTATACCAGCCAAACACTTATAAACAAGACACGCTGCTTTGTAATATGTGCGCTTTTCAATGGGCAACCAATAGAGAGATGCCAACAAAGGGGTTGCATGATCAAATTTTTTTTTGCCAAAAACTAATCTTGCTGCACTGTTTTGCAGCAGTTGTAATTGTTTAATAAAAGCCTGAGGCAAGTTGACAAGCAGCGAGTTACAATAATCTAGTTTCGAAAAAATGAGGGAAACAACCAATGTTTTACATGTTCCAATTGCAATATACTAACGGATCGAACTGATTTTCTTCAGTTGAAAGTATAAAGATTTACAGAGAGCAGAAATGTGAGCTGACATTCTCATTTCTGAATCAAAATAGACCCCAAATTTTTCAGTCTTTGAAACTTTGATTTTTTCACCCCCAATCAGCACCTCAAGACCATCATTCACCTTCAACTGCCCTCTATTTCCCACAATCATCACTTCTGTTTTTGACTCATTCATTTTCAACTTGTTTGCATCCATCCACTCTTTCACATCCGTCACACATTCTTCCACACGTTTCACAATATTTTCGAGATTTTTAGTTTTATCAGTAGCATAAAGTTGCGTATCATCTGCATAGAGATGATAGCGCAGCCCATGACCAGTGATGACATTAGATAATGGAGAAGTAATAATAATAATAATAATAATAATAATAATAATATGACGATAATAACAATAATGATAATAATAACACTAATATTAATAATAATTATTATCATTTTTATTATTATCATTATTATTATTATTATTATTATTATTATTATTATTATTATTATTAATATTATTATTATTATTATTATTATTATTATTATTATTATTATTATTATTGTTGTTGTTGTTGTTGTTGTTGTTGTTGCTGTTGTTGTTGTTGTTGTTTGCCTTATTATCAGCCTTCTGCTTATTTGTAGTGACTCATAATCATACATAACTGTCTCACGGCCCAACTGCGTAATTTTATAACACTGCATAAAATACAGACAACCAAGACACAGAAAATTACCAGGTGCTCGTAGAATTTCCAGTGGCGGCCTTCTGTTATCGAGATCAAGGTGCGTTGCCGTCGAGTAAAGCCGACTGGCACTCAATCTTCATCTATTACAGGTCTGGCTACCCCTTTCTATCGCCCATTTCTGTAGCTTGTTCCATAGGCGAGCTATAGTGAGTCATAAAGCCCAAGCCGCGCACAAGTGAGACAACTTATTTTTGGCGGGTTAAAGTGCGCATGCATCAATGCAGAATTACCAGTTTGGCAACAACAAAAAAATTTAACTGGGCTTGATATTTGGTATTTTGGGAGTGTTTTGCTAAATCACTTAATTTTACCTAAATGATAGATAATAATACAGTATTATTATATGGTGAGCCAAGGTCAAATTGTTATGACCGCGTGACAAACAATGAGGATTTTTTTTTTCTTTTATTATATGTATTTTTGCAGAAAAAAAGCGATATCTATAATATTTCATCCTTTTTTCCAAAACTAGTGTGGCATGTTCTATAAAAATAATCTCACAACCCTGGCATATTTACCCGTCCTTTTCAATCTCAAGATGGCGTATGGCGAGTACTAGTCTATTGCTATGAAAATGAAATGAGTAAGAAGACATAGGCTGACGAGTTTTTCGTTTTGTGTATTCTGCACGTGTGCGTGTGTGTTGTGTGTAGAGCTGTTAATGCCCCCTATCCATTCTGGTAAGATTACCTCTTTTGTGACGTCGCGAATATCACATCTGGATTGACCAGTCAAAAATCTAATGTTTAAAAATCGGGGACGTGATTGGTTCCTGCTACGCTACATGCCCAGTCAGAATCTAGAATCAAAAAAAAACCATGGACCTAATTAGTCCCTGGCAGAGACCCAACTCCGATCATTTTGAGTTAAAAGGAGATGCATAAGCCATCTTCGTCCTTTCTCTCTCATTATGGCTCGAGACTTATTATTATTATTATTATTATTATTATTATTATTATTATTATTATTATTATTATTATTATTATTATTATTATTTATTATTATTATCATTATTATTATTGTTATTATTATTATTATTATTATTATTATTATTATTATTATTATTATTATTATTATTATTATTATTATTATTATTATTATTATTATTATTATTATTAGCATCATTGTCATCATCATCATCATCATCATCATCATCATCATCATCATCATCATCATCATCATCATCATCTCATTATGGCTCGAGACTTATTATTAATATTATTATTATTATTATTATTATTATTATTATTATTATTATTATTATTATTATTATTATTATTATTATTATTATTATTATTATTATTATCATTATTATTATTATTATTATTATTATTATTATTATTATTATTATTATTATCATCATTATTATTAGCATCATTGTCATCATCATCATCATCATCATCATCATCATCATCATCATCATCATCATCAAATTGGCCAAACCAGTGTGACCAAAATTTAATATCATATTTTTAGCGGTATATTCTGTGTGAACGAGGGTACGAGTTACTTCTGACAATCTTATAGCCGTGGAATTTAATTGTGTTATGATTAAGTAATGTCATTTATAACTAGTAAGTGTAATGAACAATAATTAATTTAGTGTTTCCGACTGGTACTGTATGTAGACGCCAACCTATTAAATTATGAATTACAAATTCATGCTTATTATAAACAAATATATTTTATTCACTCTCTATATCTACATATATGTATATATAATTGTATATGTAAGTAACTCGCTAAGTCAATGGAACCTCAAAGTCAAGGAAACAAAAACTAAAATAGCAGTAATTGATTGGAAAAATGTCAGAAAGCTTGGGAACTTGATGAACGAGGAAGAAGACATTAAAAGAAGAAAACTGCGAGCACAAAACGCCTTTCGCGACCTTTTAAATATCTTGTATAGGCATGACATCATCAGCGAAAGCAAAAGAATACGATCAACGAAGCCCTTGTGCTACAGTACCAATACTGCTCTAAGGCTGTGGTACATGGGGATTACCGAAAAATGATTCAGACAGTCTAGACGCCCTACACAGAAAACAACTCTGCTGAGTCATGGGTGTGACATAGCCAGACAAGAATAGTAACAAAAGATCTCTACGACCGCTGCAGAGTACGCACTGTCAGAGATAAAATAAAACAACAAAGATGGAAACTTCTAGGCCACATTCTCCGAAGGAGTACAAGCAATGAAGGAATACTTCAATGCCGGGAAAGAAATACCGTGGACGAACACCAACGTCTCCACCAACAACACCAAATGCCGACCTGCAGACAGACATACTATCGTCTGCTCCAATCAGCACCAGGAGAATTTTTTACATTTACGGCTACAGAAACTTATTCCATCAAAACTGAAGACGGAACATGGTCTGCTCGCTCTTAAAACGTTGGAAACATGGGAACATATAACAAAAGGAATCCAACAAGCAGAGTACATTTATTTGACAACCTCACAATTCACAAGGGTCCTTAAGACGGCGTAGCCAAATTCATCATAATAATATTGTATGTAAGTATACCTTTCAGATGAGTTTGGTTGTATATTTTTTTTGTTTTTTGTTTTAGTCTAAGTCTTTTTTTTAATGAGATTTTATATAGAGCAATATCCACTAAATGTGCTCAAAGCGCTTTACAAGGGGTCCCTGGTCAACAGCAACCTTTAACATGTAGGACGGGACATAACGCCTGTTAGGCAATATTGCAATTTTCGGACAAAGACAACGCTGTTTACGGCCAAGTACTCATTTTACACCTGTGTACGGTGAGAGAATGTGAATAAAGAGCCTTTTCCAATGACTCAACTATGCGCCGAGCCCGAGGCTCAAACCCAGGACCTTCCGACCCGAAAGCGAGTGTCATACCACGACACCACATAGCCGCACAATTGTTTCGTTTTCCTTTTGTTGTGTGTGTGTGTGTGTGTGTGTGTGTGTGTGAGAGAGAGAGAGAGAGAGAGAGAGACAGAGAGAGAGAGAGAGAGAGAGAGAGAGAGAGAGAGAGTTGTATGTCTGTTTTAGACTTAGTTGAGTGTGTCTCCTTTGTAAAAGCTCCAATAAGTTGTTCACTAAGACAATTATCAATTCTATAGCCAACGGTAACATTGAGGCAGCGCCTGGGTATCGTATCTCTCGATTCAGGATTTTATTTGATAAGGTCGTACGTACGTGTAGTCGCCTGCCTTCCTTCTTTCCGTAGGAAATCGCCCCATTGCCTCGCAGGAGAGCCACAGATTCTTGGTCACCTTTGGTGATTTGTATGAGGAAAATCTCCAGCGGCCGACTTGTGGAACCTATGTCTGTTCGACACGAAAATGTCACGTTTTTGGTAAGGCTTTCAATTCCTTTCCTTGGCGTGATTGAAAGCTGTAGGCATTGACCTAGGGACAAAGAAACCATTGTAAAAAATGAGAATAATAGATTTATAACCCGTTAACTGTCGTATTCTGAAAAAAAAAAAACACGTATTTAAACATTTGGCTAGAAAACTCGTCCTTCAATATCGATCGATTTAAATGACTCTCATCTTGGCAAAAAGTCTAAAACCTGGACCTTGTGAGATCCTAGGTTTGAGCGTTTTATGCCAAGATGATGGTCATTTAACCCTCTCCTTGCCACCTAAAGCAAAATCGTCACATTTGTTACGACACAATATACATTATTTTTCTTATTCAGATTTATTTTGCACATCACATTGATCTTTGTTTAATCAATAAGAACATAAAGTTGTTTTGTAGGGAGATTGTTTGAGTTCAAAAAATCAACTCTTCTGCTGGGTAAGCCTCGTATTTTGGGAAAATACTGAACATGGTCGGTAAGGAGCTCTATCCTGTTCAGTATTTTAAAGCAATCGATATTTGAAAGACAAGTTTTCTGGCCAAATTTTTAAATACGATGTTTTTCTCGAGTAAGAATAGGCTGCCCAGTTTTGTGATGGAGGAGATCAAAAGTATTTTTGAGGATTTATCAGATGGAGAGTTGTTGACCAAGTGCTTGCACGGCGGAACGCAGAACGCTAATGAAAGCTACCATCTCTTAGTTTGGGATAGATGTCCAAAATCAATATTTGTTGGAGATAGCTGTTAGTGATGCCACTATTGACTTCAATGAAGGTGAGATGGGAAGGATTGATGTTTTTCGGAAGCTAGGACTAGATATAGGTGAATTTCAAAAAAGTGCATTTCGACATATGGATTTACGTAGGATCAAGTCTGCGGAAAAGGATAGTAAAACCACATCAAAGAAGAAAAGGGCAGAGAAAACAATTGCCAAAGCAAAAGAAACAAGTGAAGATAAGTCTTATGAGGGAGGAGACTACTAATTTCACTTAGGTGGGTAGTTTTCATCATGTCACAGTCATTCGTTATTGTTTTTTCATCGTTTTCTCGGAATGTCATTTTCACCGGTTTGCTACAGAGCTAAATCATGATTTCTCAAAAAGTTATAAAGATATCTCTATGAAAGTTTGCATACATGTAGTTGATCTCCTTGTATATCATTTCTTATAAGATAAACATTATCAATCTATTAATGAAGGATTAACGATTTTTTTAAAATATTTTATTTCTTATATTTTCTGTCTGAAAACATTCTTGGAATGAAATGACCATAAAAAAAAAAAATTACTTTATATTAATTATGTTTGTGCATCAGGTTACTTGTATAATTTACTTTATATATACAAAATTTCATTGACTTATCTTTAAAACTCTTTGAGAAATTTTGATGTCAAAAATTGTACGGCTCATAGGACCCTCAAAATGATATTTTTTGGGTCCCTGGTACCAAAAAATACCATTAATTTGGGGTAAAGGGCTACTTTTTCTGTATAACTAACCATACTCCATCATTATGTGCCTTTTAAAACAATATTTAACCATTATTTCTGTTTGGGGGTTTATCCTGGTTAAAGGCCAACGTGATTATTCCGTAGCCATCTGGAATTCTGAGGGTTTATGTATCCGTATGCACGCCCTACTATTCCACGCGTTTTTCGCCCAAAGCGACGTGTAAATATGCAGGTCAAACATCCGAACGCCCTTATGGGCCTAGTTTAACATTGTTGTAATGGAAACTATTTTTCGTCATTTTTTCTGAGATTTCCATCACAACAATGAGCCCATAAGGAATTGGGTTATCAGACCTGTAAATAAGTGCACGTCGGCCCAATGATATAATTTAAACAACAACTGAGTTATCCATCCGTACGAATTGAGAACACCTAAC
>NC_088373.1:12750771-12768271 GCF_034508935.2 Berghia stephanieae
GTTGCGAACAAGCGCTAAACACAAAACAGGCACTAAATTAATCGTAACCCTCTATAACGGAGAATCAAAACTACACCATGAATCTTTGAATGAATAGATAATCTTTATCAAAATTGAAGTCACGAGTAATGCAAGTTACAAATCAGGACGTCCTGGCAAGCTTATCTGTGTTACTCGGTATGCCATATTGACAATTTTAACTCAAGATCACATTGAAGCTTGCAAATTTTAAGCCATTAGGGGTGGAGGCAGAAGGGGCTGGATCATGACGTAACTATAGTACTCTCTAGTAGTTTATTTTTCCATAGCCAATTTATATTGTGAGTAATATCTTTCTATTTTTATTTATTCGTTTTTGTTTTGCTTTTTTCATCTATCCATATTTTTAGATAAAATTTACGAAATGCATAACTATGCAAGATATAGTCTAGCGATGAGTCGATAAAAATTATATGAGGTTGATGTAATCAATACACAGAACATGTTGGCAATTTTAATGCCAACATTTTAAAAACTTTGCTTTCTTTCAGCCTTTTGGGGTGGAACATTTGGCTTTCTTTCTAATCTGTGTATTTTATCACAAAATATACCCCCCCCCCCCCCCCAAAAAAAATTAAAAATTAAAAAATTCACCTTCAAAATGGCAAAGACAAAAAAAAAAGGATGGAATTATTAGCTCACGGTATCAAGTATGGAAAATAAGATCTAGTTCCGTTTTTGTCTGAATTTCAGTTCGCCTGGATACGTTTTGGAATTTATTTAGACCATTTGGCATTTTTTGTGTGACTTGTTCGGCATTTTCTTGCACAATTTCTCTGCCATACCTGCTGATTCACACTTCCGATTAATAAATCGCAACTTCATCGCAAATGATACGAGATTGAGCTTCCAAGAATTGGTCAAATTTCTAGTTTTGCTTTAACTCACTCAACCCTAACACCGACTATCCTTAGTTTACCCGGTCGGGTTACTTTTACCCCATGCATATTTATTACATTTTTCTGAGACAAGTTATAGGCGTAGTATCAAAGCTAATGTTTTTAGATTTTGCATGTGATAGTTGAATAAAACTATCTATGTACGTGCTCATTTTTAATACCGTACATTTTTTTCCAATTTTGAAAAGTATAAAAATATCTAGGATTGAGTGAGTTAATTCATTGAAATCACCGAGCTCTAAATAAGAAATAATACAGATTTACATTGGAATTGTTTTCTCCGTCATGCTTGGACAAATTGAATGAGATCATAGAATCGCACTTGATAGTTGCAAAACGAAATTTATTATGTTATTTTATCATTGACATTCGGAGTGTTTCGAGTCTGAGCTTCAGATAATTCTTTCTCGATTGCATTTCTTCACTGCGTCAAATGTTCGTCCATAAATAAGAACTTTAGATTGTGCACGTTCAATTTAACGAGGAATTTTCCATTCATCAGAGCAGCTCTACATTCTCATTCCATTCCATCCAAAATACCAAAGAAAAGGTAAGGAAATCGATTAATTAACTTTGTAAAATTAGCTCCTCTCTTATTTATCACATCAAAATTATTTATTTGTCTGATCATTTATTTAGTTATTGTTTTATTTAGTAGTTACTATATTATTATGCATTCATTGACCTACGCATAAATAAACTCTTTTAAACGCATTTTATTATTATTATTATTATTATTATTATTATTATTATTATTATTATTATTATTATTATTATTATTATTATTATTATTATTACTATTATTATTATTATTATTATTATTATTATTATTATTATTATTATTATTACTATCATTATAATCATTATCATTATTATCATTACTATTATCATTATCATTGTTGTTGTTGTTGATATTATTTTTGTTAGTATTATCATCATTATTTTTATTATTATTATTATTATTATTATTATTATTATTATTATTATTATTATTATTATTATTATTATCATTATTATTATTATTATTATTATTATTATTATTATTATTATTATTATTATCATTAGTTTTATTATTATCATTATTATTATTATTATTATTATTATTATTATTATTATTATTATTATTATTATTATTATTATTATTATTGCTGTTCTTGTTGTTATTATTATTGATATTATTATTATATTATTGTTATTATTATTATTATTATTATTATTATTATTATTATTATTATTATTATTATTATTAGCATCATCATCATCATCAACTCCATTCCGAGAATGATTGTTGTTTTTATGAAGTAATTGCAATTCAGACATGGACAACACTTTTACAATTGTGTGGAGTCGAAGAAAAAACATGTGCCAACCATACAGGGGATCATCAAATAAAATTTGATAATAGGAACAAACAAACAAAAAGCAATAACAAAACATAGAGCAAAACTTATTAAAATTAATCTGATTCTCAGCTATAGTAAATTTTATGAATTAAAAGGCAAGAAAAATATTCCACTATCACTGAAATGTGGTTTGTACTGATCATCGCATGTGGACATATTCAATTACAAGAGAAGTACATATTATTCTGCTATGCTGTGAATATATAAATTCTACACATCTGCTGCAAGTCTTTCTTTTCTTTGACATTATACGGATCTTCCCCTTGTCACATTCTTCCTCTTTCTCTTGTTTTGTTGACCATATTCTCCCATCTTGCACTTGTACATGTCCCTTCTATTTATCACCACAAGAGTACTTTTCATTTTCTTAGAGAAAAAAAAAGAATACTGCAGAGGCTGGCTTTTTCAATATTCTTTGCACGCATGACATGGTTCTTTTGGATTTTATGAACTTTGATAGAATTCTTCCTCTATGTGGAATTTTGTTATTCCAAGCATTGCATTCCTCCACAAACAATGTATTTTGGAAGTTGCCGACTTCTATTGTTTCTTCAGCTTCATCTACCTCAGATTCAGGATCAGTGGCATCTATTTCTGGATCTGGCTGCAGCAGAATCAGGCATTTCTTCATCACTGATGCTTTCATTTGAAGAGCCAGTATCCTACCCATTCCAATGAAATTGTGAAATACCGCCAATGTCTGAAGGATTGTTTAAAAAATTATAATGAGAAGGCACACACAACTGGAAAGGGCGATGAAAGTGATAGAGAGAGAGAGAGAGAGAGAGAGAGAGAGAGAGAGAGAGAGAGAGAGAGAGAGAGAGAGAGAGAGAGAGAGAGAGAGAGAGAATTTTGGTATGATTTTGAAAACTTTATTTTACTGGAATCTCCAATTGACAATTATTGCCATGTAGAAATAAAAGAAAACCTCAAATATGAAAGTATCTGAGTAAACAATGTAATTTTCCCAAATGTTTCAAGGAATGACTTCTTGTCGCTGTCTTCATGGATTTGCTGTGAAAGTCACATCCAACGAGTCAGATAATGGAGGTATAATATTATTTGCTGTTTAGTAGAAAACAGTTTGATCTTTAAAAAAAAAACTTTTACTCTGTGGTCTTTGCAGCCAATAAATCCAAAAATTGCCATCATTCACAGCCCGATTGTTGCATTTATATAAACGCCAAATGTATGAAACATGATGGTTTTGTAAATATAAGTCAATAACTCCGTGAGAAATCTCTCTTGACATTCTATATCTATGGTAGAAATTCGTCAACTTTTTAATTTATGTTTTTTTGGGTTTTTTTTTTTTGGGGGGGGGGGGGTTGCATTTTTTTTTTTGTTTAGCAATAAATAGACATCAAGAGACAAAAAAAATATGTGAATAACTTGATAAAATCAACACTTTTGTCTAACAAAAAACCAGGGTTGGAAAGTCATTCTAGACAATTACAGGTTAATGAAAACCGAAAAATTAGAGATTTATTTAGGCTGTTCCATCATTAAGGCATACTCACTTACCGACCCAAGTTATCAATTGAAAAAAATTATATACCGTGTTTATTATTGTTTTAAACTATCTAAAACATAAATTATGACGGTATTTTAATAAAATATTCATGTTGTTTTCATTTATTTTTTTCTGTTGTGTCTTGGTTGAAACTTTACATCAATAATATGTCGAGTTTTGGTGGGGGGGGGGGGGGTAATTTATGTTTGTTGTTTTTTATTGACATGTTTTTGCTGATGTAAATTTGTCAAAAGACAATTTTTGTTTACCTTTAATGCCCATTTTTATGGTTGAAATGGTATATGAATGAAGCTGAAACCTTTCTCTTTCAGATGATTCTAAATTTAGCTCTGTAGGGTTTTGGATGGCTGAGGTATCTATAGTTCAATGAAACGGTTTTAAAATAGTCATTTTCCCAACGCGTGGCGCAAACATATATAGTTTTTTTCTGCCACAAACATCACGTCCATTGTGGTTCCTAATTAAAGTTAATCAATTCAAAATTAAATTTATCTAGTACCATGTCGAGTGAAATGGAGGAAGAGAGTTGACGGCCTAAGCTCCATGGGGAGCCCAAGGGCTCGAGTAAGTAGTAAGTTACATACCATGTCATAGACTAACAACACTAAATCCTTTAAGTGCCTTAAAGCAGAACAAGACGTTAGAATTATTAAAAACAGCCACTCATTATTCCATTCAATCAATAAGTGACTAAGACAATATTATACGTTCAGTCCCCAAAAAATCTTTAAAAATGTAAGTCTCGATCAATAGGAGTTATAAAATTGTCATGCATTAAGAAAAGTTACATTATTCCAGTTCTGAACTGCTCGATTATGCAGATTTTTATTTCATTTTTTTTTTTTTGTTGTTGTTGGTTTTTTTTGTTTGTTTTACATTCTAGTCACATAAATGTAAAACAGAAAAGCGAGTGGAGCAGGCACTATTGTTGATAATAACAAGAAATGAAGTGAGAAGGAAAGTGCCAGAAGACAACAGAGAATAAAAACTTCGCGGTGACGATCGGGCTCGAAGCCGCGACCTTACTGGAACGACAACTCCGCCTGGCCGGGGGGAGATCGTGACTCTACCGTATGAACTATCCACGACCCCAAAAAGGGTTACTTCAAATTTTAGTAATGTAAAGCATATTGTGAATATTAGAAAAAAAATTTTGGATGCATCTACATAGTAAAGGCCATGAGTTAGGCTATAAATTTGTATTAATAATACACCAATAATGCATAAGCTATAATATCTCTTTGAATGGCCAATAATGAATTTCAAAAAGCATTTTTGTCACCCGGCTTTGAAAACGTATTAACATCAGTTTTATAACTATTATCAAGGCAAGCTTGTGGAAGCCATAAATCCTATAATACATATCTGTTTATAATATTTATATTTATTTATTCTTTCTTTCAGTATCAATACTTATCTAATTATATACTATTCATTTATTGAATTATCTATTCGTCGATTTATTTATTTATTCATTTATTTATTTCTTTTATCATTATCATTAACCTAATCTTTTCTTCACAGTACTGAAGATGAGTGATCATACGCTTAGATCTGTGCTGCCAAGTTATGTTTTTGAAGATCCGGTCCGATACTTCAGAGAATATGCCCAGATGCTACAAGTCAAGAACAAAATAAAAAAGTTTGTACCTACGTTTTTAAAACAATATTATTACCCACTGCAAGTGAAGGAACAGAACAAAACACAAAAAATTCCGATGGAGTCAATTTATCTTAAATTCATAAACGTTAAAGAGTAACAATTACTTGCGACGGTGCCTCTACATATTTGCAAATTTGTTCACGTTGCTTGCGATCCATGATGAAGTACGTTTGTCAACCGCAAAGTACTTTCCGCAGGATCTAAACGTTACTACAAGACCATCACTTTCCGATGGACAGATGAGTAAAAAAAAATAAAGACTCATTAAATCCAGGATAAAGATGGTCTCTGTTTCTATGTGCGTGTGCGTGTATATGTATGTATGTATGTATGTATGTATGTATGTATGTATGTATGTATGTATGTATGTATGTATGTATGTATGTATGTATGTATGTATGTATGTATGTATGTATGTATGTATGTATGTATGTATGTATGTATGTATGTATGTATGTATGTATGTATGTATGTATGTATGTATGTATGTATGTATGTATGTATGTATGTATGTATGTATGTATGTATGTATGTATGTATGTATTATGTATCTATGTATTAGTATGTATGTATGTATGTATGTATGTATGTATGTATGTATGTTGTATGTATGTATGTATGTATGTGTAATATATATATATATATATATATATATATATATATATATATATATATATATATATATATATATATTGCACATGCATACATATATATATATATATATATATATATATATATATATATATATATATGTGTGTGTGTGTGTGTGTGTGTGTGTGTGTGTGTGTGTGTGTGTGTGGATTTGCGCGTGTTTTTTCATACACGTCGTTGTGTTTTATGTGCACTTAGAGTGATCCACAACCGGCATCCGAACTTCGATCTCTGACTCATCGTACTCCCGGATCCACAACTCCACTTCAATGAATAGCTCAAGAAATGATTATCATACTGGCTCGGACGTCGCCCAGGATAAAAAAGGCCTGCAACCCATCTCAGAGCCAAGCTGGCTCTCACATTAATATTGGGCCGACAACAAACCTTATCTCCCTGAATGTTGGAGGACTCTCTATGGCCAAATGTGAATATCTAGCAAAATTATGATCAACAAATAACATTTATATACTCTTTCTACAAGAAACGCATGTAGGAAGTAAAAGTAACCCATCAAGATTTTGTATTCCAAACTATTCGCTTGTTGATATAATATACCATGAACAATATGGAACAATGGTGTTCTCTAAACATCCACACCTAACCACCGTAATACATTTGTCCAAAACTGAAAACAATATTCATCAAACCATTGTGAAATTTGGGGAAACTACTTTGATTAACATCTACAAACCACCTCAAGAAAATTGGTCTTCTCCTGCACTTCCCAAAATATCTCACCCCACTGTAATCACCGGACATTTTAATAGCCGCCACTCAGATTGGGGTTACAAAACAAACAACAATGCGGGCGAACAATTAAGCACCTGGGCTTCACAAAACAATGCCCATCTTCTTTTCAACCCCAGGGAAAAGGGTACCTTTTTCTCCGCCAGCAGATGGCAAAAAGACTACTCAACGGACTTTACGTTCGTCTCTAAGGATGACAACGATAACCCCCTCCATTCAAACCGTGAAATCTTACCCCACTTTCCTAAAAGTCAACACAGACCAGTCCTCATCACCATTGGTCTTATCATTCCATTAACTCCCTCGCTACCAAAACCCAGGTGGAACTTTCAAAAAGCTAAATGGAACGAATACACTGAGTATATAGAAAAAGTATGTGTAAGAATACCACCAAACCAATCGTTTTAAAAGATTCACTAAATTGATACTAACAAGTGCTAAAAAATATATCCCACGTGGTCATCGGTCTACATATATCCCATGTTGGTCTGACACTAGCCAAGCACTCCTTGAAAAGTATGAAGAAACACATGATCCTGACACCGCTGACGCGCTCCTCCAATCACTCCAAGAAGGGAGATGCAACAAATGGAAAGAAACAATAGAATCACTTGATTTTAAACAGTCCAGTAGACAAGCTTGGAACCTACTTAAAAAACTTGATCCAGACTAACACCCTAAAACTACCCAAGCACCTCCAATCAACGTTGAAACAATTGCCAAACAAATCAAACAGCGAAGTGTACACAAATCAAAACATACTTTTGAAAAAGAAATTAGGCGAGATTACCAACGACAATACAAATCTTGCCTCGAAACAGGCTTCTCAGCCATACCCGTCAACAATCAGGAGATCAAAACTGCCATCAAACAAATAAAAGCTGGGAAAGCGGCTGGAGTAGACGGAATTTTTCCAGACATGATAAGACATCTGGGCCCTAAAGCTACTTCTTGGTTAGCATCTTCAGTCTCAGATGTAATAAACACCTCGAAATACCCACAAACCTGGAAAGAAGCAAAAATATTAGCAATCCGGAAGCCTAGTAAGACCCCCAATGACCCCTCCAGCTACCGCCCCATATCTTTATTATGCTGCTTCTTTGAACTCCTCGAACGCATAATACTAACGAGAATAATGCCCTATCTCAACCCATTTATCCCCATTGAACAGGCAGTTTTTAGATCTGGACGTGACGCCACAGAACAAGCCTTAGCTCTAACAACATTTATAGAAGCTGGCTACGAAAGAAAACTAAAAACGGGAGCTGTTTTTATTGATCTGTTAGCTGCTTACGACACCGTGTGGCATGATGGTCTAATGCACAAACTCTCTAAATACATAACCTGCAGAACAACCCTCAAACTATTGAACAAAATGTCAGGAACAAGAACCTACCATGTTTGTTTAGGAAATAGGACCAGTAAGAAAAGAACAATAAAAAACGCCGTTCCTCAAGGATCTGTACTCGCCCCTACGCTGTTCAACATGTACATACATGATATGCCAAAGACTGACTCCCTGACATTAGGTTACGCAGATGACTTTGCATTGGCTCATCAATCTACAAATATAAAAAATATCGAATCAACTTTGGCACACGATACCATCCAACTCTAATCTTTCTTTGAAAAATGGTATCTAAAAATGAATACTACAAAGACAGTGAGCACGCTTTTCCATCTCGGTAATCACAAGGCAAACCAAAAACTTGCCATAAACGTTAAAAATTCCATCCTCCCATACGACTCAAATCCTAAGTACCTTGGAGTGACTTTAGATCGAACACTGTCATACAAACAACATCTAGAAAATACAGCCAATAAACTACGTAAACTAAACGGAATCGTAAGAAAAATTGCTAGAACATCTTGGGGTGCAACTCCGTCAGTTCTAAGGACATCATCACTTGCTCGCTCGTACAGTGTCGCAGAGTATTGTGCTCCAGTATGGTCCAGATCCTCTCAAACACACAAAATAGACACTCTACTAAACGACACAATGAGAACCGTCTCAGGCACCCTCAAATCAACACCAACCCCATGGCTCCCTGTTATGAGCGCAATCGCCCCACCTCACCTACGTCGAGAATCAGCATGTCAAAAACAGTTCAAACGTCGGGAAATACCTCAATTCTGACTCCACTCAAAGAAATAATAGAGTCGGCCCCTAAAACAGCTCGCCTCAAATCAAGGAAACCCTATTACAATACCAGAAATGACAATTTCGACCTAGAGGAGGCCTGGCGAGAGGAATGGAAACAAAAACCACCAAAGGATAGTGAAATTATTGAAGAACCAACGAACATACCACTGCCTGGTTTCCATACTCTTACCAAAAAAGAATGGTCAACATGCAACAGAATAAGATCTAGGCATGGGAGAACAGCCTCAGACTTGCATCGATGGGGTTATGCATCATCTCCAAAATGCCCAGCATGCGATGACCCTTGCCAAGACATGGACCACATCATTTTGAAGTGCCCCGCAACAGCACCCCCAGGCGGCTACCAAATGGTTCATGAGGCGGACAGTGCTTTCGCGGATTGGGTGAAGCGAAACAACGTGGAGTTGTAGCCATACGAAACTACTACATGTGCATGCTGAAACCAAATGAAAAATTGCCATCATCGACAAAAAAAATGTAGTCCTTCAGAGCCATTAAGTCCGTCGAGCTAGTTTATCCCGGGTTCTACAGAGTAAAACCGATGATAGAAATTGCTTGCTATCCTTTGGATGGACGCTAGTCTATGGCAAGAGAACCAGCTACCCAATCACTGCTGGTTGGACAGAAAAAACCTCGACTGGACCCGTGACCCCTTTGCATGTGAAGCAAGTACTCTACTGAGCTATTGGAACCTCCTCTTGTGGCCAGGCGGAGGTGCCGTAATAGTAGAGTTGTGGGTTTGACTCCTCATCGCCGCAAGAGTTTTAATTCTCTAATGTCTTCTGGCACTTTTCTACTCAATTCATTTCTTATTATTATCTACATCAGGGTCTGCCCCAGTCACTTATCTGAATCAATATTCACCCAATATCGCACTTACTTAATTTATCAATCGTCGCTGTCTTATATTATGTTTGTGTTGAAAATAGAGCTCATAATTCATAAGCTTAACGGTCAGATCGCCAGTAAACGTTTGTAGTGTTTGTGACTGGGCCTCATGACCTCAAGAAGTAAGAAGTCGCAAGAGGGGCTCAAAATAGTTACCACGTTGAAAATGGTGAATGGCGTCAATTGCAGATCGTCCCTCCCGTGGCCAGGTTATTAAAATCAGCTAATGTAATGTGCTGAACGTCTTTAAAAAAGTATTTCTAACAATCGTCAATGCGTTAATGTGATAGTCTTTGTCTTTGCCATTTTCAATAGCTCATGAAAATATAAACTTAACCCTCTCCTTACCACCTACATCAAAATCGTCACATTTGTTACAACACAAAAATAATATACAGTTTTCTGATTCAGATGTATTTTGTACATCACAAACTGAAGAATGATCTTTGTTTAATTAATAAGAACATAAAATTGATTTGTAGAGAGATTGTTTGAGTCTAAAAAATCAATTTTTCTGCTGGGTAAGCCTGTCATTTTTGGGAAAATACTTTAAATCACCGGTAAGGAGAGAGTTAAAGAATGCATTCCTTCTCAAACTCAAATCAAGTTCTTTCCGTGTGTTTTGTAGCTTTTGTGGCAGGATGGATTCTATAACAACTTTTTTCCCGCGGTAAGCGTACAAACATCTGGTATGGGAGCTGAATTAACAATGTCTCTGATGTAGGCCAAAGGAAAAAGTCATACGGAATAATGTTCGTTGAGCCAATCAGCCAGACAATCAAACCCACATTTCCCAATCCATCTGTCTGGAAACGGATACATACTGTTTAGAAATTTGTGAATGGCCTGTCTCCAAGGTGAAGTAACATTGTCTTACCGAAAAAGTATATGGCTGATATCCATGAAGATGGGATGCAGCATAAAATTCTAGCATATCTAAATAGACATTTACAGTAATCGTTTTCTGACAGACTGGAAAGAATATTGGCGCCAAGTAGGTAATCTTTACACTGCTAAATGAATGAAAGAGGTCTTGAGCTGTATGGCGGGTCTGTTCTGTCGTACTCTGGAAAAACCCATATTTTAAAATTTGGCCTGAAAACTCGTCCATCAAATATCGATGGATTTAAATGACCCTCATCTTGGCAACAAAACAAAAACTCTCAAACCTGGGATTTCGCAAGATGAATTGTTATTGTTAGTGTCACCTTGTTTTACTCAGGCACCAATGAAACATTTAGTTCTTGTATTAGTGTAGCCACTTTGCACAGCATATTCTTGTACATGGTCATGTTCAAATGAATTACATCTGATCCAAGAAAAAAAGGAAGAAAAGAGGGGGAAAAACAAACACAATGAGAAGAGTTTAGCTTTCTTCAATTTTGTGCATTTGCGCTTAGATTTGCACTCTCTAAAATTTTAGATGTATTTCAACCGGGCCCATTTGGGTAGACAGGTATGGATGGTATACTTTTCAAATTCGTGTTTTATACCTGGAATTCTCCAATGGTGTATGAATTATGCCACTGAGTAATAAAATTATGGGCTGATAATTATTCATATAACGTTATAACAAGTGTAACTAAATGACAAATTGCCATATTTATGGACAATAAAGATCTATTATTATTAGTAGTTATAAACTGACGCTCAGTATATTTTATGACAATGCACAAAATTGCGAGTTTCCTGGAGCCGTTTTCATGAACGCGGACTAGTGCTTAGTCTCTGACTATCTTTGAATGACTTTAAAAAAACTGGATTTCATGTGAGCTGACTAAGCAAATCCGGGGCTAAAATCACGGCAACTTCGGACTAAGTTTTAGTCATTTGCCGAAGTAAGACGTCATTATTTAGTCTCGAGTCTAGTTATTAGGTGACGTCATAACATCAGCAAGATAGCAGCTATTTTTAGATTGAGTCCGCTTCGCTTCGGAAAGAAAATACGTCGGTTACGAATGACAGAGGCAAAAAGTGTCCTCTTGCCACTGACACTGGCTTTAAAAAACTATAAGATAAGTGCAGATCGTAGAAAGTAGAGTCTACTCATATCGGCTTGGAGTTGAGACTCTCAATGAGAGTGAACAAGAGACTGCGAAATCGAAGGTTTTGCGTCAAAGAACAACCAAACAAAATTATTATAAAGTATGGTGGAGACAAAAGTTATTCTGTTGGTATTGCAATTGACTGAATTAATGAACTCCTTTTGTGTAATTATTTGTTGTTTTGGTTCAATTTCTTTGAGTTTCAAACTCGGTGTTGGGTTGTCTCGGTGAAACTGCCATTGTTCTAAATATAGAAATGACAGTCGACGATGGACATTATTGCAGTCTATAACAGTCGACAGTCAATATCACGTGTGTTATTAATTTCCATCTTGGAAATCTTTTGAGTTGTAAGTATGAAGGCGTGTCTATCTTTCCTATCTTCATGAAGTAGAGAGTTGATGTTACCCGAACAAAATAGCCGAATTTGCCACCGTCCTTACAACGCCCAATTCTAGGCAAGTGACTAGCTCGTCCGAGACTAGAAAGCGTTCATGAAATCCTATTTTTTAAACATTCGCTTGGACTTAAGACTAGTTAATCATTTACTAGACAAGTAAATTACTAAATCTAGTCCTCGTTCATGAAAACGGACCCTGATGTTCATTCACTTCTATATTTTGCAAAGACCATTGGAAGAAAATGTCCTTTAAAAAATTGTACCTATCGACCCGTCGTCGTGAATAACACATTATGTGGTATGACTATTACATTTAGTTTATCTAGCATATACCGAATATGCCATCACGTCATGCATACGGTGACCAAAACATTTACTTTCTCGAGTATTGTTTTGGGATTTCGACCGATTGCAGACTTTTGAAAAAAAAACGTGTAAGATTCAAATCTTATCTTTATTTTTTAGTCACTATGCTTTTAAATTATGTACATATCATAAATATATAAATCTCTTCGGTGTTGAGGTACCTGACGTCAAAGTTGGAACATCTTCTTAGATCGATTGGCAAGCAAAACATCCTAAGTTCTTGAAAAATGAATTTACTTTCATTTTCTTTAGATTTCGAAATTTAAAAAATGTTTTCCATGACTATTATAATACTTTATGAATATGATAAGAACATTCCATTTTAAATGCTTATAAATCGTTTCTTGTGGTACCTTATAAAAGAAAGATAGATAACATGCAGATTACAAGCTGGAATGCAATGTAAATCGGGGTCAAATGGACCCAATATATTTGTATTTCAGAATGTTCATAACCTATTGAACCTGCTATAAATTTATAAAAGTAGGTCACTAAATATTTGTGTTTATTTGTTTGTTGTATTTTTTTAGATCAAAAAAGAAGACCACTGTGAGAGTATTTTTTGACAAGGAACTTATTGTCACTCGCCATTTGAATGTAAATACAGAATCATTAGCGCAAGTTGAGAAAGAAACAGTGATTAAAGCTTTAGAAAAACTGTTTATGAAAGCCAAGACAAAGTTGCACACGGTCTTTGAGGTAAACCTTTATTTATATTTGTCTAAATCGCACCTACAAGGATTATTAGTAGAATTAAATAGAACAATGTATTTGGGAAAACGCAGTAATTATATTTTAAATATTAATATTATCCACAACACCTGCCTTTTCTGTGTTAAAATTAAAACTAGTTTTTAAAGTAAAGATTAGGAAACATCAGCTCTGCTATTTGCTGCTCTTTGAGATTTGATGAAGGTAAAGGTAGTTGTTGTTATGTTTTAGTTTGTTCGTTGTTCTTGGGGAGGGGGGGGGGGGGTTGGTTTGTTTGTTTCTTGTTTTGTTTTGTTTGTTTTTTTTTTTTGCAAGTTTTTTTAGCCATATTAAAGTCGGGTTTGTTTTTATATTTTTGTTTGTTTTTGTTTTGTGGGTTTTTTTGTTTTTTTTGTTTTTTCGTAATTCCAATGGGGATATCTAATCGAATGAGTGTTTCCCTGCTCAAGATGTGTGCCCCTCTAACTATTCCTACTAAAGAATCTTAATCCATGGGACTTTGTTTGCCTAAGGGTCTAATGAGGTTTGCTCGTCAAAATATGTGTTTATAAGTATAAGTACAATTCTGATGGAAGATGTTTCTCTAATTTTTTTTCTATCTTCTTTTACTTTTTTTTCTCATTTTAATTATTTATGCGCTTATTTCTTTCCCCTTCTATTTAAGGTTTTAAGGTTTTGTCTTTTATAGAGAGATGGCAATTTTTTAAAATTAACTCTTGTTTTCTTGATTTATTTGTTTCATCCTAATATAATGCTCGCTTAATACGTGGGTCACACTTTCATCTCAGTAGACGAGAAGAAAGAAATCTTCTTCCACTGTAGAGAGAGAAAGAGAGAGAGAGAGAGAGAGAGAGAGAGAGAGAGAGAGAGAGAGAGAGAGAGAGTATGCATAGGCATTTATTTATACAGCACTTCACCACAACAAGTAAACATACAACAAACACCATTGCCTATGGGAGCGTTCACATATTATGTCAACAAAAAATTGGCATTTTTAGACCCCCCCCCTCCCCCCCCCCCCCCATGTCATCAATTGTCATCATTGACTTGACCCCCCCCCCCCCCCCCCAATATGATGACATCATCAAAATGGACTATTTTTCGTGAAAGTGATGTGATGGTGGCTATTGAACAGAGGAAAAGAGGTAAAAACAACTGAGTGCCAAAAGGTGTGAAATTTGATATATACCTCTTTGTCTCTGTTCAATACTGGTAGCCAGCATTACACGATGTTAACAAAAAAAAAAGTCCATTTTGAAGATGTAGACATGTTTAGGGTAGTTCAGTTGTTAGAGCGTTGCTGAAGACCTGACAACTCAAGTTGATTCCCATCGCAGCCACATTTTTTTTTCGGGGGCCCCCTGTCCACCCAGCAGTGAATAGGTGTAGGTGGATCACCTGATCTGGTAAAAAGTAATTTGTGAAGACTGATGTCCTATCCGAATAATAACATATATCTTACTAATCCGCTTCAACTTTTACAGTGTTTTTCTTGGGTGTGTTTTTATTCTATTTGTATAACCAAATTTTTGATGACATAATCTTGGGTATGAACCCCCCCCCCCCCCTCCCCCATGTCAACATATCAACATTTGGCAGACCCCCCCCCCTCCCCCCCAAAGTGTTGACATAATATGTGAACGCTCCCTATGTATTATACATGTCGCCAAAGAAAGCGATATTTTCCACTGATTTGGTCTATAGGCTAGGTTTCAAAACAACTGCCTTAATAATAAAGTGATTTTTGTTGCTTTAGTGTTTGGATTCTTTTTTTTTAATGTATATTACAGCTCAGCATCCTTAAATCAGGAAATTTAGCTGATCAGGTAAGTTCTCTTTTTCTTATCTCATTGGTATTAATATGAGGATGGTAATCATAATGAAAATATTAATAATATTAATCTGTCCCCGCGGTTTTTTGCCATTTCAAACGCCAAAATTTGCCAAAATTTGTCATAAAAAATGGTAAAATTTGCCATCAAAATAGCAAAATTTGCCAAAAATTTGCCAAAACTTTTCCGCTAGTTTTACAAAAATCAAAATATTAAAACAACATGTACGGTAAAAAATTGATACAAATAGGGCATTTTGTAGAATATTGATGTCACAACATGTCAACATGAATTAATTTATTTATATTTTGAATGGTTTGAAATGATAATAATAATAATAATAATAATAATAATAATAATAATAATAATAATAATAATAATAATAATAATAATAATAATAATAATAATAATAATAATAATAATAATAATAGTAGTAGTAGTAGGTAAGTAAGTAAAAAAAGAAGGAAGTAATCAAAATATTTTATTAACTATTTAGCTTCTTAAAATTTGGGAAATCAAAGTGAACAATCGCATAAAAAATTCATAATTTGAAAAACTAATTAAGGAGAGGGAAAAAAAATAACTATTCACAAGGAAAGAGAAACAAAATCCATTTTCCAATGGGGGCACATTAAATTTGTATTCTCTACTTACTATCTAATTTTGAGCATTATTATTATTGTTTTATATGTCAATATAGGCCTAATGGGTTTTTGAATGAAAAAAAAATGGAAACAATCATGAAAAATCATAATCATATGAAAACTAAGTGCCAATTTTGGAATTAGCATTGAAAGTCGCCGTCCTTTCACAATTTTTCATAGCTTTTGTTTGTTTGTTTTTTTAACAAAAAATCGTCAATTTAGCCTTAAAACGGCGAAAATTGCGGCTTTTTGCGGCCAAATAAAAATTGCGGCTTTTTGCGGTCAAGGGTGAAATTTGCGGCCGCGAAAAACTGCGGGAACAGATTATGTTTGTGTTGAAAATAGAGCTCATAAGCTTAACGGTCAGCTCGCCAGTAAACGTTTGTGTTGTTTGTGACTTGGCCTCATGAATTCAAGAAGTCGATAGAGGGGCTCAAAATAGTTACTACGTTGAAATGGTGAATGAGGTCAATTGCAGATCGTCCCTCCGGTGGCCAGATTATTAAAATCAGCTAATGTCATGTCCTGAACGTCGTAAAAAAATATTTCTAAAAATCGTCAATGCGTTATTGTGATATTCTTTGTCTTTGCCACTTTCAATAGCTCATGAAAATATAAACTTAAAGAATACATTCCTTCTCAAACTCAAATCAAGTTCTTTCCGTGTGTTTTGTAGCTTTTGCGTCAGGATGGATTCAAAAACTTTTTTCCCGCGGTAAGCGTTCAAACATCTGGTATGGGAGCTGAATAAACAATAGGCTTTTAACGAAATCGGGTCGAACGCCGAACCCGAACGCCGAACCCGAACGGATATAGCCTTCTCACGTGACCATGAACGAGATCTGGATAGTGAAGACTCTCAAGCGGTATGCAGTATGCAGCATCGGATCTAAGGTCACGTGATAGAGGATAGCTTGGGTTGCTGTTGGCTTGTGTTAGGGGAGGGGCAAGGTCAGTGTCATTCAATAGTATATAATTGTGCATGTGGCGCTCTATACAGAGAGAAAATTATAAATTGATTACGGGGGAAGGTGGGGGGAGGGGGGGGGTTGACCCACAAACGATCGAGGTGTTGGGCTTCGGGTAGACCATGATACGAAATCAAAGAGAAAAGGCCGCTGGTACTTGGATGGTGGAAATGGTTGGGGGGGGGGGGGTGGGGGGTAGTGACAATCAGCATGGGATGTATATATTAACATTAATAATATAGGCAATAGATGACCAGGGATGTGTATTGTTTGTATATGTTTGTGTGTGTGTGTGTGTGTGTGTGTGTGCGCGCGCGTGTGTGTGTGTGTGAAAGGGATTACACAAAAACACCTTTCTCTGTAGCTTCCAAATGATTACGTATACGATAAATTTGAAACCCACATTGTTTGAATCAGCTCACTAATTAATTCCTGAGCCTTGAGATGGTGACGCAACTATTACATACAAGACCTTGCAGTCGAGACGGCAGGGCTTTTGGGTTACACAACCACTATTTACCCATCGGTCAGCGGTACTCTCTG
>NC_088373.1:12770771-12788271 GCF_034508935.2 Berghia stephanieae
TACTACTACTACTACTACTACTACTACTACTACTACTACTACTACTACTACTACTACTACTACTAGTAATGGATGAAATAGAGGTTGCGTATTTCTGTGCTTTACTACGTGGGGAAAAAAAAGACAAATTGAAAGAGAAAACAATATTGGGTGCATCCTTTAATGACCCAAAGATTGCTAAAGGGTCAATTCCGTAGACTCTATGGTGATCTCCGATCTTATCTTAAAATGACGAATCACCTCATTTTACCCAGGTGCAAATGAGTACCAGTTCGCTGATGAAAGTAATCTTTGACGGACTAGCATCATTCAAGAGGATAATAGAAAGTCAGCATGCTTCGTACCCGAAAGGCATCAGTTGAGTAAGTCACCTCGCCTAGCTCAATTTGCGGCGCTGCACTGCGGCTGACGCCTGGGTTATACCTCGTCCTAGCTAAATTTGCGGCGCTGCATTGCGGCTGACGCGTGGGTTATTCCAGTCTTACCTTGGAATAGACCCTCGAGAAAAATTTCCCCTATGGGATGAAAAAGGGAATTTTATTATTTTTAATTTTAAACTGTTATCTGTCTGCTCAACGCCACAGAAACATGGATAAGTTCCGGATTTATAAGCTTAGGAGGCAAGATGGCCCATGGTTAGCGCGTTGTACTCTGGACTCAGAGGTTCTGTGTTCGATTCCGACCGAAGCCAATTTGTACTTTCTAGAGCAAGAAAATTTACTCCAATCACTCACTCCATTCAGGTGTAAAAGGGTACCTGTCAAGCTGGGATAGTAATCTGCGATAGACTACAGACTAGCGTCCCGTTAAAAGGTTTTCAAACAAATACGTTAATTGTCCGCTTCACGCTATTGAAAGCGGAATAACTCCTGCACCATTGGCTACAAGGCTTTAAAGGACTTAATTTGTTTTACAATGAGTCCAAGTGGTTCAGGAGGACTTACTTAAAAATATTTTCATTGAGAATTCCCGAAATAAATAACGATAAAGATAATTGATCCCACAAGTTACCGAATAGATGTGCGACCGGTTTTAGACACGTTACTGCTGTGTCACAAAGTGTGACACTTCTTAAATTATATTTATAAACATACGTTTTTAAATTGCCGAAAATGTTTATGTTGCTATGCATTCTGTACGTGGTTTCACCACATAGAATTATTTTTTGAATTGTTCTTGCTTTTTTATATTCAGAATTGAAATAAATAAATAAATTATAACTGTGAAATTGGATGTAAGCTTCAGTTTAATATACGAAAACTGATAAAATGGACGTTTCGGGTTTCCCCTTCATCAAAAACACATGATGAATTAAAAACTACAGACGAATGAGATAATGTGGTAGTGGCGTTGTTCAGATGCATAAACAAAAACATTGATGGGCAGGAAATTGTATGCTACTTTGTGAGGAAGCGCGAATTAAAACAGAGCAATAGAAATTTATAAAAGGTGCGTACTTAATTATGTCAAAAGAGGGGAGGCGGGAAGGAAATGTGTAATGCAGTATAGAAAGTGAACTAAAATAAAGTGTGGACTATTGTTAGAAAATAAATACAATGGAATTGGAAATAAATACAAAATATAAGAGATGTAGGTATTAATATATTAGTGACATTAGCCACAGCAGAAGCAACAATAGTAGTAGTAGTAGTAGTAGTAGTAGTAGTAGTAGTAGTAGTAGTAGTAGTAGTAGTAGTAGTAGTAGTAGTAGTAGTAGTAGTAGTAGTAGTAGTAGTAGTAGGGGTGCAGAAAATAAAGACAGGCATTTCAATTTTGACACGGCGCCGCCAAGTCTGGGACTTTTTTGTCCTAGTGCGGAAGACTGCTATATTTTTCTACTATCACAAACGATATGAACACGGGACTGGGACAGTCCTGTCCCGTTGATTTTGTAGCATTTCACAACTGCTTGGGACACAACGGGACTGTTTTGTCCCGTCCCAATAGGTGCGGAAGATTTCTCTAAATTCTATATGTTACAGATTTGGGACAGGACTGTCCCAGGACAGTCCTGTCCTAGTGCGGAAGAGGGTTTAGGCTTTCGACAATAATTCATACAATACAATTAAGACAAAATAATGCTACCAATCTCTCCTCATGCATTCGTTAGACTATAACAATAACGACCGTGTTATCTTTACTCCTTCCCCAACCAACCCCTAGCTTCTCGCCTTTCATCACGAACTATATGTATTTCAGGACGGGCAAGTACGGAATCTGCCCACCCTTCCTTTAAACGTATTTATTTCCTCTATAACTTAGTTAGAATTCAACTCTACTTTCTAGTAGAGTATTTCTCGTATACTAATTCAATTGTTGAGAAAACCGAAACGGTGGTTGTATTTTATATATTTATTTAGTCGTGACTTTTGAATAAAAGTGTTTTGTTTTATTAGAGGGAATACAATAGCAAATGACATTGTTTTGCAAAAATAATTAGTCTGGCAATAAAAATACAGCGGTAATTACTTTAAGAATTTGAAAAAAAAGAACTAACAAATTAATTTAATAAAAAAAAACAAAAAACAAAAAACCAAATAAGAAAATAATTTAAATAAATGAGTTTTGAGAAGCACTAAAGAAAACGAGAGAAAAAAGAAAGAAATAATTTAAATGGATAAACAAATATATAAAAACAACACAAGTTAATACTAACTTGATATAATATTAGTAAATTAATACATTTAATTCAATACTGGAACCTTCCCAATGTCATTGCATCAATGGTACAAGCACAAGTAAGGCAATAAATAAGAAAAAGTTCGTTTGCCAAAATCTCTATTTAGTGTTCACTGGTTTATAAGGTGGGCTCATTCCGTGTAGCCCGACCTAGAACTAGAGAGGCCAGACAGCAAAATCGGAGTTCATCGTCAGGCGACGTAACGACGAGATGACGATGTGGGCGGAGTTGAGTGGTGGGGGGGGGGGTAATAAAAAAAGAACAGGAGCGTATCCTGGTTTATGTATTACGGGGTGCATGGTGATTCTCAATCTATCAAAAATACACACAAATTGATTTCAGTACGAAGTATCAAGTTTAAGTACTAACTTTTAAAATTATCTAATTTAAATTAGATTATTTCGGACATGGTAATACAGCATATAACTTGAAAAAAACAGGCTGGTATTTGCCCACCCTGCCCATTATTACCAGCCGTCATATATATATATATATATATATATATATATATATATATATATATATATATATATATATATAGAGAGAGAGAGAGAGAGAGAGAGAGAGAGAGAGAGAGAGAGAGGCAATCGAGATGTGCTTGTAGTAATCATAGAACTTTCGATTTGAAAGTGTCTAGCCTACATAATGCACTTCCGGCTTTCGCATTTTACTTTTTCATACTTTTACGTTCCACCAGGTAAATGTGGTTAATTTTGGCTTAGACGAAACATTGAAATTTATCGCTCAGCGGCTCGTTTAAAATTGGCTACCATTGGGATCACGACAGGTTTGGAAAGTGAAAAAATAATTTTACGAAGGCTGTGTGAAAATACACTGGGATGTGTTCAGACACAGGAATACTATAAAGCGTCGCTTAGCCTTGGCAATATATCCATAGTTACTATAAACGGCCCATGAGCTATGCGTTGCTCTGTGGAACATTCCTAATTACTTTACGGTCATTCGACTACGATATATGAATTCTTTCTTTCTTCATTTCTTTAGTGCCAAACCCTGTCAAATACTTTCTTGAAGTCTATAAAGTTCTGGAATAACTCTTTTCGGTGCTGTAGGTTTTCTCGGTAAGAATTCGAGAATTAAACACCTGCTGGGCTGTATTTCTCCCTGCCCTCCTGAAGCCCGCTTGTTCTTCTGCAGGCATTTCTTCTGATCTATTTTTCAGCATGTTCTAGTTACCCCGACAACAAACCGCTTTGAGACCAGAGATCACAAATAATAAACGGAGGCAGTGTTATGCCCGTCATTTCGTTACAAGCTTTTTCCCTTTAGTGTACTTAACTTTATTCATTTCCATTTTTAAAATAATGTTTTATCTTCAGTTGGTGCAAATTTCGAGAAATGCTCTCAATAGCTGTCAAGCCACTCAAATCTTATGGGAAAAGAAAAAGATAATAAAAGCAGCCATTGTCCTTGATTTTGGATCAGAAATGAAAGTCGTCGCCATCGGAACAGGTTAGTTATGTACTTTTTAAAACCAAAACAAAAAATGTTCCAACATCACTCATTAGGCACCATATAAGATGTCATTATCGCGAATAAAACTACGCACAGCTTACATTTGTGCGGTTTAGGCCGCGACCATAATTTTTTTTAACTGATCCATTTAACCATAGATAAGTACCTACTTTTACAGACGAATGACTGAAGCTTCCCAATCGATAAGATGCAAAAGGTCTGAAAGCCTCAATGAATGCAAATCTGCAATAAAAATGACAGAGTAAAACGATGGATGGCAGGCTTTAAGACCAATTAACCGGTAGATAACCACGCCTCTCGGACAATCGTCATAATGTAAACAATGGCAGTGATTGGTAGACACAGCAAACTACACAGGTTTTACTATCGATGGTATGTGTTAAGTAAAATACCCACTGTTCTACCGCTTGATCAGTAGAATCAACACAGAAAACTATGTGTAAAACTTAAACGTTTATAATATGATCGAGAGTACCATGTGATAACCAGTCACCCATTTGTCAATATAAAAACAATAACAACGATCAGATGGAGGTCAAATTCCTTCACGTTATTGTTTATAAACAACCAACTATGTTTGTCCGAGCACGTGTGAAGGTGTGTCACGAATTCCATGTTTTGATTGGTCAAAAATCTACTGGTTAATTGTCTGATGAAGGATGTTGATAACGTGAAGCAGGGTTGCCAGGTTGCCAGACTAGGCAAAGGCCAGATTTCAATTGCAAGAAGACCAAACAAAAGGACACATTTTTAGTATACTATATAATGGTGTTTTTGACAAAATGCAGCAACATACGATTTCGATTTTCCTGCTTTGGCGGACATCATAAAAGAACCAAGAAATTAGTAATCCTCTAACAAACAAACACTGCACTGTGTGTGCGTGCAACGATAACGAATGACGAAATAATGAATTAATTTGAAGAAATGGGCGCGAAATCGACCAAGCGAAGTTTCTTGGAACTCGGAAGTTTCTCCGCTCCCAGTTTTAGGTCTAGTATCAGTTTCAGTTTCAAAACAAGTCTCTGTGCTTGGAGGGTTTCCAAGCCAACAGTACTCACAATAGGTGTTCCTAAAAGTCAGTTTGGGGGGGGGGGGGGGGAGAGAAGAAATAATTAGACTTGATTGCTATACTTTAACTTTTTTAAATCATCAAAAATCCACCATTCGCCAGGCCATTTTTCCACGCCACGCGATGATAAAAATCCGCCAACCTGCCAACACTGGAAGGGATTCAAGAAATAACTCAATGACGTATCCATTTATCTACTATCTATATTCATTTTTAAAGAAAGTTGATTATTCAAAATTATTACTCATAATCGAAAATTTTCGCGAGCGTAAGTTCATGGTCATTGGTCGGTGACAGGGGGAAAAACACACATAATTAAAACATTTTTAAATCATCGAGTCAAAGGTGGAACGATTGAAATCGTTATTAGACTAGTTTCGGCAAATAATACGACAACTGACGTAATTTGCAGTTATATGTATGCGTTGTATATTGAATGAACTAACCGAGACCCGTTCCTATGACTATGAGATGAAGCCAAAGTTAAAAACGGTTTCCATGTCATGAGCTTGACGCGCATAGCAACAAGAGGTCATGTGGCTATTAAGCACGAAATGTCAATTTAGCCCTGTACTAGATTAATAAAAGGCATCTTGTCTAGAGCCTGAGTGGAGCAAGTGACTGAAAAATCATGGGCTCATTTTGATGGAAGAGAACTAAGGGTTTTGTCCCTGCCTTAAGTAAAGGTTTCAAAAACTCGCTTTTTATAATATGAGCTTACCACCAAGCAAGTCCCAGACTAAATCCAAACTACGCCTAAGTTTTAGTTAGACCTCATCGATTAATCTTAGACTATTAGCAACCAAGAAGGTACCTTATCATTAACATTATAGCTTCGATTCGGAAGAAAAACACGTCGGTTATGAATGAATGATAGAGGCAAAAACTGTCCTGTTGTTATTAACACTGGTTTTTAAAATTTCTCCAAAAAAATGTGCTTTTGGTTTAAGAAAATGACATTTTAATGGTAATGTTATCTTTAACAAAAACACCTTTTGTAGCAATGACTATGAAAAATGTTTTTCTCTCTCTTTCTGAGAAAAATTTTTGTCTGAAATCAAAGCCCTATCTCCACTGAGTAAAAATCATTTTGAATTTTGAAAATCCATTCATAAATAAACAAGCTATGCAGTTTCAAATGTGTCATTTATTTGGATGACCCGCAAAGAGGAAAAAAACGCGAAAATATGGGACGCTTTTTCGGCAATTTTTCGACCTTTGGTTGTATCTTGCGTAATAAGTGGATTAAAAGATTGAAATTTGGCAATTTTATAGCAAATTTGATAGATAATATGATGAAAACATTAGAAGAGTTCTAACTTATATAAACACACACACACACACACACACACACACACACACACAGAGAGAGAGAGAGAGAGAGAGAGAGAGAGAGAGGGGGGGGGGATTGCGTACGTAAACAAAAGAATTATAGAAGGAAAAGAGAAATTGGACAAGGGGACAAAGGTTACTGATAGAACGTGACTTGGAACACAATAATTAAACCCATGCTGAGATTGTAGATCATATTGCAATCGAAAACTTTTAACTATAATTTATTAAATTCTTGTAAATTAAACAGTCAAATTATCAGCTGTTTATTGAACCCAAACGCAATGGCAGACGATAAACACCTCTCTGCCAGTGAGACCGCGCAGACATTTTGAATAGTCATGAACTTTAAAACGAGGTCAACCAATCAGAAAGCGCTTTGCCACGACTCGCTCAGCCGCTGTTTGGTGCCAAATCGTTTTGAACTTGTGATTCGGGTTGTAGGGGGGCAAAATGGCTTTGTCTTTTACAAATGAAGAACAAATTTGGATAGTGTTTTGAAAAATACGGGAAAAGTACTCGTCATATTCATATGAAATTTTACAACCTAAAAGAAGAAATGTTCATGTATTACCTTGTCAGCGACAAAACCTACACGCCCGGTAGTTTTAGAAATATTTTACTCCAAAGAGTAAAAATCTATTTTTAATGGTCTTCTGGTAATCGTACGAGTTTTGTCGCTTGACATAATCTAAAATGAACTTTTCTCTAACTGTGTGCCAACTTTCAGTCATATTCATCGATAAACAGCGTCGTAATTAATTTTTTAAAATAGCATATACCAAACGGCTTCGTCCCATATTTTGTCGCGAATTTGGGCACTTCGTGAGCGAAAAAGAGGCCCAAAGATTTGTGCGGGATAGGTAGGTTGCCACCTTTTGTGCTGTAGCTACGTAGCTCTCGCTTTACACAAGAGGAACGCTTGGTTTAGCCTAGGTAGGAATTGTGCAAATTTTAAATTACACTGCAGAATAAAACTTCTGTTAGATATGTCGCATCTATTTGAATAGCAGCACCCTAATTTAACATCTTAGAAACACAATTTTAAATTAATAGACACAGGGCCAATGGGCGAAACACTCCCTCCCCCTGGGGATTTTATGAGACCAATTTTTTAAGTAAATATAATGTGTGGGCTTTCCATTTCTGGCCGGCTGCCAAAAAAAAAGTGTCATCTTCACAGAGTTATTGCCCTTGAAAGGTCATCAAGTGCGTTAAAATGAGCTTGCCACTGCCAAACTTTGAAGTACCATAGCTTCCTTAGTTTTCATCACACATGTCACAAATTTGGATTGCACTGATGTATATAGACTATATTAGATAAATAATAGCTAAATTCAAGGTTCAGAGTATTTAGCATGTATGAACTTCAAGGATGAATTTTAAAATATTCAAATTTTCAAAAAAGTTTCACAGACACTTATATAACTTTAGAGCATTACATATTTCTATATACATCAAAGAGAAAGTGTTATAGCCTGTGTATAGATAAAGCTAAATCTAAAATTTCGTAAATTTTTATTCACTGGTTTTGAAGATATTGGATATTTTGTGATTGTACTGTTGACAGAGCAGTTATTCCCCTTGGTGGATTAGAGAAAGGTTTATAGCAAAATGAAAGCAGTTTATTGTAATATGACAGGAGAAATTTGGTATTTAGGGATAATTTTTTAATTACATCAGCCCAAGGGGAGGGGGGGGGGTCACATCTAGTCTGACTCTGGTTTGGGGGGGGGGGGGGGTCCGGTAAGCATGATGCTCACTCACTTTTTTAGGGGGGGGGGGGTCCAGGTAAACACTGAAATCAGCTTTTCAGTGTCAGCTTTGCTGAAATAACTATTTAAAAAATAAGGGTTTGCAGTTCTTGTCATAGAAAAATATTATAATGCGAATTATTAGATTCACCATTGGTACTTATGAAAGGAAAAAAGTAACACTAAACTGCTGATGTCTATAATGTACCCTATCATTCAATTTGTCTTTCTGTGAGAACAAAGTTGTGTTGACATGAAATATGAAAATTCTGCTTTGTGTTCCACTGTTTTCATTCATGTGTCCCTTCCCATATTTTTCTATAGTTTCGGTGTCAGGTTAGTCTGTGTTTGTTTATTGGCCTTTTTAGGGCGCTAGCACCTCAAATAGGTTATATCAATATCAGCGCCCAAATGTACGTTTAGTCAGAGAGACCAAAATAGTATATCCTCTTCAACACCCAAAAGAAAACAACATGCTTCAATTATTTTTTTTAAACCTATGACTAATGAGGGTTAGTCTTTGTGCTTGCCTATTGCCTGTTTTCATATTATAACTGATAAAAGCTGACATCATATAAGTACGTCCATAAAGCTGCTACATGTATTAAGATAACACCAAGATGAAAAGCATCATATTGTTGGTTTTCTTTAAATGATAGAATGCTTAATAGATGGGAAAATGTGAAAGATGCTGATATTTATAGTATACCCTATCATCTGAATTGTCTTTCTATGAGAACAAAGTTGTGTTGACATGAAAATTCTGCTTTGTGTTTCACTGTTTACATTCATGTGTCCCTTTCCATATGTTTCCTTTTCCGTGTGCCTGCCCTTAGACATGACCTAAGATAGGAACTCTTTCTGTATGCCTGACCCAAAATTAAATAATTCATCATTGATTAGTTGTCTTACTAGACTAGCCAGCTCTTTTTATAAAATTTGATTTCATAATGGCTACCGAGTACAGTGATCTCCCCATTGTTAGAGTGTCGATTGTTCCTAACCTTTTTCTTTCTTTTTTTTAAATTTCAGAATGAAATAATATGACAAAATAAATTGACATTATAAGCTCACATCAATATATTAACTCATCAACTTGATTGTGTAATGGCTTCCGAAGAGCCTTTTTCTTTGAAAAAAGATAGACATAAGCGACCAAAGACAGTGAAGAAAACCTGTGTTATTCATTATCACAATTTAGCAAATCACGGTTTCCTAAAAACTTTTACAGAGGAGGCATGGGAAAATGTTCAAAAAGTTAAGAGAATTCGACTTGAGAGTGATGACATCAATGAAAGATGTGTACACATCTGTGACAATCTTCCAGATCATCCAGGTCAAGAACATGGCTTCCATCGTCCTTGTTTGAAAAGTTTCACTAACCTGAAATATGTACGGCTTGAAAAGAAAAGAAAACTGGAATCCAACAGTAATGAAGATAATAGTCTTAAAAGAAGATGTGTTGAATCACTGACAGGACCTTGTTTTCCAGATGAATGTATCATTTGTCAGCGAAAAGAGAAATATGTAAACAGAAGAAAAGATAAGTTTGTAAAGTGTCAAATAGAGTCTTCAAAATCTTCCATATGTGAAGCTGCCATTTCAGAGGAGATAGCCGCTTGATAGGGTTGACAGAAAATTATTGTCTGATATCACGTGAAGCAAAGTACCATGAAAGCTGCAGGAAGAAATTGACTCAAAAAGATGCTCGTCATAGTAAAAGTTCCAACAAAACGAAAACATTGAAAATTACAGCCCAAAGAGATATGTTTGGCCAGTTGCTCATGTTAAGCCAGTGTCATAACATTGATCTTCGTAAGGTGATGTGCTATCCACTAAGCCCAGTTCCGTGGGCTTTAGCAACAAGTGATGGATCTTTCTTGAAAACAAACAAAGCTACACTTATGAATAGAATGGAGAAATATGAAATTGCTGACTCAAGAATGAATTTCCTGAAGAGCATCTACATTGTTGATGGCAATGCAGTTCTCCAAGCATTGGTTTCATTACCAGGAACATTTGGTGAACTGGCTCTGAAACTGTTCAGCACACTCCCAAAGTCTACAGACCTTCATTTCATTACAGACAGATACCTCGAGGATTCAATAAAAGCAACAGAAAGATCTCGAAGGGGTGATTCTTCAAATAACACTTTTCTTATTGGAGGACTGTTAACAAAAGTGCCGAGCGACTGGAAGCTATTTCTATCAAGTGGGGAGAATAAAATAAACCTAATGAAACTAATTTTACAAGAATGGGAGTCAGACAAATATGCATCAAAACTCCAAGGCAGAAACATTTTCTTTGCGATCGAAAACAATGTGTACAGCTGAGCAGTGAGAATGGAATAACCACAGATTCTAGACCAATGCCTGAGCTGGTTTGTAGTCACGAAGAAGCTGACACCAAAATTATTGTTCACTGTACATATGCAGCTCAACATTCAAGGAAGGAAGAAATTGTAGTAAGATCACCAGATACTGATGTCTTTTTGTTGCTTTTGGCATTTGCAAAGAAAATTGAAGTCCCTTTACTTTTTGACACAGGTTCAGGGGAAAACAGAAGGCTTCTCAACATCACAAACCTTTCTAGCAAATTATCACCAGAAATATGTGACGCTATGTTGGGATTTCACAGTTTCACAGGTTGTGACACTACCAGCTGCTTTGCTGGAAAAGGAAAAGTACGTCCATTTGCCCTATTGACAAAACACCAAGATTTCACACACTTATTTTCTGAATTGGGAAATCAAGAAGTGCTACATCAAGATGTTTTATCAAAGCTTGAAAAGTTTGTGTGTCTAATGTATGGAGACAGCAGAGCAAATGACGTCAACAAACTAAGAGCTGATACGGTGAGAAAAAGATTGACCCCTGGAGATGACAGACCCCTCTCCCACTGTAAAGGCATTGATTTGTCCCAGCTCCCTCCCTGTAAGAAAGGTCTACAGATGCATAGCAAGAGAGCAAACTTTCAAGCAATGGTTTGGAAGCAAGCAGCATCAAACTTCCCCGAAATTCCAAAACCAGAGGAAAACGGTTGGAAAACGACAGCTTCTGGTAGTCTGGTGATCGACTGGTTTGGAGATGATGACATTATACCAAAAGAACGAGTTAACATTATTGTTGATGAACAGCAACCTAAAGAAGATGACATTGAGGAAGAGGATGGTGAAGAGGAATGGTCTTCTGAATCAGAGGATGATTTTTCAGACTGTGACCAATGAGTGGATGATGAACTGTGAAGAAAAATGAGTATGTTCCATACCTCTCAAACCATAACCGAATATATGTATATATATATATATCATGTGTGAATGTGGTGAGTGTGTGTGTCACAATTATAATATAAATGTATTTCAAGGACACCTATTCTCAGTAGTTCACATTCTCATCCTAAAATGCTATAATATGTATTTCGAGAAAATGATGTTTTTGTTTATTATTTTCTATTTGTCATTAGTAAAGATAGTTTGTATGTATTTCAAAATGACCCTCAAATCATCAGTTTCAAACACAATATTTAGTTATATTAAATTAGACATGTTTTAAAATACAAAAATGCATTTTATGAATTTTTAGAAATTTTTGCACCGAATGACCTTTCAGGCGCAATAACTCTGTAAAGATGACACTATTTTTCTGGCAGCCGGCCATAAACGGATAGCTTAGATGTTATACTAACTAGAAAAATTGGTCTCATAAAAATCCCCAGGGGGGGGGGGGGAGTGGGGGTCCCGGTAGTCCTTAGTCTATAATGATTATTAAATTCATGCGGCTTTGTGGTCTTTTGGTATGACAGTTGATTCTAACCTGTAGATCCCTGGTTCGAGTCCCGCTGTGGGTGGCGCAAAGGCGTGTCTTTAGAGAAGGCCCTTTACTCACATTCTCTCCTCAAACTCAGGTGTAAATGTCAAATATGTATCTGGCCGGTAATAGCCTTGTCCCTGCCGACATTAAATATTTATATTGTAAGAGCTCCTTACAAACGTCATGCCTGGTTCTATATGTTCAAAGCTGCTGTTGAATAAAGCTTTTTTAGTACATTTCGGGGATCTTGCGCAATATAAAAGTTCACGTGATTTTTTGTTGCTCTTTATAATCTGTTCTAGGGAATCGGTGTGTTCAGCGTGAATGTTTGAAGAATGCAAATGGAAAGGTCGTCATTCACTCACACGCTGAGATCATAGCCAGACGAGCTTTCATCAGGTAAGACGTAAGTCTGGGTTTCTCCAGCTTCCCGAGGAATAAACTCTCAATTTCCCATAGGGAGACTAGTGAAGGAAATATACATTTAATTTGAATATCTCAAATTGCAATCAACAAAGATGGTGATAAAATATAAATTATATAAAATGATAAATATAGAATCATGAAGAGGAAGGCAAGGATAATTGGACCATTTTGGCAATTGGGTTTAGTTTAAGGTTTCACAAAATAATCTGAGATGATTCCCAATATTAAACACAAAAATTGTGAAATAGGATGTGCTCTTACTCTTATGTTTGTTTGGTTTTTAGTCTAAGAATGACTGTGTTTGTTTGTTCTTTTTGTTTTCTTTTCATTATTGTTTGTTTTTTATTGGGGTTGGGGTTTTTTAGGGGAGGGTTGTTGTTGTCTGTTGCTTTTCTTGTGTGTTTGGGTTTGTTTGTTGTATTTTTTTTTTGTTTTTTTTTTATTTTTTTTTTTGTTTTTTGTTTTTTGCTTTGTTTTTTTTTTTTTGTTTTCTTGTTTTTTTTTTTTTTGTTGTTTTTTTTGGGGTTTTTTTTTTGTTTGTTTGTTTTGTTTTTTTTTTGTTTTTTTCTGTTTGTTTGTTTTTTTTTTTGGGGGGGGGTTGTTGTTTGGTTTTCGTTTGTTTACTTTTGGCGATTTAAAAAAATCAATGTTCATTATATATATATATATATATATATATATATATATATATATATATATATATATATATATATATATATATATATATATATATATATATATATATCCTTTGGACGTACATTAAAAGGAAAAAACCAAGAACAGACAGATATATATCAGAATTAAGAGTAATGGTGAATGAATACAGATCCGAACGAAAAGGCCAATACAATAAACAACAAACTGTCTACTCAATCTCTGATCCATCGTTTGAAATTATCAATAATTTACCCCAAAACGTAAGATTCTTTCCTCATATGAATACCATTACTGCAATGTAAACAAATAAAAGTCAACTTGAATGTAGATAAAACTGCGGACCCCTTGAGCTTCAATCTCGGTGTATGATGTCTCAATGAAACTGTCATTGATCTAAATATAGAATTGACAGACGATGGACACCATTGCAATCTATAAAAGTCGACAGTCAATATCACATGTGTTGTAATTTCCTCTTTGAAAATCTTTTGCGTTGTAAGTATGAAAGTTGGTGTATCTTGACCTGTCTTCGTGTAGTGGAGAGGTGATGTAAACCCGCACGTAATAGTTGAATTAGTCAATGCCCACTTCTAGGCAAGTGACTAGCTAGTCCGAGACTAGAAAGCGTTCATGAAATCCGATTTTTTTTTCGACACTTCGCTCGGGCTTAAGACTAGCTAGTCATTTAATAGGCTACTAGTAAATTACTTAATCTAGTCCTCGTTCATGAAAACGGGCCTGGAGGCACGATACCCAGTGACCTGAATAAATACCATACTACTATTTAGAAAAAGGACGATGAATCAATTAAAAGCTGAAAACTACACAGTCCAGGCTCTTTAACACCGAATAATTTGCAAAGTTCTGGGTCATATATAAATCCACAGTAATGACTTGGATCATTTAGAATGGTGCAAAATTTAAAATACGTAAATATCATTATTATCATTATTCCAGTTCTTGTTTTTAATATTGTTGTTGCTCTTGTTGATGATGATGAATGGTGGTGGTGTTGGTGATGACGATGATGATGATTATTATTATTATTATTAGTGGTAGAAGTAGTAGTAGTAGTAGTAGTAGTAGTAGTAGTAGTAGTAGTAGTAGTAGTAGTAGTAGAAGTAGTAGTAGTAGTAGTAGTAGTATCATTATCATTATTATTATTAACGTAGGGTTTGAAACATTTTATTCTAATTACGTGGACTTCTTTATTCAAGGTATCTATACAATCAACTGATTGAGTACAAGACCAATGGAAATCACAGTAATGCGATTTTCGAGGGAAATGGAAGTGGAAAACTCAAACTGCGGTAAGACGAGATTGCCCGTAAAAAAAAAAAGGCACAGCAGACTACGGTTACGAAGAATAACCTTTGACAGAACGAATAATTGTATAACACCAGTTGCTTTATTTAATTGAAATAATAAAGGGAGAAATAGATCAACTCGCGTTCGTTATTCAATCACTAAATTTAAACAGTGTTGATTATGGGCTGTTCGAATATAACCTTACACCTTAGAAGGTGGGGCATGGTTTTTGGCTCATGTCTCATGTAAGAAAAGCGTAAGTCACTTTTTGTGTCAATTATTTATTGTATTAATTTTTCCATGTACAAAAAGACAACCCTTTATAGAAACATATTACCATTTTTTAAAAATAATAAACATTAAAATAAACCTTGCAGTGATTTCTACGATTTTCAACTTGAAATGGTTTGTCATTTCTACCATATTGACCGAAGACTCAATATCAACGACTGATTAATCAGCATTTGTTAAGTTATGATCGGATCGCAAAAAATGCGAGTTATTTCTTTTTCTTCCAACAGCCAACAACAACACTTGACATCTAGGGCGAGACACGACGCCTGTTAGATGATATTACTTTTGTTTTTATCCAACAGAGACAATGCTGTTAACAGCAAGGTATTCATTTTACACACGAGTCCGGTAAGAGAAGGTGAGTAAAGGGCCTTTCCTCTGAATTCAACTATACGCCGCTCAGAGCGGGACTCAAACCATGGACCTTCCATTTCGAAGGCGAGTGTGATACACACTAGACCACATTGCTGCCCGAGTGGTATCTCTACCTAGTGTGAAGAAAAACAAAACAGGTGATTAAATCCATATTGATCTTTAGTACATACTTTATACAGACAGACGTGGTATACTCTTTATTTTTGAGCTATTACAGTTCATTATCGTCGAATAATAACACAAACACCTAGTATAAAGCTGTAAGTGAAATTTCAAGTCTTAAATCTTAAGCCTTTATATTCATATTATAATATCACACCTCATATTATCATGTCTTGTGTGCAGAGATTCTATCAAAGTGCATTTATACATCTCGAGGACTCCATGCGGCGACGCAGCCATTTATCTTCATCATATTACACCAAAGTGGCTAACTAGGAAGCGCGGTGGAACCCTACGGACAATACTTACTGAAGGTATGTATTAGAGCTGCAATAAATAGTGACCAAGACATACATACATCTTTACGTGTGTATAATATTGTCTACCCAGTAAGTTCTATCCGTCCCATATGAAGCATTGGGTCTAAGTTGCTGGTGTTTGCCTTAGTTATCTCTATTTTTCTCTATAAAAAACACTTGCGGGGGGGGGGGGGGGGGTTGCAATTTTTGTCTTTGTAGAGATTGCTATAACAAAAGTAGCCATTTCAGTGATTACGGCTAATATGGAACCTATATAATTCATTCAATGAATTTCTTTTAAACGTTGAGTTAGTTTAAAACAACGTAGTTAGTTTAAAACAACGGAGTGTTTATCCGTCCGTAAGTACATATTCTTACAATATGTCTATACGTACTTCAGTGCTTATGAAATGGAGTGGACGTGAAATAAGCACACAGAAACTGACGGATTAAGGCGTTCACCTTTGTGACCTTTTGTTCCGTCGTAGTGTCAGTAAGTACCCTACTTCAAGAACAAATTATTATAACATAAACTAGCCGTATTTCAAATACGTATGTAAAAGTAAAAGATTCGGTGTAGAGTAGACGCAACTATATGAATGGGGGGGGGGGGGGGGTGAGGCCCGATTTCCCAGTGAAGGATTTTTTTTAGGTTATGGTTTATCCTCCTAATAATAATATGCTTCTTTGTGAGGGTTGAGAGAAGGGAGGGTGACTTTTCGTCCACCGGTTCAGTCCTTCACTCGTTCACTTTTCTTTCCATGACTGTTGATAAGTAAGCGTCGAAATGAGTAGGAAAAAAATCACATTACTCTCTTTCTCTCTCTCTCTCTCTCTCTCTCTCTCTCTCTCTCTCTCTCTCTCTCTCTCTCTCTCTCTCTCTCTCGATGTGTGTGTTTGTGTGTGGGTGTGTGTGTCTTTCTGTCTTTATTTTTTATTTATTTATTTATTTTTTCATTTATTTCTCTTCCTTTCACATACTCTCTTCAAATAGTGTTTGCGAAATAAAGAAGTGAACATTAGAAAACACGCCAGTTTACGCATTGCAAAAAAATAGCTTTAATGAGTAAAATACATAAAGGATTAGATATATCGCGAAATATTGCAGATAGAAGAAAAATATCTTGATATAGGAAACCTGTCGTACTGAATTAAAAAATCATCTTAAATTTTTGTTTCAGTGAGAATCAATATTCCTTCTCAAAATTAAGCATGAAATCATGAACGATAAGCACAATGTTCGAACAAGCAGCATAAAATCTTAAGAAATGTATATCATCCTAAGACACCCTGCCTTTACTTTCTCCACTTGTTTGTTTGTTGTTTTGTTTGGGGGGGGGGGGGTTTGTTTTGTTTTTAGTTGTTTGTTTGTTGTTTTTTGGGTTTTATTGGGGGTTTTTTTTTTGGTGTTTTTTTTTTGGGTCGTTTTTCAATATCAAATCTCCAAGTCGTAACTACCCCCCCCCCCCCCCCCCCCCAAATAGACGCAATGGTAATTTTTTTTTTATTATTTTCTAAGACCTTATGTGTCTGTTGACATTTGACTATGTATAAACTACTAGTATGGGGTATTCCTATGCAATTATTTTAAAAACTACATCACATATTCGCAAGTAAAATCTAAAAAAAATAGGAATATGATACGCAACAAAAACTTAGACAGATCCACCATTTGTGCCCAGCCTATGAGTGCCCAAACTCTCAAACCTGCGATTGTATGAGATGCTTATCTAATGGACAATACCTAGACAGTTCTTAATACGAAACAAATCACCAAGAGAGATGATTCGTTAGAGAGAGGGATATCATCTCACACAGAAACAAAAAACAAACAA
>NC_088373.1:12793271-12820771 GCF_034508935.2 Berghia stephanieae
GAGAGAGAGAGAGAGAGAGAGAGAGAGAGAGAGAGAGAGAGAGAAGGGGGGGAGAATTGATGAATTTATTTTTTTTTAATGGTTTTATAATTAGACACAAGTTGTATTGAATACTATTAACAAATTCAGAACAATAAAACAAAAACAAAACCAAAAAACAACAAAAAGGAAGAAAAGAAAAAGTCAGGCTTATAAAACTTATAAAATCGACAAATGTACTATCATGCTACAGCTAAAAGGTACATAAATATTTCCACCCATTTGCTCCATCCCCTTCCCTTTAGATCATCTTCTCATCCATGGCCACAATGTGTTTTGTGCTATTTTTGACATTTGCCGCCAGTGTGTCTAGACAAACGTCATAAATAAAGGAGTGTCACCAAAATTCATGCAACTGAGCAGAGGTGTCAAAAAATGATAGAAGGCATTTTTTTTTCATGAACTACCACTTAGCAGAAAATGTTTGACATGACAAAAACAACGGAACATTTATGAAAAAATTCGCGGAAGATTATCATCACTGGTCCCCACAATTTTTTTTTTTTTTTTTTTTTTTTTTTTGCAAAATCTCGAAAATTTGCAAAAAAATTTGCAAAAAAAATTCAAATTTTGCGGCCGCAATGCAAATCAGCGATTTTTTGCCATTTTTTGTGGCCGCAATGCGGTCGCAAGCGATGCAAAAAACTGCCATGACCGATATATGTTTGAGAAGGATGATTGCATAACACATTTTTCGAAAAAAAAGTTGCCCGTTGCTATGTAAACAAAGCCATATTGGACATTAAACAACAAACCTTAAAAAGCCTAAGGCTTTTTGTTTATCAACCGATTGCCGTAATATTTTGGCCACAGGTGGACAAAATGAAAACAAAGAGGCTCTAGAAGCCGAATTTTTAATTAAGTTCAAAGTTATTTCTCGATTATTCCTCTTGAAACCCGGCTTCTAGAGGATCTGTGTATTTGTGGAACGCACATTGATACAAAGTTTGAAGTAGATTGAGGAAGGAGTAGGGTTTTTAGTGACGAAAATTGTAGATGTTAGAAAAATGCATGACGATTACTAGGTCAACAGAAAAAAATGTAAACAAGTTTAGGGAAAAACTCTCCTCATGCTAACCTACCTACCTACCTACCTACCTACCTCTCTCTCTCTCTCTCTCTCTCTCTCTCTCTCTCTCTCTCTCTCTCTCTCTCTGTGTGTGTGTGTGTGTGTGTGTGTGTGTGTGTGTTTGTCTCGATTAGATTATGACCACATGACACATTTAAGAACAACGTGCTTAGTTATTAAAGAGGGAGGAGAGGATATAAATATATATATTATTGTAATATTTACCACGATGTTGGAGTCAGTCTACATCGATGTTTCAGGCTTTATGGCCATCGTCAGGACTGTGTGTTACATGGGTTTAATTTTAAGTTGTGTGGTGTTGTTGACTTTTGAAGTGGTTCCGTAGATTTGTAGTTTTCGTCTATGCGGACAGCTGTTATACATCTCATTTTTCGTGTTGGGTGTGACTTCGTGAGGGTGTTTAATTATAGTGTATTTTATTTCCTCACGAAGCCACACTCAAAACGAAAAACGGGATTACAACAGCTGTCCGCATAGACGAAAACGTCTACTAATCAACTACAAATCTACGGAACCAATTCAAAAATCTCCAACAACCCACAACTCAAACCCATGTAACACATAGTCCTGACGATGTCGTAAGGGCTGAAACATCGATGTAGACTGACTCCAACATCGTGGTAAATATTACAATAACATATATATATATATATATAATATATATATATATATATATATATATATATATATATATATATAATGCATTTTGTGGCCGAGACGACTCGTTTCTGTGTTTTTTACACTTCTTCAGTCGGCGTAATCCATTGTAAGATTACAATGGATTACGCCGACTGAAGAAGTGTAAAAAACACAGAAACGAGTCGTCTCGGCCACAAAAATGTGAGTGAAAATTTGCATTATATATTAGCTCTAACCACCATTATCGAGCACTTTCGTACCTACAAGTACCCACCAACACTCATAAATATATATAGCCAAATCAGAAATAGGTATTATAAGCAAGCACTACCTCCAAGAAATCAACAACACAATCAGAAAAAACAGAAACATACAACAATGGACAAACACACAAGCAGTCATCAAATGGTTTAAAACCCTCACCAACAAACGCAACCTACAATTCATACAGCTTGATATCTCTGATTTTTACGCCAGTATAACAGAAAAAACATTCACCAGAGCCATCACATTCGCAACAGAGCACACCGACATCGACCAAAACACCATAAACATAATCAAGCACGCAAGACGGTCGCTCCTCTTCCACAATGGAGAAATCTGGACCAAGAAAAAATGCCATTTTGACGTCACCATGGGTGCATACGACGGAGCAGAAGTGTGCGAACTAGTGGGCCTCTATATCACACACCAGATCAAGGACCAACTGCCTAACATAAACTTCGGCCTCTACAGGGACGACTGACTAGGAACACACACCACAACATCAAAATCCAACATTGAAAGAATGAAGAAAAAACTCATAAAATTATTCAAGGATCTCGACCTCAAAATCACACTAGAAAGTAACCTACACCAAGTCGATTTCCTGGACACAACCCTCTGCCTCAAAACTAACACGTATAGACCATACAAGAAATCCAACAGCGCCCCATTGTACGTCCACAAACACTCCAACCACCCACCTACGATAATAAAACAAATACCCACTATGATCGAACAAGGGCTAAACAACCTCTCTTCAAATGAAAACATATTCAACGAAACAAAACAAGACTACGAAATGGCACTCAAACAGAGCGGACAACCTCAACACTGAAATACAAAAATTTAACACACGCCACAACACCAAAACAAAACAGAAAAAGGAATATAATATGGTTCAACCCGCCGTTCAACAACGCAATCACTTCAAATATCGGCAAGCAGTTCCTTGCACTCATCGATAAACACTTCCCGAAGAACCACCGTCTGCACAAAATAATCAACAGAAACAACGTCAAGATAAGCTACAGCTGTGCACAAAACATGAAACAGATCATTACGAACCACAACAGACAAATCATATCCGAACCCAACAACACCAATACAAATAAAGACAACTGTAACTGCAGAAAAAAAGACAATTGCCCTCTTAAAGGAAACTGCCAAAAAAGCGCCATAGTATACAAAGCCACCATAACCACTGATAACACCGCAGCACAATACATCGGCAGCACAGAACCCCCATTCAAAACACGATACAACAATCACAAAGCCTCCATAACACATGAAAGCAAAGCAAAAAGCACCAAATTAGCAATACACTATTGGGAACAAATAAACACAAATAAAACACCAACAATAACCTGGGAGGTCGTCAGGCAAAGCAGCCCCTACAGATGCGGTGCCAGAAAATGCAATTTATGCCTGACAGAGAAACTGGAGATTTTATTACACAACTACAGAAACAATAGCACCTTAAACAAAAGATCTGAACTGATGACAATGTGCAGACACTCTAACAAATTCAAGCTCAAAACGCAAAAGGCCAAATAACCCTCCCCCCCCCCCCCCCCCCCCCCCTCCCGACCCCATTATACCCCCCTCCCCTCTCTCCTCCCCCCCCCCCCCCCCCCCCCCCCCCCCCCCCGCCGCAACCACATTCCACAACACTATCACACACACATGTACACACAACACACAACACACCCACACGCATACACACACATACACACACACACACACACACACACACACACTCATAATATAAGCATGAGAGCAGATCACAATACACATCAACACTAATCACCACTACACAACGAAACGACTTTAGTTTGGAGTAAAAACTTTTCTACGGATATTACAATGGATTACGCCGACTGAAGAAGTGTTAAAAACACAGAAACAAGACGTCTCGGCCACAAAAATGTGAGTGAAAATTTGCATTATATATATATATATATATATATATATATATATATATATATATATATATATATATATATATATATATATATATATATATATTATACTTAGTTATAAAGACTATTTGGTACTCTTTCTGGAAACCAGTCATTCCTTTCGACTCAAACTAAAAATGGGCATGGATTGAATTAACCATTTGAGTAGAAAAGAGAAAAAAACAATGACGAAGTTCTCCTGCTAAGTTTAATGCAGACAAATGGTCATATTAGAACATCCCAACGAAATCTGCTTTTAGCCAACTGGGTCAAATTTCATCATTGGATGATCATGTAATTCTATGCGTATTATTTATTTTTCTGTAGCGCTCGCTGTACAAAGGGACCACAAGACAACAGCAATGCTTAAACTGCAAGAAAATTTAGAATTTCCGTAAAGGGACTATTTCAATATTTGTTTTTGACAGCAACAGACCTGCTACTTACCATGTACTCATTTCAAACCTGATAACGGATAGAGCGACGTGCGCTTATTTGCAGGTCGGAAAACCCAATTCCTTATGGTTTCATTGTAATGGAAATCTCAATAAAATTACTCAAAATATTGTCCATTTTTAAACTAGGCCCACAACGATGTTCGGATTTCAGACCTGCATATATGTACACGTCAGGCTAGAGAATATGTGACCGGTCGTTCCAAAAATGTTTTTCGTCGGGTAGGGGGGCTGTATTCTAAAAATAGCGTTTACAGTCAATTATATTATGAGACTTGTATAAGGTTCATTATCATTGGTCGACGGATCAAGCCTCAGAAGTCTTGATTTTCACGATCGGAGAATCAAACCTCATTAGAGCTTTGCGCACCGTATTTTATTTAATTTTGGGCGGATCAGACCTCTGATAGAGGTTTGATCTGTTGACCATCAATATGCTTTACTGGGGGAGATGGAAATATATATATATATTTTTTTTTTAATACGAGATGCTAAAATTTCATATTTCTAATAATTTAAATGTAATTTCCCTTTTAACTCTTGATGAGTTCCAACCAGACATAATACTGGGTTGGCGCGGTAGGTTACATATGAGCACAATCTTAAAGGGACCAATAGGTGTGCAACCCAGTAACTCATAGTCATATTAAAGGCCATAAAGGCGTACAAAAGTGAAGCACGCCCCATTTGATTCTAAAAATATTAATAGAGTATTATTAGATCTATTTTTATTCATAATATTTTTATTTTGTAAAACAGTGAAGGCAAAAGTCCCAAGTTATCTCCCATTTGTAAGTTTGAGCTCCATCGTCTCTTCTCCGAAACCTGCCAACGTTTTGATAGAAATGATCTTTGTGGGCTCGGATACCTGGACGCCAAGAGAAAGGCCTCAGAATACCAGGAAATGAAAAAACTAGTTGGTAAGCAGGAGACCGATATGTGAAAATGTAATGGATTACCTACATCATTGATGATGATGAGGAGGAGGAGGAGAAGGAGGAGGGGAGGAGGATGATAATGATGATGATGAGGATAGTATGATGATAATGGTGATGATGATGATGATGAAGACGAGGAGGAGGATAGGATAATGATGATGATGATAAGAAGGAGGATAGGATGATGATAATGATGAGGATAGGATGCTGATGATAAAGATGATGATGATGGTCATGGCGGTGGTCATGGAGAGGGTGGTGATGGTCAAGCAGAACATAAAGTGTGTGTACGTCTCTGTGTGTATATGTGTGTGTATGTGTATGCGTGTGTATGTGTATGTGTATAACCCATCGCATCAATCGGCATTGGGTGTGAATGTGTCACATGAAAAAAATTTAGTTTAAAGTCACTATGATCAGACTTATAAGTTTGTTTTGTTTGTTTCTTATTGTTTGGTTTGTTTTTGCTTTTTTGTTGTTGTTTTTTGCTTTGTTGTGTGTGTGTAGGGGGGGGGGGGAGAATTCATTCTATCTATTGAAAACTAATCATGAAAATGCCATGCAAATCTAAAAACAATAACAAAGAGCTGAGTCGCTCAGCTCTTTGTTATTGTTTTTAGACCACTATTTTTATGAGTAGTTCTCACTAAATTGTATAGATAGAACGAAGTAGACGTCACTCAGGGCTTTGTTATTGATTTGTGCCATCCATGTTTATGAGTAATTCTCACTAAACTGTATTAACCAGACTATATACGTTCAAGGTTACACACAGTTTTTTGTGTTGGTTCGTTTATACTTCCGGATGGCAATGTTGTGAGTTTCTTAACCAAGCGCATACTATCTATAAATCAGACTATAGATAGTTCGAAGATGACGTCACTCAGGCCTTTGTTATTGTTTTTGCCATCCGCGTTTGTGAGTTGTTCTCACTAAACTGTATTAACCAGACTACAAAAGTTCATGGTTACACAGAGTTTGTGTGTTGATCCGTTATACTTCCGGATGGCAATGTTGTGAACTCCTTGGCCAAGCGCATTCTATCTATAAACGTTTAAGGTTTCACATAGTTTTGTGTGTTGGTACATAATATTCGACTGGTGGGTGTTATTAAGCGCATAGCATCAATAAACGTTCAAGGTTACACATGGTTTTGTGGGTTGGTAAGTTGGATCTGGCTGGCGGATGTCGTGAGTTTTTTTTTAGATAAACGCACATGATCAATATCATGCACAGCCTACATGTGATTGTATGTCTGTTTTTCTATGTGAGTTTTAGTCACGTAACTTGAAGTATAATTAGCATTGTTTGCGTACTGTGCTTGGGCTGAATCTTTGGCATGCGCCCAGAGCCCTCGAGATGAAGGGATGTTTGGCGCACTATAAATCTATAACATTATTATTATTATTATTATTATTATTATTATTATTATTATTATTATTATTATTATTATTATTATTATTATTATTATTATTATTATTATTATTATTATTATTATTATTATTATTATTATTGTCATCTTTATTATTAATATTTTGTTGTATTTTTATTGGATTTCCCATCTCATTGGGTTTCATGTTCCCATGATCATTGTTGTTATTCTTGTGTAATTGGCATGGTCACATAATAATAATAATATACAGATTATTGTCAACGTCAACAATTCATTTTATTGTTCCAGACCGTCATTTTCAACTCAAGGGCCTAGGACCCTGGCTGCCTGTTGCAGGACAGCTTCCAGGACAGCTCCACGTTGACGATTTCTAAGGGAATGAATCTTTCAGATCGATTTTTTTAATGGGTCAGTTAGTATCTTATGGAATATGATGCCTGTCTCATTGTCATAGTGTGAGATTGTTTTAGTTATTGTTTTATTTTTACGGCATGCAATTATTGTTAAATTATCACAGTGTGATTTCTTTGCTATTATCCCATTGTTATGACATGTAATTCTTGTTCCATTGTCAGAGTGTGATTTCTTTGTTATGGTCCCATTGTTAAGGCATAATTCTTGTTCTATTGTTACAGTGTGATTTCTTTGTTATAGTTCCATTGTTATGCCATGTAATTCTTGTTCTATTGTTACAGTGTGATTTCTTTGTTATAGTTCCATTGTTATGACATGTAATTCTTGTTCTATTGTTACAGTGTGATTTCTTTGTTATAGTTCCATTGTTATGACGTAATTCTTGTTCTATTGTCACAGTGTGATATCTTTGTTATTGTTCCATTGTTATGACATATAATTCTTGTTCTATTGTCATAGTGTGATCTCTTTGTTATTGTTTTTGTTATGGCAATTAACATTGTCAGAGAGTGCTATATTTTTGTGATTGTTACATTGTTATGGCATATGTTGATTGTCCCATTATCAAAGTTTGATATATTTTTTGTTATTGTTGAATTGTAAAGGCATGTAACATTGTCGCAGAGTGACATATTTTTATCATTGTTACACTGTTATGACATGTTATTTTTGTTCTAATGTCACGGTGTGATATCTTTTTTTTTTTTTATTGTCACATTGCTATGGTATGTAACATTGTCATAAAGTGATATATTTTTGTGATTGTTACATTGCTACTGCATGTGATGCTTGTCCCATTGTCAAAGTATATCTTTTTGATAATGCAACATTGTTATGGCATAGGATTCTTGTACCATTACCATGAATGACACAATATCCATTGGTTATTGCAACATTGTTATGGCATAGGATTCTTGTACCATTACCATGATACAATATCCATTGGTTATTGCAACATTGTTATGGCATAGGATTCTTGTACCATTACCATGAATGACACAATATCCATTGGTTATTGCAACATTGTTATGGCATAGGATTCTTGTACCATTACCATGACACAATATCTATTGGTTATTGCAACATTGTTATTGTTATGGCATTAGGATGCTTGTACCATTATCATGACACAATATCCATTGGTTATTGCAACATTGTGATGACATAGGTTCCTTGTACCATAACCATGACACAATATCCATTGGTTATTGCAACATTGTTATGGCATAGGATGCTTGTACCATTACCATGAATGACACAATACCCATTGGTTATTGCAACATTGTGATGACATAGGCTCCTTGTACCATAACCATGACACAATATCCATTGGTTATTGCAACATTGTTATGGTTATGGCATTAGGATGCTTGTATCATTACCATGACGCAATATCCATTGGTTATTGCAACATTGTTATGGCATAGGCTCCTTGTACCATTACCATGACACAATATCCATTGGTTATTGCAACATTGTTATGGCATAGGCTCCTTGTACCATTATCATGAATGACACAATATCCATTGGTTATTGCAACATTGTGATGACATAGGCTCCTTGTACCATAACCATGACACAATATCCATTGGTTATTGCAACATTGTTATGGCATAGGCTCCTTGTACCATTACCATGAATGACACAATATCCATTGGTTATTGCAACATTGTTATGCCATAGGATGCTTGTATCATTACCATGACACAATATCCATTGGTTATTGCAACATTGTTATGACATAGGCTCCTTGTACCATTACCATGACACAATATCCATTGGTTATTGCAACATTGTTATTGCATAGGCTCCTTGTACCATTACCATGACACAATATCCATTGGTTATTGCAACATTGTTATGGCATAGGTTCCTTGTACCATAACCATGAATGACACAATATCCATAATTGCAACATTGTTATTGTTATGCCATAGGATGCTTGTATCATTACCATGACACAATATCCATTGGTTATTGCAACATTGTTATGGCATAGGATGCTTGTCTGATTGTCAAGAAATGAAATCTTATATATTATTGCAACATCGTTATGAAATAAGATGTGTGTTACATTGCCATGATGTAGTTTCCCATCTTTTTTTTAATGAATCGTTTATTCTAATTGTCTACATTTTCTTCTATATACCTAGGTAAAAACAATAGCATTCAATATTGCTTTCATTGGTGTTGAAACTTAACAAGGAGAAAAAAAATACTTGAATTTCCTGTTTCTGTGTTTACAGATAGAAAAAAAAATTGGTTCAAAATTTATGCCTATTTTCCGGTTTCATTTTGGACAGTCATTCAGTGTTCAAATTTCACATGTAGACCATCTAAATACAAAATACATACGTGAGCAATCTTTTTAATTTTTTTGCTTTCCCTTTGCAAAATTTATACTATAATCTAGATATCTGATTTAAAAATATGAACCCACACGAAATTTAAAATCATCTCAATCCGAACTTCTAAATGTTAACACCTCAAAATCTACTTTTGGTAAATACGCCTTTTCATCCATTGCTCCATGCCTATGGAATGCACTCAGTCCTCGAACAAAGTCCTGTGAAAATTTATCATCTTTCAAGAAATGTCTGAAGACTGAGCTGTTCCGTAAGGCTGGCTTATTTTTTTATGAAATAGATGTTGCTTAGACTTTGTTTCTGTATTCATGCTTATTATGTGATGTCGTGATTTTTTGTGTTTTTTATTTATTTTTTTTTTTGTTTTTTTTTGTTTTGTTTTTTTTTTTTTATCTTAAGCAGAGCACGATTTACGTGGATGTTTAGGCACTATATAAATTTATTATTTATCATTTATTTATAGCTTGATATATTAATTTCACACAGTGCACTATTTCATATATTTATCACGTATAATAATATTCTTATAACAAAACATTATTACCGCCTGGATTTTTATCTTCATGGTATTCCTCTGGACTTTTAAACTTGACTTTTGAAAATTGGCCTGTTTGGGAGGGGCGGAGAAACAATGAATTATTTACCTTTATCTTGCAAAAGACATAGCTTTTAATATTGATATATCTATAATATGTTTATAGAGAGTGTGTTGTTGCTTGTCGCATTGATATATCTTCATCGTCAATTTAAGCTATTATCAGAGTGAATTAAACTTTATCATAATTTGAGAGAATGAAAAAGATTTAAGGGCCTCCGACGGGTGAGGTCAATTTGCTCTTGGAACTGTTGGAAGCATTGTCTTTTTCTTGGAGCTCCCAATTATTTGCGTCTCACAGCTGAGGGTTTTGATGTCAGAACAATTTAAATCGACCTATTTCCTTCGCTTAACAATTTACAGGAAAAATCTAATTGACAGATTTACACAATCTATTGCGGAACCTTGTTCTGAAAACACCAGAACCAATTTCACCATCATAATAATTGATTATCATTATCACCAATATAATAATTATCATAATCATCATCATCATCATTATTGTCGTCGTCATCGTTATCGCCGTTGTCATCGTAATAATCATAACCACCATTATTATTAGCGTGCGGCTATGTGTGGTATTGTGGTATGACACTAGCTTTTGGATTGGAAGGTCCTGGGTTTGAGCCTCGCTCGGCGCATAGTTGAGTCCTTGGAAAAGGCTGTTTAGTTACATTCTCTTGCCACATTCAGGTGTAAAATGAGTACCTAAACATACTTTTTTTTAAATAACAGTTGGCATGGTGTAAAATTAATTGTGGAACAGTCGGTCTTAAAAGCAGATTTAAAGTTTGAGATATTCTCGATTTCTCTAATGGGTTGCAGTAGGGTATTCCAGAGCCTAGGGCCATAACATTGAAAAGAGCGATCACCAAAGGATTTTAATTTGATTTTTGAGAGAGGTGTCAAGTGATAACCGAAGACTTCTGGTTCGAGGCTTAAGGTTTAGGAGTTCAGAAAGATAAAGAGGGGCTAAAAAAATTTGTCATTTGAAGACGAATAAAGCAATCTTGAAATAAATTCTATAGCGGACAGGAATCCAGTGCAAATTTTCCCAAAGTGAGGTGAAGTGATATGGTCGAATTTTCTTCTTTTTTTTTGGATATATTATGCGGGCTGTTTTATTTTGTGCCCGTTGCAATTTACCAATTAAAGTCAATGGGAGTCCTGACAGAAGGGAATTGCAATAATCAAGTTTTGATAATACCAAAGAAACCATTAATTTTTTGGTGACATTTTCAGGTTAAAATGTTCTGACAAGGAATATTCTTTTGAATACAAAACTCAAAAGATTTACAGATCAGATACAATATTATTTACATGGAAAAACACGGATACATTTTAATCAAAGATGACTCCTCAGAATCCTAACTGGCTTAGAAAAATGGCCTTCAATTTTATTTATAATAATACTTCTACTTTTTAATTGTTTTGTTTGGGTGTTTTTGCCAATAATTTTTTTTCAGTTCAAGATTTGTTAAATTGGAGTTTGTCATGTTGTCAATCATCCAGTTCTTAATGTCAACCATGCATTTTTGAAAACGTCGAATTGCGTCATGAATATCAGAAGAAGACAAAAGATTTATAAATCTGAGAGTCATCTGCATAGAAGTGGTACAGAAAATTATAGAAGCTAATGGATCCTAAGACCACAATATTGTTGTCATCATCATCACCATCATCATTATTATTATTATTATTTATATTATTATATTATTAATCTATTATTTATTATTATTATTATTATATATTATTATTATTATTATTATTATTATATATTATTATTATTATTATTATTATTATTATTTATTATTATCATTATTATATTATTATTATTATATTATTATTATTATTATTATTATTATTATTATTATTATTATTATTATTATTATTATTATTATTATTATTATTATTATTATTATTATTATTATTATTATTATTATTATTATTATTATTATTATTATTATTATTATTATTATTATTATTATTATTATTATTATTATTATATTATTATTATTATTATTATTATTATTATTATTATTATTATTATTATTATTATTATTATTATTATTATTATTATTATTATTATTATTATTATTATATTATTATTATTATTATTATTATTATTATTATTATTATTATTATTATTATTATTATTATTATTATTATTATTATTATTATTATTATTATTTATTATTATTATTATTATTATTATCATTATTATTATTATTGATTGATTGATTATTGCTTTGCTTCATTTTTTATTTTACCTATTTTGATTTGTTGATTGGAAATATCATGTTCATATATTATATTGGCAATTGCCGAAAAATAAACCTTTGAATTGTGATTGACATAGAAGCATGACATTTTTCTTCATTCAGGACGGATAATTGATCTTGGGGGTTGAAAGAAATAGATAGAGGTGTATGAGAGAGAGAGAGAGAGAGAGAGAGAGAGAGAGAGAGAGAGAGAGAGAGAGAGAGAGAGAGAGAGAGAGAAATAAACTAAATATTTATTGTCATATTGATAGAGAAAGGAGGAGCAAAACCGCCCTACACTGGACATCCGAAGGAAAGAGGAGATGGACAACCTGGAGGAGAAGAGTGGAAAGATGAGAGAGAGTGGGAGGAGGGGGGGGGGTAGAGAGAGAGAGGGGGGGGGGGGTTTGGAAGAGATGAGAGAAAGAGAGTGGGGAGAGAGGGAGGGAGAGAGAGAGAGAGAGATGGAGCTCCCTGGAGATAATGGCAACCACAGACAGAGGGCGAGTGAGGTCCTTCGTTGCTGCCCTACAATGCCAGCAAGCATAATGGGCAGTAAGTAAGTAAATGAGTAAATAAGTTATACAATATATATTGTAAACACGCCTAACAGGCAAGACGTGTCGTTGTGTGCTCTGGTGTATTTTAATTGTTTTGTGATTTCTACATATTGATACCTGGACATTTTTACTTTGTTGTACTCGTTAAAACATACTGTTTCTTATTGTATAGTTTTTATCAATTCTTAAGAAAGGACTATTGTATGATTCTCTATCTTATCATGGAAACTGTAAGTTTTAAAAGATTTTTACACAGTCACTTAATGGCCGCCGCACTCTTACGAACATAGTTCACCTTATTCTTAGCCGTGATTTACCACCATCATTATTTTAATAATTGTGAACACTTTTATTCAACATCTGATTTTTACAACAGGCCTCGAGGCGGTAAACGTAAACAACGTCACATTGCAGCTGTGATTTTTAACTCAAGTGATCCGATTTTTTACAATAATATTAATAAGAACAGGCCTCGGGGAGGCAAACGGAAACAACATAACATCTCAATGGTAACAACTCGTCGTCCACCCCGCCCCCACACAAACCCCCGTCCACCACCAACACTTGTAACTACCGACCACAAACAGTTTCACAAACGACAACAATAACATTGTTATTGGTATTCTGAATGCACAGTCCTGCCGTAACAAAACCGAAGAATTAAACGATTTATTAACGGAGAAGAACTTCGATATACTATTTATAGTAGAGACATGGCTTTCACAGTCTGGAGACGACCCAGTTGAAAAAGCTATGACACCCCCTGGGTACCAATTTAGATCGTATCCAAGGAAAGATCAGCGAGGGGGTGGCATTGGCGTATTTTATAAAACAAAATTATCTAAACATGTGGAAATCATCGAAATGCGCTGCAAAACAATGGAGGCCATTGATCTTAGATTATCCCTCCAGAATACAAGATACAACTTCAACTGCATCTACCGACCGCCAGCAAACAAGAAAAACAAAATAAAATTACCTGATGTTAGGAAGGAAATCAACGAGATGCTAACTTTGCAACACACGCGTCCTGGCCATTCAATTATACTCGGCGACTTTAATTTTCACTTCGACAACGTCACAGACACCGCTAAATTGCACGAGTCATTATCGGAGAACAACATGTGCCAGATCGTAACAACGCCAACCCACTCTGCTGGTCATATTTTAGATTGGGTAATTGTAGAAAATTCAGAGTTACAAAAAACCAACGCAACCGTCGATTATCTCCCCTTTTCGGACCACTCCCTCATTTCTTTCAATCTTGACGTTTCAAAACCATGCCAAGAAACCACCACCACATCAACCAGAAACATTAAAGGCATTAATTTGGACAATTTCAGAGGCGATTTAGAAACAAAACTTACTAAAAATTCAATGATTTCTCCAGACCAGTGGAATAGTTGTCTCATCGAAACGATTGACAAGCGCCATTCCAAACAAGGACCGTCACCAACCGCAAGTATGCTCCGTGGTATACGTCGGGACGTTAAAGAAGCTAAAACGAAGTGTCGGAGAGCAGAAAGACTGCTGAAAACATCAGGCCTTACGATTCATCGTGAAATATTCAAGAACGCATTTCGTGCCTGGAAGACAACAATAAAAAAGGCAAAGACCACGTATTTTCTTTCAAAATTCGAAACTTCTAAATCTTGTAAACAATTATTTAACATCTGCAATGATCTACTTGGACGTGAAAGATGCACTTCATTACCATCTACAACCAATCAAAGAGACTTGCCAAACACATTTGTCAACTTTTTAAAATACAAAATCCATAACATTCGTTCAGAACTAGATCGGCATGAACCATTTATAGATACAAATACATTATGTGGTACCCCTTTAGACAAGTTCCAACCAGTTTCACCTATTTTCATAAACGAGTTGATAAAAAAGCCCCCATTAAATCCTGCGACCTTGATCCCCTACCAGCACAGCTTTTGGCCAGCTCCATCGATTACCATCCATTACATCAATCATAAATACATCCATACTGACTGGCGAAGTTCCATCGTGCTTTAAAAGTGCCCTCGTCAAACCACTTCTGAAGAAACCATCACTGGACCACAATATATTAAACAATTATCGTCCTTTATCAAATTTACCTTTTTTGTCAAAACTTTTGGAGAAGGTAGTTCTTACACAATTAACATCCCATCTTAAGAACAACAGTTTGGAACAACCCTTTCAGTCAGCCTACAAACATCAACACAGTACTGAAACGGCGCTTCTTAAAATGTTTAATGACTTGTTATGTAATGCTGATGCTAACAATATCAATGTATTATGCCTTTTAGATCTTTCAGCTGCCTTTGACACCATTGACCATGACATTTTGTTAAGAAGACTAGAAAATACGTTCGGCATAAAAGGAATTGCCCTTAAATGGTTTACATCATATTTACAGGATCGATGGCAGACTGTCGTGGTGAATGGTGTTCAGTCAGAACAAGTTTTACTAAATTTTGGAGTGCCACAAAGCTCTGTTCTTGGCCCTGTCCTTTTTACTGTATATATGCAGCCCCTTTCTAGTGTGATATCCAGATTCAATCTGAGTTATCATTTTTATGCAGATGATACGCAAATATATGATTCAGCACCCCTTAGTAATTTACAGTTCTTAATACAACGAATTACGAGCTGTTTTAATGAGATTAAATCTTGGATGTACCACAATAAGTTAAAATTAAATGATAGTAAAACTAAGATTTTAATGTATGGAAGACCGAGTATCCTTAAACAGGCAAATAAATAACTCACCTATTACTCTCTGAAATAGCACAATAGAATTTTCAAATAAAGCAACAAACCTTGGCGTCATCATTGATAAAGATCTTTCCATGACAAGCCACGTGAATAACACCATACAATCTATGTACCGTACATAGAAATGAAAAAAATAAGCAAAATTCGTAATTTAATACCGAAGCATATAACAGAACTTTTAATGAATTCCCTGGTTTTATCTAAATTGGACTATTGTAACTCCCTTTGGGCGAATTTAGCTAAAGACAAAATTAGCAAACACCAGGTTGCTCAAAATAACGCAGCCAGGCTCATTGTACGCAATAACAAAAAAATACCCGTCAGCAACTCTTCTTCTCCGTGAGTTACATTGGCTTCCTGTTGAAAAAAGAGTTGCCTATAAGATTTGTACTGTTGTCTACAAATCCCTGAGCACGAACAGTCCCTCCTATATTAAAGACTTCTAAACATATATGTCCCCAATAGAAACTTGAGGTCAAGCAATGACCAATCAATCCTTGTCAAACCTAAGCCATTGCGTAAAATAGGTGAACAGTCTTTTCAATTTTCGCCCCCCCATTTTTGGAACTCTCTCCCATCACACGTGAGATGCTCGGATTCGTTGACAACGTTCAAATCTCGCTTAAAGTTTTATTTTTTTACGTCATAATGTTGCAATATTATTTTCATATTTTGTTGTTGTTAAATTGAATTCGTATCACGTTTCCTTCACACTTGTCTCACTGTAATATGTTTTGTTTTATATCACTGTAAAGCGCTTAGAGCCTGTGACAACGGGGTAAAGCGCTATATAAATGCCATTTATTATTATAAGTGACCCATCACCTGAATACGGTATTTTGTCAGGAAGATCTCATAGTAGTAGAGTAGAAAATATGAAATTTGGGAAACGTTGATGCTTTATTGAGTACAATGGATAGAGTAATGCCCCAAGCAATACAACTATACCCCGGGATCAGGACCGTTTTAAATCAAAATCGTCCCTAAAGTTAACGTCACACACATCTGGTCATGTTGAATGTATTGTCAGTTTTTGTTACCTCTATACGCCGACATTCATGATACCGTTTTAATCAACGTGCACTTAGTTGCAAGTCTCATAACCGAACGCAGTCATAGGCCTGATTAAACATTGTTATAATGGACAATATGTTTCGTTGATTTGAGAGTTTTCCATTACAACAATGAGACCATAATGATAATGTTTTGGATATCAGACCTGCAAATTCGTGCGCGTCGGTTTTGATGCAATAATATAACAGAACACACAATGAAGAGAATTGCTGTTTTTGGCTGAAAAAAAATTGAGCGACATGGAAGAAGTGAAAGGTTTTCATCGTTAACTTCAGCGAATCCATCTCTATATAACATTTCAAGGGATACCCTTTTCAAATTTCAGTTGAGACAAATGACATGAAAGTTCTTTTATTTGAAAAAGAAACAACAGATTTAATATGGGAAACAAACTTTTTTTTCATCTTCGATATCCAAATCACCGAATGCCTTGAAAATTTAACGCAGACGTGAGTTAAGTCGGGATGGGCGTGACAAGTGTGTCATCATGAGAAAACTTAATTGAATTCAAAGTAAAATGTTACAACAATGGTTTAATGAAAGAGAAGATTTGGAAATCATCATGAATAGTAGGTAAGTTTGTAAAAATGTTACCATGAATAGTAGGTAAGTTTGTAAAAATGAAACTTTCTCCTCTGACAACCAAAAAAACGAAGGATGATTGTTGATTTTCGACTGCTCGTCTGTCGTCTGCTGAACACTGAACAGCAGAACGGGCTGCCAGATGGCAGATGACCAGAGTTCCTCGTGTCCAATTTCGACTTTAAAAGTGACCAAATAGAAACTCACGTTGATAAATATTACTAACACTCTGCCCCTTAAAAAAACTCATCGTTTTTTGTTTGTTTGTTTGTTTTTTTTGTTTTGTTTTTGTTTGTTTTTTTGTTTTGTTTTGTTTTTTTGTTTTTTGTTGTTTTTGTTTTTTTGTTGTTTTTTTTTTGTTTTTTTTTTGGGGGGGGTGTTTTGTTTGCTTTTTTGTTTTTGTTTTGTTTGCTGGGTTTTTTTTTTTGTTTTTTGTTTTTTTTTTTTAATAAACAAAAAATCGAATAGGCCATGGTAAAATGTGATTATATCAAAGTAAAGAAAAAAGAAAAATAATTATAGAAAAACCTTTTGGCAAAAAAAAAATGGTCACGCACAACGCCATCTGGCAGTCCTAGTACACGGCTATCTGCGTCAGGAGTGCCAGAACTTTAAAAAAATATTTTGAAAGGAAAATATCAAACATCACACTTCGATTCAAAGAAAAATGTCAAACAGTATTTTTTTAAAATATGTATTAAAACTTTTCTTGGCATAACTTATTCTTCTGAAATGTACAAAAAAGTTGAAGTTGTTAAATTTAATTGTTCTTATAGATGCCTCGCGTTTAGGTAAAATACTCACAAAACCTGCCAGCCAAATTAAACATATCAACACACAAAACTGTAACTTTTATACATAATTTGATTGATTTAGTGAGTACGAATCACTCACAGGCTGTCTAAAGATAAAACAACGTACTGAGTGACGTAAACTTCGTTCCTTCTATATTGGTGCCATAAGTTGATGTATCAACTTGATATATTTCACCTCGTCTTGCCAGTTTAAAAGAATGAAAATGTGTTTTTTAACATGTGAAATTAGTGTAAATGTATCTGTGAAATAGGTAAATGTATTGATTTGAAAGATAAATGCCATTTTAAAAAAATTAAAATGCTAAACCCAATTTTTCAGGGTGAAAAAAATGTAAAATCCAAGTTTGTTTAAATTAAAGTGACCAGCTAATATTCAGTGCTTATACAGTGCAACCTGAAGATAACGACACCCCGGCAACACTGACCCGTGGTCTCCGTCTGTTTTTGCTTTTGGTTTATTTATTTTTTATTTTTTGGAGGGGAGGTGGGGAAGGGGATGTTGTTTTGTTTGGGTTTTTTTGTTGTTGATTTTGTTCTTTTTTTGTTTTAGTTGTTGTTGCTTCTTTTTTTTCTTTTATATATATATATATATATATATATATATATATATATATATATATATATATATATATATATATATATTATTGATAATAATAATCCCCCCCCCCCCCCCCCCCCCCCCAAAAAAAAAAAAAAAAAAAAAAAAAAAAAAAAAAAAAACCAAGGCCGTTTTTCTACCTTTTCCAGAGCAAATTTAACAAGTTTCCCAAGCAAGTACAACATGTCCAAAACGAATTCGGCGTTATCCAGCGCAAATTCAACTGTCCAAATCAATTTGCCATCCCTCTTTGCCTATTATTAATTAGTAATTTACATCACTTAAAGTTGAATCAAATTCATACGTTTTAAAGACCAAATATGAACGTTTTCCAGATCGAATTCACCGTTTCCAGTGCAAAATTCAGCATTTCCAATTGAATTACAGGAACAAAATGAAATTTTAAAAATAATAAATTATCATCATCATCATCATCATCATTATCATCATCATCATCATTATCACCATCATCATCAGCAGCAGCAGCAGCAGCAGCCTTCTCCCCATCAGTCAAGGGCCAAGAAATTCCAACGAGCCATTTGAAACGGAACAACAACAAAACAAGAAACTCAGCATTTAATTTTGAAATACCCTTCTCAAACACAAACCATCATCTCTACTCTTTCTTCCCCTCCTTTGGAACTCCCTACCAACCACTTGTAAAACAAGCCCTTTGACTTCAAAAAATCGCTCCCTGCTTCCTCTCTAAATCCCCTGTTACTGTTACTGAAAAGACGGCCATACAGTCTTCAGCCTGAAGCTTTGGCCTGAATGGAAGAAGAAGAGGAACTCACTCTTATGCCAACAAATTAGTTTCCCTGACGACTCAGTTTATCGTCTGCTACTTGATCTTCTGATTACTGGTTTGTTAATGATTGGTGAAAAAATTATCGGAACTTTTTGAACACGCGAAAATAGACCAACAGGACAAAAATATGGATTAATAAAAACAACACATATATATGTATTACACGTCATTTGACCAGTGAAATCCTGTCATTTTCCCCAACTCATTTATAATACAAAATAAATAAGCAGGTCCTTATTTTATGGTACCAAAATAAAAATCCCAATTATTTGAGAGAAGATACACATTTCTGAGCCCAGGCATGAGTTAGTTGTAAAATGAAAGGAAGAGAACAATTGCTATCTTTTTGAAGGATGTGTATCTAGTACTTGACACGAGAAGCTGCTTTATCGTCGCTCCTGTTTGTTTGTGTTAAGTTTTAATCAATTGCTGAGGCAGGCCTTCACAAGCTTAGACTGAGACTAGTACTAGTATTGATTTAAATGAAAATTTTCTCTACGTGTAGGCTTAAATCTCCCTTATTTATTCCAATGATATAGACCTGGAAAGGTGTGTATTAAAGAGTGCCAGGCAAAGCAGAGATAAAAATACAAGACCAAATTGTTATGACATCATTGATAGTGACGCATGGTTGTATTTTCAAGTTTCAATCTCGATAAATAGCTTAATCATAAAATGACTAGAGAAGTACAAGAAGACAAATAAGAATGAAAAATAAAACTTTAGCGAGCAGTAGCAGTGATGAGAATCGAACTCGGGACCAAACTGATACTGATATGGCACCCTTCCGTCTAACTGTTTGTGGAACGCTTTGAAATAAACGTGGTGGTGATAGTGGTAATAGTGATGCTTTTTTTAATGAGCTTTTATATAGCGCAATATCCACTAAATGTGCTCAAAGCGATTTACTAAGTGTCCCTGAGCAACAACAACACGTAACATAACGCCTGTTAGGCGAGAATACTACAATTTTTTCCGACAGACACAACACTGTTGACGGCCAGGTACTCATCTACACCTGAGTACGGTGAGAGAATGTGAGTAAAGACTATTTTCCAAGGATTCAACTATGCGCCGAGCGAGGCTCGAGCCCAGGACCTTCATATCTGAAAGCGAGTGCCATACCACAAGACCACATAGCCGCACAAAGAAGATGATGACGATCACAATGACAAGGACATTGACGCTGATGAAGAAAAAGTCCAACTCTGATGTTTATTTTATTTTTATTTTTTTTCCTTGGGCTGTATGCTGCCTCCCTTCCTGGTTCCCGAAACCACAATCTGGACTCCTCAGAGCCCAAATCAAGACCTCAGGGAAAAGGTAGGGGACATAGTTCATAACATCTTGATGGCTGTCCACAATTCCATGAGTCATTCCCCTTGGTCGTGTAGCGATTGTCTCCATTCCTTATTCCTGATGTCTGGATTTGGATTTCGATTCCCCAAATCTGGACCTCAGGGATAAGGCAAGGGACAGAACTTTTGCTGACTTGTCTCTTTGAAGAAATATCATGAGTTGTTCCCCTTCCATAGCAATTGAAAATGTTTATTTTAATCGTTCTTCAAACAATATTATCTGTTAAAGCGACAATAAAAGATAGATAGAGAGAGAGAGAGAGAGAGAGAGAGAGAGAGAGAGAGAGAGAGAGAGAGAGGAGGGGAGCGTAGAGAGAGGGAGCGAGAGAGAGAGAGAGAGAGGGGGGGGGGCGAGAGAGAGGAGAGAGAGAGAGGGGGGGGGGCGAGAGAGAGGAGAGAGAGAGAGGGGGGGGGAGCGAGAGAGAGAGAGAGAGAGAGAGAGAGAGAGAGGGGGGGGGGGAGAGAGAGAGAGAGAGAGAGAGAGAGAGAGGAGAGGAGAGAGAGAGAGAGGAAGAGAGAGAGAGAGAGAATGCCTTTGTCTTTGTAATTGATTTAGCAATGAAGTGGAACCAAAAATGAATTGCCATGTCTGGACAATAAAGATTTATTATTATTATTATTATTATTATTATTATTATTATTATTATTATTATTATTATTATTATTATTATTATTATTATTATTATTATTATTATTAATATTATTATTATTAATATTGTTGTTGTTGTTGTTGTTGTTGTTACTATTATTTATTTATTTATTCATTTATTTATTTATTTATCTATTTCAGCGAAATATCATCAAGTTTGTCTAAATGTGACCCAACACCTCAAAAGGATATTATGTCGGAATGATCTAGATCAATAAAAGTGACTATAGTCAAAATGATCTGAAGTAGACAATTTAATATAGGTACTTTTTAGAAATTGAAACTGACTTTTTTTCGGGGGTAGGGGGTCACAAATTCCCCTATATATTAATCCTTAATGACCACATGACAACTACTAGTTGGTAAAGAAAATGGGAACGATCTAGATTCAGAATTTCGTCCAGCCTCGTCATTGATCACATGATTTTTTTCTGTCCAAGGATTGGATATTTCGTAATAAATGTAAACACACTGTTTTGTTCATGAAAGTTGTAAACATAACCATGGGTATAGCTTTTTAAAATGAGCTATTGTGATGTTGGGGATAATTTGAAAACTGTGAACACTATAATTTACCATTTAGGTTATTTTGAATATATAATATTTTGCAATGCGGACCAATGGCTCGAGAACATGTGAAAATAATAAACATAGATCATCTCCATTTTAAGCCATGTTATATAAGTTAAGCTTAAAATTCTATTTTTAGCAGCATGTTCATCCCGATGTGATGTTATACCGTTTTGAGACATTCGAAATGAAGTGGATATTGCGTCTTGGAGCTCTAAAAAAAATAAAATTTAAAAATAAAAATTTAAAAAAGAACAACAAACAAACAAAATACAATAGCCAAATGGAATGACAGCTTCGATTTGAAAACAGATGCTGTTGTCGTTTCGGGTTTCCCCTTTGTTAACAAAACACGATGAATGAAACACTAAAGACGACTGATAGGTAGATAAGAGAATGGCGTTGATAAGATGACTGAAAGAGAAGCTTCTACTCTATAACTAGTGTGTTTTCTTTTTGATTGTTTTATTTGTTTTGTGTTTTGTGTGTGGCCGGGTGCTTTGTTTGAGTTATTTATTTTTCTTGTAATTTTTGTTGTTTTGTTTGGGTTTTTTTGTAAATTTGTTATTTCTTATATCGGACAAGGGTGTCTGTGTGTGTGTGTGTGTGTGGGGGGGGGGGGGGGGGGGGGGGGGGGGGGGGGGGGGGGGGGGGGGGGGGGTAAGCTGTCAGCGTTCTCCTTCCTGGTTCGTCAGATCGTAATTTGAGGTTGACCCCCCCCCCCCCCCCCCCCCCCCAAATCATGATCTCCGGGATGAGGTAGGGGATGTAAGTCATACCTTCATTATTATTATTATCATCATCATCATCATCATCATCATCATCATCATCATCATCATCATCACTATTAAGTCAACACTTCTTTTTGGACAAAAAGTTTCGTCGGGGGGGGGGGGGGTGCGTTTTTGTCACTGTTTTCTTTTTTCGTTTTGTTTTGTTTTGTTTTTTGTTTTGTTTTTGTTTTTGTTTTTTTTTTGTTTGTTTGTTGTTTTTTTTTTGGTTGTTGTTGTTTTAATCAAATTGTGTTTTATTCATAATGGATTAAGTCAAAATTGCTTAAAGTCAACCAATCTGTCAGCTTGGCGGTGTTGATTTTATCAGGATTCCACTGTATGATGTAAAGTTTAAATGATTTCGCCTTAATGTTTTCTTTGAGAAGAGAGAATTCGGTTTTTTGTTTTGCAGAATATTAAAATATGGCAAATTCTGAACGCCTTGACTGAAAAATTCAATGGCTTTCAAGCAGTACCTCGTTTTGTTTTTCCTTATCTTCCTCTCTTCACCTCCCCCCCCCCCCTCCTCCTCCTATATTTTTGTTTGTTTAGTTTTGTGTATCTGTCCTGTATTGTTTGATATTGTTTTGGTATGGTCTGAGCTGAAGGAGGAGGGGGTATGTGTGGAGTGCGGGTTCATTTTTTAAAAACTTAATTTAATTTGTATATCTATCTTCCCCTTTTTCTCTCATACTTTCTGTCACTCTCTCCCCCTCGTTATCCATCTATCTATCTATCTATCTATCTATCTATCTATCTATCTATCTATCTATCTATCTATCTATCTATCTATCTATCTATATGTCTATTTATCAATTTATCCATCTACCCATCTATCTGTCTATACATATAATTGTAGATGTTGGTGTTGTCATCTTTGCGATGGTTGCATCTATTCGAGGTTGTTAGTTCGTCAACCATCCTGGTTCCTGAGTTCCTTAACCTGGACTTTCACGGGCCCAAATCATAGACCTCAGGGAGTAGGAAGGGGACAGTACTCTTGCCCTTTCAGAGTGAGTCTAACATTTCCTTGGTTGTTTCCCTCGGAATTCTAACGCCAGTGGAATTTATGTTTTTCTCATTCTTCTTTTATTTTCCTCGCCGCTAGAAACGATTTTATCTGAAAAAGAACATTAAATGTTATAATAATAATAATAATAATAATAATGATAATAATAATAATAATAATAATAATAATAATAATAATAATAATAATAATAACAATAATAATAATAATAATAATGATGATGATGATGATGATGATGATGATGATGATGATGATGATGATGATGATGATGATAAGAATAAGAATAATAAAACACTGAAATGGTAAGCACCATGAAAACAGTTTAAATTGGACACGTTTGTGGGTTTTTTTTAAATAACCGATTTCCCAAATACACAGACAAATCACATTCCAAATAAATAAATAAATAGATAAGTTCCAAAAATTAAATTTAACTGATTTCCCAATTAATAAAACAAATCAAAATCCTAATAAATACAAATTATATATACACCTTTTTGTAAAAAGAAAATCCGACTTTAATTATCCGATTTCCCAATTATTTAAACAAGGCATTCTCCAAATAGACAGTTATTAATTACTTCTACACTTTTGATAGTTTTCAAAAAATGAACGTTAAAAAGCCAATTTCCCAAATACTTAAACAATCATTACCCAAATATATAAATATTCAAATACCTAAAATGATTTTCCAAAAACGTTTCTTTACTTAACCTATTTCCTAAATACTCTAAATAAATAAATGCTTCAGATACGATAATAGTATAGCAGTTCAGTTAAATGGTAATCAGTAAGAGCTAATATTATCGCTGTTCAGTCATATGGTAATCAGTGAGAGGTAATATTATCGCTGTTCAGTCATACGGTAATCAGTGAGAGGTAATATTATCGCTGTTCAGTCATACGGTAATCAGTGAGAGATAATATTATCGTCGTTCAGTCATATGGTAATCAGTGAGAGCTAATATTATCGTCGTTCAGTCATATGGTAATCAGTGAGAGCTAATATTGTCGCGATTCAGTCAAATTTATGGTAGTGAGAGCTAGTATTATAGCGGTTCAGTCCAATGGTAATCAGTGAGAGCTAACATTATAGAGCTTCAGTTAAATGGTAATCAGTGAGAGCTAACATTAAAGAGGTTCAGTCAAATGTAATCAGTGAGAGCTAACATTAAAGAGGTTCAGTCATATGGTAATCAGTGAGAGCTAACATTATAGCAGTTCAGTCAAATGGTAATCAGTGAGAGCTAACATTAAAGAGGTTCAGTCATATGGTAATCAGTGAGAGCTAATATTATAGCAGTTCAGTTAAATGGTAATCAGTGAGAGCTAATATTATAGCAGTTCAGTTAAATGGTAAACAGTGAGAGCTAACATAGCGATTCAGTCAAATGGTAATCAGTGTGAGCTAACATTATAGCAGTTCAGTCAAATGTTATCAGTGAGAGCATCAATAACATAGGATGTGATGTGAACTGAGAGGGAGGGGGGGGGGGGGTCACTAAAGGTGATTCTTTATTATGTCAGTACTTGATTTCTTCTTCTTTTTTTTTTTTTTGTCTTCGTCTTCTTGTAAATATGTCGATAAGCTTCAATTTTTTAGACGAACGCAGATACTGGAGACGTTTCGGTGTTCTCCTTTATCAACAAAAGATGAATGAAACACTACAGTAAATATGTCGTAAATAGGTTTCAACTCTTGCAAAAGAAATTTGACACAACTGGATTGCATGTCGATTACAATGATTTTGCACGCACGGAATGCGGATGCAATTCACATCGTCAGTTTGGTTGTGAAAAGTCAGCCCATATTTTTTTTTCAAATGTCCTAAATTATTTATTATCCAGTTTTATCTGTGTCGTTTGAAAAAAAATAAATAAAAGTGTCACTATTGAATCCAATTTGTGTTCACCTCACATCCGGATATCTGATGGTTAATAATAATTTACAATCAAAATACTTATTAAAAACAGGTTCAAAATGGAATACACACTAACCGCATCAAAACTTTGCCAAATCACCCATCCTGGTTTACGTATCTGGAGCAGATATAATTAGAAAACTAAACGAGACTTACCTGTAAGTTGAAGTTTGATTGGAATTTTATAGACCCAAGAATATTCTTAGGCCTTGACCAAGAGAAAGCGTCCCTGCACATGCGCAATCACTATTTAAAGCTAATAGGCTACAATAGCTGTTACCATCAATTATCTAATTTAAAAGACCTCAAATTGATTTGCAATTTTGCAAAACGATGTATACATTCATGGGGTGGGATAAAATTGGGAAGGGCGGTCAAGGCCTAAGAATATTCTTGGGTCTATAAAATTCCAATCAAACTTCAACTTACAGGTAAGTCTCGTTTAATTTTCTAATTATATAGACCCAATGAATATTCATATGGCAAGAGTATCCCAGAAAAAGTTTACAGTATAATGATTTACTTGGTACCCAGTTTTGAACCCCAGAGAGAGAGAGAGAGAGAGAGAGAGAGAGAGAGAGAGAGAGAGAGGGGGGGGGGGGAGGGGGGGTTACCCCTACTATTTCACACTTTAAAACGAATGGGTTAAATTGAATTAGCAGCCACTAATCCACAATTTGAGAAATAAATAAACAAATTAATCAAATGAAATATATTTTTTTTAATTAAATAAATAAATAAATATTATCTTTTTAAAATAAAAATTAAACGGCTTTTATATAGGGCTTGAATTCAAAAATGAGGCTGTTGCATTTTTTTTCTCCAACAGAGAAACGCTGTTACAGGCCATAATATACTCTCATTTTATACCGGATTATGGTACAAGAATGTGATAACGGGTATAAAATAAAATAAAATAAAATAAAATAAAATAAAATAAAATAAAATAAAATAAAATAAAATAAAATAAAATAAAATAAAATTCCTTTCATTCATCCCTAAGGGGAAATTTGTCTTTAGGGTCTATTCCAAGGGAACATGGAATAACAGGCGTCAGCCGCAGAGCAGTGCCGCAAAGTGAGCTAGGGCGAGGAGACTTGCTCAAGGCCACACAATGCAGCAACGAGTGATTGAACTCGGTACCTTTCGGGTAGGAAGCAAAGACCGTACAACTGAGCCACGCTGCCCCATTGTCCAAGGAATCAACTAAGTACCACCCTCAGCAGGATTTGAACCAGGGACCTACAGAAGCTGGACATGCAACCCTCATCCAAATCTTTTCTTGAACGAGATGTCTGTATAAATGAATGTGTAAATATTTTAACTTACATTTCTGCACGGTGTTATTTTCAATCATAAATCACAACTCGGATAGAACGAAAACTCGGATTCAGCGAAATTGACCGTCGGTCCCGAAGACTTTTTTGTTGTATTGACCCTGTGTACAAGAAGTATGCCAAACAAAGTATTGGACTGTATTGAAATTTTTAAAATTGGTCCCTTTCATGACCTGATTGGAGTATATAAAGCGTTATGAAGCGCATTGAGCATGGTGAATATTTGGAAATGTTCTCGTATTGTTT
>NC_088373.1:12825771-12828271 GCF_034508935.2 Berghia stephanieae
CCACGATAGTTGATTTTTTAAATTATTTTTTTTTATTTTGTTCTCTTTTCAATTCCTCTATTTTTTATTATTTTTTTTTTTTTTGAATTGCTTTTGTCTTATTCTTTTTTTGTTTTGTTTTTTCAATTTTGTTTTTATTTAACCTGGTTTTTTGTTTTTACCGACATCGCCGTCATGATTGGGTGCGACCACGCCTGACTGCACTTCTACTATCGATCGGCTACAGTCTGTCTGCCTTCTAGCACAGCGCCTCGCCCTCCAGACAGACTGTGCTATTTGCTGACTGACTAAACCGCTGCTGCTGAAACCTGCCTGCGTTCCGCAAATGAAATTGCGCAGAGCGGTTGGATAGTGTCCAAGTTTCGTTTTTTGCATAGATATCATAATATCTACACAAGTACAAAAGCATTGCTCATATTCTAGCAAAGCAATGTCAATGGGAGTGATCTATATTCATGTTTTCGTCAATACTGAGTCATCAATCACATGATTTGTTGCTGTCCAACGATTGGATATTTCCTAACAAATGTAAACAGGCTGCTTTGTTTATGAAAGTTGTAAACATACCTATGTGTCATGCTGAACAGAATGACCAATCGTGATGTTAGATATTTCAAAAGCTGTGAACACTTTTCATTATGTAGGTCACTTTGAGCCTTTGAGCACACTTTGCAATGTGACCAATGACTTCGAGCACAAGATAAGGTAATGTAGATCACCCCCATTGACAGTACATGTGGTTCAGACTAGTTTAACATGACGGACAGCAAAAATTACAGTATACCTTTTGAATAGGACAGGAATCTAAAGTTCTTACCTTCAGATCCACTATAATTAGTTACCCAACCAGCGCGCAAGTAAAAAAAAAAACCCAAATAATATTAAAATAAAGTGGTTTTTTTAATCATACAAATAACCCCAAATAAATTACATAAAAACCTCGAATGAACAGGACAGATGTCAAAGGTTTTGCTTGTGAGTCGAATGAGATAATATCAGGACCCTAAACGTCACGATTAAGCTTTTTAAAACAAACCAAATTAACATAATATCAATTAAGTGGCTCGAAATTGCTAAGCTGTAATACATACTAGTATTACAAGATTAGATTGTTAAAATATCAGTTAAATGGAAAGTTAAAATAAAAATCCCAGAGGAAGAAGATAATGGCAGCTCTGGTGGCGCTAGGCCGCGGAACGCAAGTTTTGTCACTGTCTGACTGTAACTGTTGAAGATAGAACATTTTTATATATTATATGCAATGTTGTCCTTGTTTTTTTTGTTTTTTTTGCAGCAGTGGCGGTGGTGGTGGTGGTGGTAAAGAAAGTGGAGGGGTGGGTGTGTAGTTTGTTTGTCTGCCCGACGAGCTAAATCGTTGTCGTTGTCTGGCCTCGCCTGACTGCACACGACGTAACACATTTTTTAAAACTCCTGTGTACTTTTAACGTGTGCACACTTTGTTGAAGTTTGTGACCTGAGCAGTAACGCTATGATGACAGAGACACGACGGAGAGGAATATCAGGATTTCGACCAGAATCGAAGGTCCCGGTACGGGGAGGCAGACAGGGGTTGAAAGGGGGGGGGGGGGAGAGAGAGAGAGAGAGAGAGAGAGAGAGAGAGAGAGAGAGAGAGGGGGGTATAGATAGTATGCGCTTGGCTAAGAAGCTCATAACATTGCCATCCGGAAGTATAACGGACCAACACACAAAACTGTGTGTATCCATGAACGTTTATAGTCGGGTTAATACAGTTCAGTGAGAATAACTCACAAACGCGGATGGCAAAATACAATAACAAAGGCCTGAGTGACGTCATCTGCATACTATCTATATGGGAAGGGGAATTGAGATAAGGCCATGGTAGTGAGTGGTAGAGATAATTAAACAGTAGATTTTTGACCAATCAAAACGCGGGATTTGTGACACACCCTCAAGGCACATCCGCTCGGACAAATATGGCTGGTTGTTTACAAACAATAGAATGAAGGAAGTTGACATCACTCTGCTCTTTGTTATTGTTTTTCGACCACTAGTTGTGTGATTAGTTCTCACTAAAATCGCTCAGTCAGACTATAAACACGTCTTTTTCTGTGATGTTTAGATTCGGACGAAATGTCCAAGGGGCGTAGTTATGTGTGTTCCCTTCCACTAATGGGTGCCTATGGGGACATGTTACAGTAAAGAGATGATGTTAGAAGAGAGAGAGAGAGAGAGAGAGAGAGAGAGAGAGAGAGAGAGAGAGAGAGAGAGAGAGAGAGAGGGAGGGGGGAGGGGGAGAGAGAGAGAAGGGGGGGGGGGGGTTGAGGACTGCGAGAGTTAAAATCATCGAAAAATGAAAGAGTTGGAAAGGTGCACAATTTCTTGAGAGAGTGAGGGAGAGAAGATAGATAGATAGATAGATAGATAGATAGATAGATAGATAGATAGATAGATAGATAGATAGATAGATAGATAGATAGATAGAAGACAGACAGACAGACAGAGAGAGAGAGAGAGAGAG
>NC_088373.1:12833271-12840771 GCF_034508935.2 Berghia stephanieae
AGAGAGAGAGAGAGAGAGAGAGAGAGATTAGATAAATAGATAGATATATTCTTCCCCCAAGGGGAAATTTGTCTTTCGAGCCTATACCCTGTCTCAGTCTGAAATCACTAGACCAAAAACGTGCATCAAATGTTTGTCTGACCACCCCAATAGATAAAGGAAATTGTAACGGCATTACAGTTACAGTCAATGAAAATGGGACAACACTCGAATTTTTTTTAAATAAACAAAAAACAACAAACACAATTCAATAACATCCCAGAAATAATTACATCATGAGATAATGACGGAACACCTCAAGGAGATGGCCGGATCCCCATACTTTTTATGGAATATCTTGTGCTGGCAAAAACGTAATGTCCTACATTCTTCTCCAAACAAAGAACATTAATTCTCATTCAAAATTCAAATATTTGCTTTGGATGGAGCTTAATTAATTTTGCAAATTTCGAAATCCCATTTTTTCCCCCTGGCCACTAAACAGTATCATCTGGACACCGTATCTCACTCGGACGATTATCATTATCATAACAAATCAATCTGTTTTCTACAAAGTAATATCATACTATAATATAATATACTCACATAATATAAGTGCCATCCTGAGTACGTGTCTCCATTTTAGAGAAAGCTATTTTTTCTGTCTTTCCGTCGCTAACGGTGTCCTCAACAAACACATTTACAGTGTAGCTTGTATAGAAATAGATAGATGACAAGTGCTTGGATTGGGATGAGAAATTAATACAAATGAGACGGTCTGTGTTTTCACTGTTTGACGCTTGGAGCCCACCGTTGGAGTCTGTGAAAATAAAGAGAAAGAGAGAATAACGTTTCAGATCATCAATAATATATTCATATAGATGGAACGAGTTTGATGTCGTTCAGCTCCTTGTTATTATTTTTAGACAGCATAATAATATCAAGCGGACTATAAACGTTAACGATTGCACACCGTTTTGTGTGTTGATATGTTAAATCTGGCTGGGGGGATGTTGCGAGTATTTCACTTAAACGCATAGCATCAATACATTTATATATGTATGTGAAGCGAGTGTTCTACCGACTGAGCTATCGGGGCCCCCTAAAACAACGAATTTAAAAGATAATGAATGATATGCATGAACCACTAATTTATAATTCCCATGGTATAGTTTTTTTATGGGTTGTTACTTTAAAATGCATCAGAATTCATCTAAATTGTTAGATTTGGTCATATTATAATACAGTGGAAACCGTATAAAGTCAACACTCTTAAAGTCAACGTCTGCTTAAAATCAACACCTCTTGTTAATCCCAGATGTTTTTATTCTTTATCTAAGTGTGTTCCGTTGATAGTGGATGAGGTCAACCTTGCTTAAAGTCAACCAATCTTTCATGTCCGGTGGTGTCGCCATTATCAGAATTCCATTGTATCTACACCTCTGCACGGTTTACTCGAACTCGTTAGAATGTCTCGAAATGTTTCCTTATTATTCTTTGTTATCATTTCAGTCCTCCCGCGAACTAATTTCCATCGAGCCAACATTAAAAAAAAATATTATTAATTAAAAGGTTTTTTAAATGCGCCTGGTGATTTCAAAATCTGATGATTTACCGTGGCATTGACAGTTACTTATGTGTTTATCGTGTGTATCTAACTACACGGTAGTTGTGTATATACAACATGATACACACGCAAACACATTCAGCCTCTCACACACTCCATCGCCGTTTCGCATAACCGACACCTCTCTGCTTGTTCTTATCACTCCGCCATTAACTGAAATGACACGCGCCATGATTTGCTAATTATTGACTTCGTCGACGGGAAATGAATGTTGTGATACAGCAACCCATCCCTTCCCCCCCCCCCCCCTTCTCCCCGCCACACACACACACATACACCAACAGCTTGAAACATGTTATGTCATGTATAAAGTCATCTACCACAACAATAAAGTAAATAAATAATAAAGTTACCTTTTTTGACATACTCAAACGGAAATTTGTCTTAGGGTCTATAATTTATTCCAGGGAAGACTGGGATAATACAAGTGTCAACCGCAGAGCAGCGCAGCGCCGCAAATTAAGCTAGGGAGAGGTGGCTTGCTGAAAGCCACATAACGCGATGGATTTTCGGGTGAGTAGCAAAGTCTATACGGCTGAGCTACACTGCTCCCCCCCCCCCCCCCCCCCCCCACCCCCTCTTCCCCATCAAGTCGTTATGGCAAGGCACGGTTACCTCGAACTACGGTTCCCTCAAACTTTCTTTGCATGTCTCAAGGAGTTCGAGGAAACCGCGCTCGAGTGTATTTATTCTGACCATAATCTTAAACCATTTTCATCTGAAACTGTTGTCAAAATGTTGATTTGTAAACAAAAATTTGAATCACGGAAGGCGAATTCCTGATAAATAAACAGGTCAAATATGTATAAATTATAGGCCTGTATTGGGTATGCAATATCATTTGCACATCGTGTGCAGTGACATGTTAATCCTAGCGGTTTAAAACTAAGTGCAGTGTGCTAATCTTGGCGACAGCTGAATTGAATTCAATATGAATGCAACAGCAAACATTTTTGTGGTAGACCCGCCATGTGAGGGATTGTGTCTGTATAATATGTTTGTTTGTGTATGTGTATGTGAGTGTACGCGTCTGTGTGTGTGTGTGTGTGTTTTTGTGTGTGTGAGAGGGGGTATTAGTTATGTGATTTTACACGTGCAACCGCAAGGACTCAAATCGGGTCATACCTGTATGGTAAAAGAATCCCGATAGCAAGATGACTGTCCACGCAAAGGCGGCAATCAACATAATATTTGTGGTCGGGCTGGATTGTTCTTTGTTGCTCTGTTGGTTTGGTTTTTGGGTTTTTGAGGGGGGGGGTTTGCGTGGGGTGTGTGTGTGTGTGTGTGTGTGTGTGTGTGTGTGTGTGATTATCTGTGTAAAGCACTTTGAGCAGGTTTAGTGGATATTGAGCTATATAAAAGGTCAAGTTTGGTTAAGCTCAAGTGTGTACGCGTGTGTGTGTCTGTGTGCGTGAGCGCAGCTAATGTTTGTGTCTTGCTGTTTGTTTTTGTTGGGGTTTTTTTTTTTTTTTTTTTGTTTTTTGTTGGTTTGTTTTGTTTGTTTGTTTGTTTGTTTTCTTGGGTTTTTTTTCGTATTTATAATTTTCGTTGGTTTATTTATGCTAATAAAAATAATTATTTGAAAATAGATTATTCTTTAAAAATAGCTTCTAAGTAAATATATTTTGAAGCGATCAGGGACATTCGTATAAAGTGCATTTGGAATTCAATTATTTTTTTAATATAGAAGAATAGAAAAGAAAGGATACAAGGCACTGACAATATAGACTGAATTTTCCTGGAGGATAATGTTGAAATATAACTTTTAAGACGCCTGTACATTGTCTCAAAATTTTTGACGGGATAAAACACAACCTTGTGATTGTGAAAGGGATCAAGATAATGCCAGGTAACGTAAGGCAATGGAGCAATATTATATATATATATATATATATATATATAATATATATATATATATATATATATATATATATATATATATATATATGATTTTCTGTTAAGCGATTGAAAAAAACAACAACAACAACAACAACAAAAACAAAATAAACTTACTCTCTAAGTTTTATTTTTGTTTTTTTTTTCTTTATATTAAAAGTTATCTGTTTGTTTCGTACTATTAAATAAAATATTAGGCGCAATCATTTTACATTCAACAGAAAGCTAATATTTGACGCTGACATATCAACGTTAGTTTTAAACTGAGATGTATCCTTATGACACCTATCAATCCCACGTAAACCCCTCAACTCTCAATTCCAAAATGCAGTAAATGCAATCTATTGAAGAAGAAAAACTATTTATTATTTATAGACCAGATATTATCTCTTGTGAAAGAGGTTTTGACAGAAATACCTACTCCGCTCTCTATAATTTTTGATAAATCTCTTTCTTCGGAGGTTTCTTCCAGATGACCGGAAGATTGCAAATATCACAGCAATTCACAAAAAAGGCAACAGGAATGAACCTAGTAACTACAGATCAATACGTTTAACATGTATATTATGTAAAGGTCCTTGAATCGCTTATTAAAATTAGCATTGTACACTTTCTTGATCAGAATAATATGTTAAGTAAATGTCAACATGGATTTAGAAAAAAACCATCTTGTGTAACGCAACTGCGAGAGGTAATTGAAAACTAGGATAGACGTTTTATATTTGGATTTTAGAAAGGCTTTTAACACTGTTCCTCATGAGAGACTTTTACAAAAACTAAAATCATAAGGGATAAATAGAAACTTGTAAAAAATGGATTCAGATTTATTTTAGAACAGGAAGCAAAGGGTAACATGAGGAATGTTCAGTGTTTAAATCTTTTAAGTGGGGTTCCCCAAGGTAGTGTCTTGTTTTATATTCTTTTCATCAATGATTTGCTATTGATTATTCATGTAAATTCTTTGCAGATGATACAAAAATATATGAATCATCTCGAAATTATGATAAATTACAACATGATATATTTGAAATATTCCATTGGTCTGAAATGTGGCAGTTAGATTTTAATGTTGATAAATGCAAAGTTTTGCATATTGGAAGAACCAACCGGTGTTATGTGTATTTTACTGACGTTTCTCGAATTCTGAAAAGGATCTTGGGATCATTTTTGACAAAAAGTTATATTTTAATTTACTTTAATGACTGTATTAACAGGGCTAATATAATGATGGGTGTGATCTACAGAAGATTTGTTTAGTCCTGACGAATGTATTTTTATAAATTTTAACAAATCTCCCCTACAGCCAATCCTTGAATATGACAATTGCATTTGGAGTCCAATATACAAAAGGTAATCTATTATCATTGAAAATGTCCAAAGAAGGGAAACAAAAGGGTTAATTGCCTTTGACGGCCTTTCATATCATGGTATGTTACAGTATTTGGACTTACCTGGTTTTAAATATAGGAGAATTGGGGGGAGACCTAATTCAATTGAATAAATGTGACCAATCGTCTCAAAACGGTATTATGTCGGAACGAACCATATGCTTAACAGCCGAATTAAATGTTAAAGTGGTCAAAAAATATAAAGTGTTGGCATTAGCACCGTAAAATAATATGGTATCCATTCTCCTCAATAAAACATACAAACTCAACACAAGTCTGATATTTCTGGCTATAAATTCGATTTTCACCATCTTAACAATCCCGACTTAATACCGTTTTGAGGCGAAGGGTCACAAATTAGTCCATAATGAGGTTGATTTGGATCCTTCTGATTTTTTTTTTCATTCTCGAGTACAAAAATTACCAGAGGAGACGGGTTCAAACACTATATTGACAGATACAAAACTAACATAAGGGTTTGTTGTTGTTTTTTGTGTGTGTGTGTTTTTTTTTATTAACAAAGCTGTAAAAGTTTTGAACAGTATCCACTATGAAACGAAAAATTCTTCCTCTGTGAACAGATTCAAAATAATGCTTATACAAAAATAATAAATTCCCGGTTTATTTATGATTAAATTTTAATTATTAGGTATTAAAATATCAGTTGGCCTAAATCACCCTTTACCCTTATATTTAATAATATAAATAATAATAATAATAATAATAATAATAATAATAATAATAATAATAAATAATAATAATAATAATAATATAATAATAATATAATAATAATAATAATAAATAATAATAATAATAATAATAATAATAATAATAATAATAATAATAATAATAATAATAATAATAATATAATAATAATAATAATATAATAATAATAATAATAAATAATAATAATAATAATAATAATAATAATAATAATAATATAATAATAATAATAATAATAATAATAATAATAATATAATAATAATAATAATAATAATAATAATAATAATAATAATAATAATAATAATAATAATAATAATAATAATAATAATAATAATAATAATAATAATAATAATAATAATAATAATAATAATAATAATAATAAATAATAATAATAATAATAATAATAATAATATAATAATAATAATAATAATAATAATTAATAATAATAATAATAATAATAAATAATAATAATCAATTAATTAATTAATTAACTCAATCTTCCTAATGAAGGCATTTACTTAAACTCGAATTGTATTACACGCTAAATATAATCTTAAGTTTTAAGTTCATACAGACACAATATTAATCTTGAGAGAATTGGTCACCGTTTTTAGATAAAGTTTTGTATTTGAAATATAAACACAGTTCCGTATGGAAATAAATATCTAATAAAATAATTTTTTTTTTAAACTGTGACCGCTGTGAACAAATTCTAGACTACACAGTGCCGAGCATTTTAAACAAAGAAATTTAAGATATCAATGATATAAAGAATTACCCTGGGTCTTCAAATCGACAAGCATCACAAAGGAAATAAAAATAGAACACATCATCACTATTACAACGACTACTACTATTACCACTACCGGCATCGTCATCATCGTTGTGATTATCGTCATCATTATTATCAATCTAAAACATTATCGTAATTATTATGAAATTTTGTCCCGTGTAATGACTAATGACAACTAAATCAAAATGTGGTACGAGGGCAGACGCTACGACAGCAGAATTTGCAATCTGCTGTGTCTTGTTCGAGTGTGTGTGCGTGTGTGTGCGTATGCATGTGTGTGTGTGTGTGTGTGTACAAATTGTGTGTGTGTGTGTGTGTGTGTGTTTGTCTCGTCTGCCTCTTGTGCAATGTGTTGTTCTATTTGTGCATGCAATGTGCAATGTGCAACAACTCGACAAAATAACGACGTAACCACCGCTACTACACGTCTCAAATTAAATAATGTGTTTTGCAGTTATTTTTGCACCGTGACTTGCCGGCGTCCCCCTAGATGACTACGACAGCAACTGCACAGAAGATCGGACGAGAGAGGGAGGGGGAGGGAGAGAGAGAGAGAGAGAGAGAGAGAGAGAGAGAGAGAGAGGGGGGAAAGAAACAATTATAATTGTATTTGATATAGCGTGTCTGCGTTACTTTGACCCAGATTGGGTGCACCGCTATATTATCACTCGTTTAGATCCTGTATTTCATACATTTAAGGAAAATATATAATACATTACGCAATATTGCTTATCTCCCCCCTCTCAATAAAGACGATAATTTACTGAAATTTGGCTCAAAGGGAACTCCAGTCTTGTATCACTTTTTTAAAACCATAAATTCAATTTTTACCATTTAAATCAACCCGATATTATACTCTTTTGAAGCACATGTCACAAATTTGATCTACCCCCCCCCCCCCCCAACTCGATTTATTATGTCAGAATGAAGCAGATACCATTAAAAGGAGTTTAAAGTTGAATTGTCAGAAATACGAAAGTTTTAGTAACTTTTTTGCAACTTTGTATTCATTTTCACCTCCCCCCCCCCCCCCCCCCCCCCCCCCCCCCCAATTATTTTATTATTATGTCGAGCAGAACTATTCGCTGGACTGT
>NC_088373.1:12844427-12846927 GCF_034508935.2 Berghia stephanieae
TGGGGGGGGTTCAAAAAAAATCTCGATATTTATCTTAGCCTTTTTGCTGTGAAGGAGTCCCTTCCCAACGAGTTTTGGGGACCAAAAAAGAAAGAGCTTTAAGGAGGAACAATGGCAGATCGTGTGACAGTTGTGTCTTGAAAATATTTTTTTGGGAAGTAGAAAGGGGGGGGGGGGGGGTGCAATCTCTTAATTTTTGTCAAAACGTTATAAGGTAAGCTAAAAATGTGGTCGGTCATCCCTTTTTCTTTTATTTAATATCAAAATCGTGAAAAAACGATAAGACGTGCCAAACGAAATAGAAAGAAAAAAAAAACTTTTTTTTAATAGTCTCCAACAAAAAAAACAAAACAAAAAAAAACAAAAAAAAAAAAATATGTTAAACACAAGTGGATAATGATTTCCTTGAATATTGATTTAATAGATTTTGGTGTATTTAGTTTTGAGCTGTAGTTCCTAGAAAAAAAAAAATTTTGGGGATTATCTAAAACTAAAGGCCAAAGGGTGTTTTTAAGGTGTTTTGTTTGTTTTTTTTTTTTTCTATGACAACCAATCATAAGATGAATTAGGTTGGTAGCCGTAATATAAGTTTTGTAGGTTATTCAAATGATGATGACATCATCATCATTATGAGTCAATTTTCTTCTGTAACTATAACAAAAAAACTACTATAACACTACTACACATCCCTACACTATACTACTATATTACTAATCTACTACTGCTGTGCTGCTGCTTATACTTATACTACTACTACTACTCTTACACTACTACTACACTACTCCCACTGCTAAAACAAACTACTACTATCCTATATATATACTAATACTACTACTACTACTACTACTCCTTACTACCTTATTTACTGCTGCTGTAAATACTACAACTATACTAACTACTACTACATCACTCACAAAACTATACTATACCACTGCACTTATCATCGCATCATATCATCATCATCATCATCATCATCATCATCATCATCATCATCATCATCATCAAAAATCTAATTGAACAAAAAAATAATCAAAAATCAAAACAACCCACCACACCTGTAGCAACAAAAACAGAACCGGCACCCAGGCAACCCTAACTCCTACCTCCCCCCCCCCCCCCCCCCCCCCCCCCACCCCCACCGACCCAAAATCTTCCCCAATAGGTTTTCGATCTCCCTCTTCCCCAAAAAACCCAAAGTCTAAGTGAAAGGGAAAAGTCGTAGTTTTTTTCCTTGTTTTCTTTTTTTATCTTTTTTTTCCTTTTTTTCTTCTATACTCCCCCAAAAGATGATATAATAAAAAATAAAAATAATATTTGGTCAGTGACAACATGTTGCAATATTTTCAACCCCCCCCCCCCCCCCCCCCCCCCCCCCCCCCCCACCCCACCTCTCTTCGACCAACTCCATCTACAATCAACCCTGCCCCTCCCTCCATCCGTCACCGACCGCATTTCTCCATCTCAATCGCCCCCAGCCCCCTACTCTCTACCCCACCCCCCACCCCCCTTCCCACTTCTCTCTATTTTTTTTTTTTTTTTCAACCACCAATTCAGCACTTCCTTCTTGAATTCGAAATCGCGGGCAGTCTTACTCCTAGTATTCCTACAAAACACATCGTTGTTTCAGCCTAGCCAGACAGATATTACTACTACATCAATTATCGATCAATTCAACTGACCCTACACTTTGTCAAAACTGGATCAAAGCTGAGCCTTCTTTAACGTCTCAGGTTTGAGATAGTTTGGCAAGTCAAGGGTCAGTCGAATCGATCGTAATAGTAATAGTTTTCTAACCAAAATGAAAAGTGTGTTTGGTAAGATTTCGGCAAAGTAACAGCACGTACGAATTCTGAGATTCCAAGTTTCTTTAACTCATTCAATCCTAGAGATTTTTGCTACTTTCAAAACTGGAAAAAAATGTATTAAAAATGAACATGTGAATATATAATTTTATTCAACTACCATAAACATGCAAAAATTAAAAACATTAGCTTTGATACTACACCTATAATTTGTCTCAGAAAAATGTAATTAAAAGGGATGGGGTAAGAGTAATTCGGGTTAACTACGGATATAGTCGGTGTTAGGGTTGAGTGAGTTAAGTTTAAGTCATTTTATCATTCCAGAGATTTGTAATCGTGAGAATGGAATGATACCTGGATGCAATTTAGAAAAGCGGAATCCAAAATATGAATATATAAATAAACAAATATGTAAATAAATACATAAATGATAGATGAAAAAAAAATCCAAATGAATAAATATATGAATGAAAGAATGAATGAATGAATGAAAGAATGAATGAATGAATGAATGAATGAATGAATGAATGAATGAATGAATGAATGAATGAATGAAAGAATGAATGAATGAATGAAAGAATGAATGAATGAATGAATGAATGAATGAATGAATGAATGAATGAATGAAGAAATTAATTAATGAATTAATTAATTAATATAAAAGGAAGAATGATGAATAAGTCAAAAGAAAGAAGATG
>NC_088373.1:12856927-12869427 GCF_034508935.2 Berghia stephanieae
GGCGCCTGTTCGGCGATATTACAATTTTTCGGACAAAGACAACGCTGTTAACGGCCAGGTACTCATTTTACACCTGAGTACGGTGAGAGAATGTGAGTAAAGAGTCTTTTCCAAGGACTCAACTATGCGCCGAGCGAGGCTCGAACCCAGGACCTACTGATCCGAAAGCGAGTGTCATACCACTAGACCACATAGCCGACTTCAGATAAGTTCTAATTTTTTTAACTCACTCAATCCTGAAGAGATTTTTGCTACTTTTCAAAATGGGAAGAAATGTATTTAAAATGAGCATGTAGGATAGACAGTTTTATTCAACTACCATTAACACGCAAATAAATAAATAAATAAATAAATAAATAGATAAATAAATAAATAAATAAATAAATAAATAAATAAATAAATAAATAAATAAATAAATAAAAACATTAGCTTTGATAATTTGTCTCAGAAAAAAAAAAGAATAAATAGGCATGGGGTAAAAGTAACCCGAGTAAACTACGGATATATAGTCGGTGTTAGGGTTGAGTGAGTTAAAAATATTATGACAGCTTGAAGGCCATTTTAACAGATCAATATGAAGCACGAGTTTTCTAGCCAACTTTTTTTTTTAATGTGTTATGTCGAAGGAAACAAGAAAATAGTTGACATTAACCAACTCCTAGCTGGCAACCGCATAGACACCCATGCTGCGCGGTTCTTGTTCCGGTTTTTGCTGCACATAAAATGGAGGTTTTAACTATGTTAGTTGACAGCCCTGAAGGCAGGACATCTTGACCTGACTTGACCTGACCTACCCCCTGACCTTGACGGTAGTCGTTTGTTTTAGGCGCCAATTTGTCCTGTCAAATACTAGGTATGCGTTTTGTAAAAGAGATGGAGTATCCCTCATTCCCCTCCTAACCTCCCCTAATATAGCTTGACAAATTATTGACACGTAACTGATTAACAAAGTGATTGAAATGAAAAGTAAATAAATAAAAGGCAAAGTGAACGAAGTACATTTTTTTTTACAATTAAAAAAAAATAGACAAAAAAAACCCCCCAAAAAACAAGCTAAAAAAATATGAATTTCTATGATATAATAATATATGAAAAAAGAACGCTTCTGAGGTTTGACCGAAATTAAACTTAAAACAGGGAATAGATTTATACCAACACGAGATGTTCAACGAGGAAAGCTGTATAAATTGCAAGATGCCTTTTTGCTTGAACAATTGAAGATCATACATTGATTTTTAAGTTGAGACAATAATTGTGGTGTCAATCAACATTATGGCAATACAAATTTTGCCTTCTTTTCTTTTTTATAATGTCCCCGCTCACGTATAATATATATTTATACACACACACAAACACACACACACACACACACATATATATATATATATATATATATATATATATATATATATATATATATATATATATATATACACATATAAGTGTGTGCGTGTGTGTGTAAGATTGTATGTGACGTGTGTGTGTGTGTGTGTGTGTGTGAGCCCGCGGCTGTGTGTATGTGTGTTTGCTTGTGTAAATTTGGGTGATATGTAAGATAAGAATTAAGAAGGACACTATGAGATTTCGTCAATGGTCCATTTCTGCTCATTTCAACAGATATTTTAAAAAGATCGAGGAGATTTTTTATACAGAGAATGTTACCTTAATCAATTTGAAACCTAGTTTCAAAAAAAAAATTATACGTCTGCACAGCTTATATCTATCCATAATAATGAACATAAATTGATTCAATCAAATAACTACATTTTAACAGTTAAGCATCGGCCTATAGATAGTATGCGCTTGGCTAAGAAGCTCACAACATTGCCATCCGGAAGTATAACTGACAACACACAAAACTTTGTGTAAGCATGAACTTTTATAGTCTGGATAATACAGTTCAGTGAGAATTACTCATTAAAGTGGATGGCAATAACAAAGACCTGAGTGACGTCAAATTCGGTCTATCTATATAAAAGCTCAATTTTTTTTTTTTTAAACGCCTAACAATGTTTCATTTCCTCCCTCAGAGAGTGACATATGGACCCCCCCCCCCCCCTCCCACCCCCCTCCAATCCTTGTTGTAGTACATGAAGTATGATTATCACCTGAGGGCTAGGACTTCATTGCTCTATAGATGTCACTGCCTGAGGGCCATAACGTATCATGGCGCTTTAACAATCCGCCACTGATGTTGGTCCTATAGATAGTTCGAAGTTGACGTCACTCAGGTCTTTGTTATTGTCTTTTGCCATCCGCGTTTATGAGTAATTCTCAATAAACTGTATTAACTTGACTATAAACGTTCATGGTTACACATAGTTGTGTGTGTTGCTCCGTTATACTTCCGGATGGCAATGTTGTGAGCTTCTTAGCCAAGCGCATTCTATCTATATACCTACTAATTTACAGTTAATTCCAGTTAAAAAAAATATCCTGTGTGTTTGTGAAAAAAAAATAGGAAAAATAATATCTGGTCATCAAACTTTACACGCGACAATAAAGATCAATAGATACATCTCTCATTGCCCCTCTTAAAATTCTCTGTTTCCTTTAATATACATTTCTGAACTGTTGTTTCAAAGTTCCTAAGCTATTACCATTCATTTTGATGTAAGTCCCTTTTATCATTCACATAACTGATAAATCCCCTTATTTCAATAGTTATTATAGCAAATATATATATATATATATATATATATATATATATATATATATATATATATATATATATATATAAATATATATATAGTGTGTGTGTGTGTGTGTGTGTGTGTTTGTTTGTTTGTTTTTGGGGGCTGTGTGTATTTGTTTTGCTTGTTTGTGTGGGTTTTGTTTGTTTTTTCTTTGTGTGTTGTTGCTTGTTTTTATATGTTTTTATTGGGGGGGGGGGGGGGGGGGCTATTCCTTTACTTTTTGTTGATTTTTAAATATTTGTGTGTTGTGTGTGTGTGTTTGTGTTTCTTTTTGTTTTGTTATTTTTTGTTGATTTCTTTTTGTTTTTGTTTTTTAATCCAAGTTTAAATAAAAATATTTCTTCACCTCGATGAAAATATTCATATGAACTCAGTTCTTATAAATGAGCTTAAATTCCATGGGTAATATTTATGTCGTATGATTTTTTATGTACTTACCAATAAGGCTCAGTATGTAAGGGTAAGGTTTCGGTTGTAAGAAGATCAGCGAGCCAGCCGGTTCTAGCTAGCAGGTACAGTATTCCGTCTAGTCGGTTTATGTTTGCAAGTCGGTGATGAGATCGACTGACTTCCACAATCCAAGGAAGTCGAGAGGTTTTCCACATGAGGCCAACTTAACCTCGGAGTCAAGTCCGTATATATACAATTTCAACACAGGACAAAACCAGAAAACTTTTCTTCAATTCTGAATATTTTTGTTTGGGAATATTTCAAAACAGCTTCCATCAAAATATCATTGTGAAAATAATATGAATAACGTAGACGTGAACTGAGAAAATTGGTTTTCTACTATAATCAGAGAATATCTTTTTTTTTTTAGGAGGTTGTGGGGGCTCCATAGACCGCGTGGTTACAAACATTGAAAAACGTCAAACTAAATAAGAAAGTCGTTGAAAACAATTTTCATTATTGTTTCATCGGTGTTGTTTTAATTTTGTTTTGTTTTCTAATTATTATCATCGGTTTGTTGCTTTTTTTTTCTTTTCTCCACAATCAAAAATGAATAATTTTTTTTACTGACGGATTTCTTTCATGTAAAGATCACGTGTTGTAAAACTGTCTCACTATAACTATACAAAACATGTTGAAAATCCTCTTTTCTTGAGAGATTAAATTGCTTGCAGACTAGCTAGATTTGGAAAGTGTGGTACAATGGGGGAACATTCCAATAAAAAGAGAAATTAAGATGAAGAGATCTGGAACAACTGAAGATTATATTGTCTCCATTAGAATTTTGGAAATCATAATGAGAGATATAAATTCTCCATCTAATCTAATAGAGATTTTACAAGTTTTAATAATAGTATAGCTATAAAACACGGAGCGTTCTAGCACTTGCAAGTCCACCTATTTTAACGTGACTGATTCACAATACTTTTAAGAATGGATGCCTTATAAAATGCACATATTAAGAGATAAATATCTTTTAGTATCACAGAACTTAATATAAGCAGGAGGTCCTTCCCACGCAAAAGAGAAAAAAAAATACGATGCAATGAATTCACACACAAAATATAACAGATAGGTAACCAATCAAAACCGATCCTTGTGAGAATCACACCAATATTAAACAATTTGTATCAATGCGCAAACATAATATTATAATGAAACAAATGAATATAATAACATGGAGCCCTTTAAATCCAAACCAATCACCAAGGGACATAGACAACTATCTCGATAATCCGCGAGTAATTATATTATTTCTCCAAGGTTAAGTCAGAGACGCGGACTATCTAGGTTCAAATAGAAACAACTATTATTACTATCATTATTATTCATCCGATAAGAACACGCTTTGTTTGAAAAAATATTATATTGAATATTATGTCTATACTAACCAATGCGTACATCGTGCGTCAAGAGTCTTGTAAATCCGTATTGAGAATTATTGGGACTAGACAAGAATCAATAATGAAGGGACGAGAGAAAAGGAGAGAAAAAAACGACAGCGAAATAACAGCCGTCTTGTAGGACTACTGAAGAAGTAGTAGATCTATGTCAGAGAGGTATAAAGTCCCGTCTAGCCGCCACGCTTTCAAACTGGGCCAGGCACAAACGATGGTGCAGACGTGGGAGAAAATCAGAAGACGAGGATGAGAGAATGAACGAAGCAAGGTTGGAGAGAGAGAGAGAGAGAGAGAGAGAGAGAGAGAGAGAGAGAGAGAGAGAGAGAGAGAGAGAGAGAGAGAGAGAGAGGGGGGGGGAGCAGACAGAGCGACAGAGAAAGAAAGAAAGAAAGAAAGAAAGAGAGAGAGAGAGAGAGAGAGAGAGAGAGAGAGAGAGAGAGAGAGAGAGAGAGTAGATGAAATAGGAGAGAATGCATCAGGGGAAAATGGGAGAGTAAGAAAGAGATAGAGAAAAAGGAGAATTTGAGAGAGAGAGAGAGAGAGAGAGAGAGAGAGAGAGAGAGAGAGAGAGAGATTCTAGGCATCGATTCTTCTTTTCTTCTTCACTTCCAGTCCAATAGATAGAATGCGCTTGGCCAAGGAGTTCACAACATTGCCATCCGGAAGTATAACGGACCAACACACAAACTCTGTGTAACCATGAACTTTTATAGTCTGGTTAATACAGTTTAGTGAGCATTACTCATAAACGCGGATGGCAAAAACAATAACAAAGGCCTGAGTGACGTCATCTGCATACTATCTATAGCTTATTTTGAGTTAAACAATAACGGTCAATATTGCATCTTGATAGTGTCATAAGCACTGTTAAAATCATAAAAGCTATAAATAGTAAAACAAATTATAAATAAACCAGCCCCCCCCCTCCTCTCTCTCTCTCTCTCTCTCTCTCTCTCTCTCTCTCTCTCTCTCTCTCTCTCTCTCCATTCATTCATTGTCTAGACCGCAATTATCATACGTCTGTAATACTACCCTCCGTTGGTTGAGAAAGAATTTGAAAAAGATGGAAGTTCAAAGAACATAAGAGATTTCGAAGAAAGAAAAAAATAATAATAATAAAAAAATTAATAAAAAACGTAAAGCCGACAACAGACAGCCACAACTAGGTACTATAGGTACAACTACATCCCAACCATGGAACACATACACTATTTGTGGTTTGATTGGCACAAACACAGAAAGAACGAAAATTATACAACCGCTACCACAACAACAATCACCGCAACCATCTCCACCACCACCACCATTTCACTTCACCAAAGCCCAGCAACACAACACATTTATAGTTATTATAGCAGCTTTAAGCGAGGTCTCGTCTAGTCGCGGGTCGCCGACGGTCGACCGTCCCCAAAGTTATGTCCGTCTACTCAGGCACAACTCGTAGTAATATTACCATACATAATGCAAAGCACAAGTTATATATTACAACACACAAGAGAAACAACTACCCCAAACCGCACGATTACAACACCACCACTAGCCTACCACCACCACATTCAACGAAACCAGCAAGCGACCTAGCCCCTTGTCCCCATCCGCCCCCATTCACTTCGCTTCGCCGACCTCACTCGGGGCGCAGACATTACACAATGCCGTAAGACGAAGGACGAAGAGAAGGAACGAGAGTGCGAAGTGGTGCACGCATTACGTAACCAGACACACTCCCCTTCTCTCTTTCTACGTTATGGTAACCGGTAACCACCGCGAACCTACAAGCGCGCCGCGCGGATAGATTTTCTCAAGCCCTCGTAGTGCTGGGCGGGTACCCGGGTACCCGCGGGTACTCGCGGGTAATAAAGTCAAACCGGGTACTCGAGTAAAAGGGACGGGTAGCGGGTACCCGCTTCAACAAATGGAAACCGAGTGATAATTGGATGTAATACAATTTTGATCTTACATATTTACATTCACATGACCTTTTTTCAAAAGATTTTCCTCTTTTATTTTTCAATTACATTGATTTTTTTTGTTTTATTTGTTAACACACATTTGATTCAATTTTGGAATCAACAGATTAAGACTATACTAGTTCTTATCTTTTAAAGGAATCTCAGTTATTTTTAAAATTTATTTATTTTGGTTTCATTGTAATTAATTATCCTTGTTTCTTACTTTCGTTTCATTTGTTGTGATAAATAATAAATAATAAATGACTAAAAAAAAAAATTAAAGAATAAAAACATAAAAAAATTTAAAGAATAATAAAGCCCCCCCCCCCCCCCCCCCCCCCCCCCCCCCCCTTCACAAAACATTTTTGGTCAAAAGTCACCCCCGCCACGGCGTACCCGCGGGACCCGGTAATCCGACCGGTAATGATTTGGGCGGTAATCCCGCCACTAAGCCCTCGACAGTTCGCTCGCCGGATGTCGATTGTCGAGCGAAGTAGACGCCCTCGTTTTCTCGTCATCCAAAACCCGCGTATTTCTTATTCAAACAGGCTATCAAATCTGTAATTTCAGCATTCTAATCATAAATAATAATGATCAATCAATTTATTTACCTTTTTATTGCTTTTACCAAAATTCTTCCGTTATAGTCAAGAGTCCTTCCTGTAAAATCTAACCAAATCACAACCAAAATTAAAAGTCAAGGAAACTATCTGTATGTGCAATGTGCATAGAAACAGAAACCTAAACGAAAAAAGAATACTAGTTTCATTGTAATCTGATTTGGATGGATTACTCGATTGTTTGTTTGTTGTTGTTGATGTTTTTGTTTTTTGTGTGATTTTTGTGGGGTCTTTTGGTGTGTTTTTTTTTTTTTGTGTGTGGGTGATTTTATTTTTTAAATTTTTAATTAATTTTTTTTTTTTTTTTTTTTTTTTTTGGGGGGGGGGGGGGGGGGGGGGGGGTTGTTTTGTTTCCAACTCCATATTTTCTTATTTATCCATTCAATGACAGAAAGTGACAACACTGAAGATCAATACCTAATTTGATGACGTAATGACGTCCACGCTGATTGGTGTCAGAAAAATAAACAAAAAAACTTCTCGACTTTACTATAGGGATCGAGAGCTATAAGACCCCAGGGCTTCTATTAAAAGCCTCGTGTTTCATAACATTATTGGATAAGTTGGGGCCAGACCTGCCTAAGTGACATTTTTAAAATTCGTAGTTTTCTTGGAGAAAATATTACTTATCACTAAGGACTATGGGCTAACCCACACCGGAGACTGACTCCTACGACCCTACACTGCCGTCTTCCGGATAAAGACGTCGGGCACGGACAAAATACTAAGAATAAAGAGAAGAGGCGCTAGACCTACCCATACCAAGCACCCTGTCGTTTTGTTTGTTTTTTTTTTTTTTGTTTTTTTTTTTTTTAGCTTGGTAGGTCAAGCTCGAAAAAAAAAAAATAAAAAAAAGAACAAAAACGGCAGGATGCTATTTTTTTATTGAGCTTTATATAGCGCAATATCCACTAAATGTGCTCAAAGCGCTTTACAAGGGGTCAACAGCATTTAACATGTAGGACGGAACATAACGCCTGTTAGGCGATATTACAATTTTTCGGATAAAGACAGCGCTGTTAACGGTCAGGTACTCATTTTACACATGAGTACTGTGAGAGAAAGTGAGTAAAGAGCCTTTTCCAAGGACTCAACTATGCGCCGAGCGCGAGGCTCGAACCCAGGACCTTCCGATCCGAAAACGAGTGTCATACCACTAGATCACATAGTATGGGTAGGTCTAGCGCCTCTTCTCTTTATTCTTAGTATTTTGTCCGTGCCAGACGTCTTTATCCGGTGTGGGTTAGCCCTAAATCTCCCTTTGTAAAATACCAATGTACACTCAGACAGATTGAATCACGTTTATTAGTAAGTCATTGAACTATGCCATTCATTTATTGTTACCTTTTCATTTTCGAAATAATTTATTGGAATTGAGTAGATAGCTTAGTTTTGCTTTGAAGATGGAGCCCAAAATTCGTAGTTATACGATTTTTTTTCATGTGTTTTGTCAAATTTTAATATCGATCGACACGGCAAAATGACGAGTATGACGTATGACGTAAAATCTGATGTACCTCGGGCTTGGACATCTTATAGATAGAATGAAGTTGACGTCACTCGAGTCTTTGTTATTTTTTTGGAGTAATTCTCACTAATCTGTATTAACCAGACTATAAACGTTTAAGGTTACACATAGTTTTGTGTGTCTGTCCGTTATACTTCCGGATGGCAATGTTGTGAGCTTCTTAGTCAAGTGCATACTCTAGATTAGTGAGACTCTTGTCTGTGAGCATACTGTCTATAGATAGTATGCGCTTGGCTAAGAAGCTCATAACATTGCCATCCGGAAGAATAACGGACGAACACACAAGAATATGTGTAACCTTGAACATTTATAGTCTGGTTAACACAGTTCAGTGAGAATTACTCATAAACGCGGATGGCAAAAAGCAATAACAAAGACCTGAGTGACGTCATCTTCGAACTATCTATAGATGCCGCTGACCTCAGGTCTCAGGGTCCACCATAGAGAATACAGGAGAATACAGTCTGTGGGGGTCCACATAGTCTTGCCCTCCGCTCGCCACACATCAGCTCGCTGCCAGCCCTATTTTACGTCAGTTGTTTTACGTGAAGGTGACTCCGGACTTGCCCCGTTTATCGTCGTCATTTCTCCTCATCTTGCGTCAGCGGAGGTGGGGAAGGGGGGGGGGGGGGGGTTATGGTCGTTTTACAACCTATTTTGGAAACAACCAGTGCGGTAATGTTTGTTTTGTTTTTAAGGGGTTTACGGCGCTTGCAACACATTTAGGTTATATCAGCGCCAGTAAAAAGGAAGAAAATGGGATAGTAAAAAGTTCTAGAAATACAATTAAAGCATCCAAGAAAAAGTAAGACAAAGGGGAACTGGGAACAAATAGGGATCAGATGTAGATTCCAAGAGCATACCACCAATGTACTTAGTTTGAGATCACCTATAAGTCTCATCCGGACACAAGAACAAAATCCAACAAAGAGGAACACACTCAAATGCTTACATTATACATTAAAAAATAACAAATATACTAATACATAACAGAGAGATGATTTACAAGGAAAAAATATCATATCCCAATACAATAACTATGCATTTGACTGTTTCCCTCCAAGCCAGGACTCCGACCAGGGCCAGGAAAAAAACTAAGTAATCTCATTCCAAGACAAAGACAGAAAGCATGTTGGAAAACAGATATAAGGGGATAGAAGACACAGTGTGTACCTCCCTGCCCGCTATGGGAGGTCAGGATCCCCACCCAGCCAGTGTCGGTAAGAAGGAGAATCGGGGTTTATCACCCCTGTCATTAATAGGTATTCATTTGAGTTTTTATACGACACAATATCCATGATAGGGTTTTCCAATAATTAGAGGGGTGGAATAATAATAATAATAATAATAATAATAATAATAATAATAATAATAATAATAATAATAATAATAATAATAATAATATATAATAATAATGATAATGATAATAATAATAATAATAATAATAATAATAATAATAATATTAATAATAATAATAATAATAATAATAATAATAATAATAATAATAATAATAATAATAATAATAATAATAATATTAATAATAATAATAATAATAATAATAATAATAATAATAATAATAATAATAATCATAATGATAATAATAATATATTATTCCACCCCTCTCATTGGAAAACCCTATCATTTCTTAGAAAATACGTAATCGTTGAATAATGCTTTGAACACGCGTTTAATAAAAAATGATTATTCAACGACTGCAGAATACTTGTCACATTTTATTGGTGTAAATTATGCTTAATCTTCTGGTGCGCATGAATACAAATCCAACGTTTTTCTTCTTTCTTTTTTTTTTTTTTTGGGGGGGGGGGGGGTCAAATTGTCATTCAAGCAGATGGAGAAAAATACAAATTATGGCGAATTGAAGTACCTACAACTACCATACAATTGGTCACGAAATATCTATTATATCTTACATGGAGGGTGGAATAAATGTTTTCTTTCATTCCTTTGTAGATATTTATTAAAATCGTTATGTTTTGTCATGCAATCACACATAACTCGCAAGCGCGTAGTGTCATTGGGTACGATAAAAATAACTCGTTTAATTAATACAAAGAAATTATTTTAAATGAAAGAATCGCATAATATTATAACATCATCGCTGGCCTACCAAGAATAGCAACTAACATGTTATGAATTTATAAACATAACAGACTGTTAATGAAAATAGTCGAGGTTTTATCACCTTTCTATCTAAATGCGGCAAAAAAAAAAAAGAAGCGCGACGTCAAGGGCATTTTCTCTATAAAGGTAAACAGCAGGTAAACCCCATAATCTTTGACCGGGTCATCATCATCCTATTCAGTAGTTGTAATAAACTTGACCGCGTTGTGTCCTGACCTGGTTATGTGTCCGAATCGAGGCTACGGATTCACTGGGCGGCAAAGAGAGACCAGGCAAAGTGACCCAGGGTGAACTCTTTTCGCTTCCAGGTCGCCAGGTCATGTCAGCTCTTGTCACTATTTATAACAGGTAGCGAAGCTAAGTTAGTTTTTTTTTGTGTTTTTTTTTTTTTTTTTTTTTTTTTTGTTTTTTGGGGGGGGGGGGGGGTGTTTTGTTTTGTTTTTTGTTTTTTAGTTGACGGTATTTTTTGTTGTTGGCATTCACCAGCTCTGAGTAAGTTAACGATTACAACCCCAACCGACGAACGACGTGGAAGAAAACGAAGATCTATCCTGAGACTCTGAGGATGGATCTTCCGTTTTCTTTCACGTCGTTCGTCGATCACTGTTGGTTGGTTACGTAATCGTTAACTTAATCACTACCGTGACTGCAAGCTGACGCAAAGTTGCGACTGCTAACCATAGATGTATAAATAGAATGATAGGCCCATCCCATTCTTCTTCTTCTTCTAGGTTCCATGCCTGGTCCAGGCTTCGGATACTGCATGAATTATCTCTCTCCATTCCTCCCTGTCTCTTGCTTTTTCAAACAGCTCTTGGATTGTTAGGTTGGTGAAGCCCTTCAGTTGGTCTATGAGTGTTTTTCTTTGTCTCCCCGGGCGCGTTTACCAGGTATTTTTCCACAACTTGCCAGGTATTCCTTCTTATCTTTCCTTACTATGTGTCCGAAAAAGGATAGTTGTCGATCCACTATTAAGGGCATTAGTTTCTTTGTTGGTATGTTTGTTTTAGCATTCTCTTCTTTTGTCGTGAGTAACATATTTCTGCATCCTTCTAAACCACTTCAAAGTTCAATGTTTTTTGTGTTTCTGCATTTGTTCGCTTTGCATCAGTATACGATTGGCACCGTAGCACTTCTCAAGACCGGAATCTATTCCAACGACATTGTTTTGTGTTTTCATTTTACCGCTTTCCAATCCGTAACTTCACGCCGTTCCGCACTTCGACGCTAATCCACGCACTTTTGTGAATTCCCTTGCTCGTACGTTTCCGTTAACCGTATTTCTCTTAGGCCTTTTTTTGCGCTCGTTTCTTCCCTTCGTTTATTTATCTCGCCTCCCCACCGTGCAATCCTTCATTTAATATAATTAATTTTAAGATTTAAAAAATATATAAAATGGAGGGAGGGAGAGATAGAAGGGGAGAGAAGAGAGAGAGAGAGAGAGAGAGAGAGAGAGAGAGAGAAGGAAAGAGAGAGAGAGAGAGAGAGAGAGAGAGAGAGAGAGAGAGAGAGAGAGAGAGGAGAGAGAGGGGGGATGAAAGATTGACAGTTGGGTGGTCATCATTATCGATATACAATGTTAGATAGACGTATTCTGGCTGAAGTTATTATTATTATTATTATTATTATTATTATTATTATTATTATTATTATTATTATTATTATTATTATTATTATTATTATTATTATTATTATTATTATTATTATTATTATTA
>NC_088373.1:12874427-12876927 GCF_034508935.2 Berghia stephanieae
TGGTGGTAGTAGCGGTAGAAGTAGCAGTGGTAGTAGTAGAAGTAGTAGTAGTAGTAGTAGTAGTAGTAGTAGTAGTAGTAGTAGTAGTAGTAGTAGTAGTAGTAGTAGTAGTAGTAGTTGTAGTAGTAGTAGTAGTGGTAGTAGCAATAGTAGTGGTAGTAGTAGTGGTGGTTGGGGTAGTAGTAATAGTAGTAGTCGTAGTAGTAGTAGTAGTAGTAGTAGTAGTAGTAGTAGTAGTAGTAGTAGTAGTAGTAGTAGTAGTAGTAGTAGTGTAGTGGTAGTAGTAGTAGTAGTAGTAGTAGTAGTAGTAGTAGTAGTAGTAGTAGTAGTAGTAGTAGTAGTAGTAGTTAGTTAGTAGTAGTAGTAGTGGTAGTAGTAGTGGTGGTTGGGGTAATAGTAGTAGTAGTGGTGGTAGTAGCTGTAGTAGTAGCAGTGGTAGTAGTAGTAGTAGTAGTAGTAGTGGTAGTAGTAGTGGTGGTTGGGTAATAGTAGTAGTAGTGGTGGTAGTAGCGGTAGAAGTAGCAGTGGTAGTAGTAGAAGTAGTAGTAGTAGTAGTAGTAGTAGTAGTAGTAGTAGTAGTAGTAGTAGTATGTAGTAGTAGTAGTGGTAGTAGTAGTAGTGTAGTAGTAGTAGTTAGTAGTAGTAGTAGTAGTAGTAGTATGTAGTAGTAGTAGTAGTAGTAGTAGTGGTGGTGGTGGTGGTAGTAGCAATAGTAGTGGTAGTAGTAGTGGTGGTTGCGGTAGTAGTAGTAGTAGTAGTCGTAGTAGTAGTAGTAGTAGTAGTAGTAGTAGTAGTAGTAGTAGTAGTTAGTAGTAGTAGCAGTAGTAGTAGTAGTAGTGGTAGTGGTAGTAGTAGTAGTAGTAGTAGTAGTGTAGTAGTAGTAGTATGTAGTAGTAGTAGTGGTGGTGGTGGTGGTAGCAATAGTAGTGGTAGTAGTAGTGGTGGTTGCGGTAGTAGTAGTAGTAATTTTTAAAAGCTAAATAATTTGATAATTTATATATAACAATATCCATTTAATAGGCTCTAAGTGCTCTGCAAGGGATCCTTACCCAACAGCAACACTTAACATGTAGGACGAGACATGACGCCTGTTAAACGATATGGATTAAAACATTTTCCCTCGAAAGACAACGCCCTGAACGACCGGGTACTCACTTTACACCTGAGTATAGTGAAAGAATGTGAATAAAGAGCTTATTCTCACTCGAGACTCGAATACGGTACCTTCCAGTCAGAAGGCGTTGCCATACCACAAGACCACATGGTCGCACTACTGCTGATGCCGCTTATTAGTAGTAGCAGTAGCAGGAGCAGTTAGTAGTTGGTGCAGTAGAAGAAATTAATTTAGGGTGAGGAGGAGGAGGAGAAGGAGGAGGAGGAGGAGGAGGAGGAGGAGGATGAGGAGGAGGAGGAGGAGGAGGAGGAGGAGGAGGAGGAGGAGGAGGAGGAGGAGGAGGAGGATTGAATTAGGTAAAGGATCGGTCAAAAAATCTGGTCGATACCAGGAAATTGGTTTTACATTGTTGATTTTTAAAATGTCCGGTCGATTACTATTAAATGAGGATTTGTCACTGTCCAAAAAACTTGGTCTGATGAAAGTGTCTTTTAAAACTGTCGTATTCAGGTATTTTTGTCAAAAATAATGTCAACAATTCTATTGTGTCGTTTTTGATACATTATTATTGATTTGAATGTTGTACATCCATTTACAACGTGTGATACCGCCGTAGCTGACGGAATGTTAGAGATCTTGCAGATTTTGGAGTATGTCAATGGGTAATATGTAAACATACATGCACACACACACATACATACACACACGCATACACACATATCAATCCATCCATCCATCCATCCATACATACATACATACATCCATCCATCCATCCATATCAAAATTGTTTATTTCAGGAAATATACATGATAATGTAACAAGGGTAACATATTCATTGACATAATACCATTTCCTAAAATAATGTACAATGTATAGAGCTGGAGTATTAATTTGAACAGTGAAGTTTCAGACTCTGCCACAGAATGTCTCAGAGGTAATAATGATTTTAGTGTTGATGACGATGATAATGATGATGTACATACATACATACATACATACATACATCCATCCATACATACATACATACATACATACATACATACATACATACATACATACATACATACATACATACATACATACATACATACATACATACATACATACATACATACATACATACATACTACCTACCTACCTACCTACCTACCTACCTACCTACCTACCTACCTACCTACACCTACCTACCACCTACCTACCTACCTACCTACCTACCGACCTACCTACCTACCTACCTACCTACCTACCTACCTACCTACCTACCTACCTACCTACCTACCTACCTACCTACCTACCTACCTACCTACCTACCTACCTACCTACCTACCTACCTACCTACCTACCCTACCTACCTACCTACCTACCTACCTACCTACCTACCTACCT
>NC_088373.1:12886469-12896469 GCF_034508935.2 Berghia stephanieae
TAATCAAGGCGTAAAAACGATCAGATTGAATTGATAGTAATATAGATATAGTTGTCATCTTTTTTTTTTTTTCTTTTTTTTTGCCACTGAAATAGAATTCAACTCGCCTGAAACACCTGGTATAGATAGTATGGGCTTGGTTAAGTCAGAGCTCACAACATTGCCATCCGGAAGTATAACGGACCAACACACAAAACTATGTGTAACCATGAACTTTTATAGTCTGGATAATACAGTTTAGTGAGAATTACTCATAAACTAAACACGGATGACAAAAAGCAATAATAAAGAGTGACATCAACTTCATTCTATCAATATGACTCCCCCCCCCCCCCCTCTCTCTCTCTCTCTCTCTCTCTCTCTCTCTCTCTCTCTCTCTCTCTCTCTCTCTCTCTCCCACCCCCCACCCCCCCCCCCCCCCCCCCCCCCCACCAACCCAAATCTCTTCGTTTCAATCCGACCAAACAATCTCGATTTGCTGTGACTGTTAGGATTCAATAGTCTGATGTCACTTCCACTTCCACCCAGCAACCAACAGCTTGGTTCTAAACAAAGAAAATCTGTACTTTATATTCTTCATGCATGCAAGAACTTTTTCACGTTATGTGATCATAATGTATACAAGTCAAAATATGATCAGATTTATAATGTTTTTCTCCTTTGGATACCCGTTTTTGCTCATCGGAGAAATATTTCATAAGCGTCCGCCATTGTTCCGATAGTTTAGAACCAGTTACTAAGTTACTATGCGTCATTACGAGAGGAGTGACGTCAGGACTGTTGAATCCCGTTGGTGAGTGCACTAGCTATATTATGAAGTTTTGGTAAATGGTTCGTTGTTAGTGATCCGGTCACTCAGAATGGCAAATCTGGTAATAAAAATTGTTTCACGATAAAGTACTTAGTCGAACGAACATTCAGGCGCAGGCACTCTCGTGGAAATATTGTACCTCTAATAATAATAATAATAATAATAATGATGATGATGATGATGATGATGATGATGATGATGATGATGATGATGATGATGATGATGATGATGATGATGATGATGATGATGATGATGATGATAAAATAATGAAACGAGCCCATAATAAATGCGTCCAGTATCAACTACAGATTATTAGATTCGCCAAAAAGGAGAATAACAGTGGAAAAAAACCTTCCAGAATATTATTCTATTTAATTTTCTGATATGAATGAAGAGTTTCGCGTGTTAACAAAAACGGGAGAAAACTCATGAAATACAACGAGAAAGGGCTGACCAATATTGTCAGTTTGGTGTTTCCGATGCCAAATTTTAATTAATTTGGTTTTTAAAAAAGTTGGACATTTTCTCTTTAAAATCAATTAATTTCACCAATATTCATCAAACACAATATGGTAATTTTCTCCGTAAACAGTCAAGATCAGGATAAATTTTCATTAAATCAAAGTTGCGGTCTGAGAAAATATTAGCATTCTTGAACTCGTAACTTTTGGAATTTCGAAACAATCTCCAGTGTTTGTTTCTTGTTTTGTTGTTGTTGTTTTTTTGTTTTTTTTTTTTTGTTTTTGTTTTTTGTTTTGTTTTGTTTTTAAGAGTTTTTGGGCGTTTGAAACACATTTAGGTCGTATCAGCGCCAGTAAAAAGGAAGAATATGGGATAGTAAAAAGTTCTAGAATTACAATTAAAGTAGACCCAAGAAAAGGTAAGACAAAGTGTCGCTGAGAAACCTTGGTATCTCACCAATAAATAACCTAAACCATTTCATTCCTTATCTAAGTTTTGTTTTGTCTTTTTTTACACCATGGTTCTAAGAATTTAAATATTTGACGTAAGAAATATTAGTCTGATAAGGATATCATTTCTCTTCAAAATCTATTTTTTAAGTAAAACCGGATGAAAAAAAACAAACATTTTTGCTTTTGTTGTTGTTTTTGTTATTGTTGTTGTTATTCTTTTCAAAACTAGAGGTGCCTAAATGAGCCAGTAAATTTATTTTTTTCTCTCAATATTTTTTTGTTTCTTGTTTGTTGTTTTTGTTTTTTTGTTTTTTGTTTTTTGGTTTTGTTGTTGTTTTTTTTTCCAAATGCCTCATAATATTTTGCTATCATACGATTGTAAAATTGAGTTTTCCTCCAAACAAAAGCAGACCTGCCAACCCTTCACATTCCAAAAGTGGAATCAGAACGCCTAAAAATAGGAATTTGAGACAAAAAATAGGAATTTCACCCTTTAAATAAACACCTCTCTCTCTCTCTCTCTCTCTCTCTCTCTCTCTCTCTCTCTCTCTCTCTCTCTCTCTCTCTCTCTCTCTCTCTCTCTCTCTCTCTCTCTCTCTCTTACCATTATCATCATTTTTTTTTGAAAATCGGAATTTTAGAGACAATGGCGGAATAGTACAAAAAGGAAGAGTGAAAATAGGAATGATTCCGCCAAAAGCGGAAGGGTTGGCAGGTATGAAAAAGGCGCCAATACCAAAAATAAAGATGTATTGCTACTTTGGTACGCACTCTAACCAGAAAAGTGATGATCTTCAAAGCTTTGGTATATTTTGTTAATTCAATCTGGCAATCTTATTGCTGATACTGATTGCTGACTGACCGACTGTTTCTGCTTCTACGTTGGACGTCAAATTCGCTTCTCCCATTCATACATAAATTGATCACCGTGAAAAGACTGATAATCGCTCAATCAAGCAATTTTCTAAAATTATGATCCTTTTGGAACGTTTAACAGACGATAGATAGATGATAACTGGCCATGTGAGATTTCTTGTTTAGTTTATGAATGCTTCATTTTTCCCGCTTTCCCATTGCCACTTGTACTGGCTAACCGAACCGACCATTTCCTCATTTCCTCATTGTAGTTTTAGCATAACTGAACTGAAAGTGAAAGCACAGTTAACAGAGCAGCAGAGTTCGTAATGGCAATGGTTAATTGTATCAGTTAAAGTTTTATTTCTGCAATAACGAAGTGGCAATTCGGACTCGGGAGTCTGAATAGTCTCCACTCCCGTGGCTATTCAGACTCAAATGTTCGTTCGCATACAGAGGGGAGGATGACACATTGTGGGCAGTAGGCAGAGGGCGAGAGTGATAAAGAATTAGAAAAAGAGCTCGCCCATATCACACTGACTAAGCTCATACCCCTACTTTGGACTTGAAGGATTGTTGCCTGTCTCACACTATCAGAATATTTAATTTTTCAATTATTTATTTTTGTCCTGATTTTATTTTGATATCCTGTTAATGTTATGTTAGAAAATTTTTCGTTCATACTACAGTTACTTTAACTTACTGACTTTTGCTACTACTACTACTTTTGAAGAGTTTTAAGTCTTTTCTTTTTAATTTCTATCTGGACTTCCAATTGATCCTTCAGTTTGTTTTTCTCGTCAAATAAAGCGGGTTTAGACTAACTGTTGATAGTTACTTAGTAACTTTGATTTGCATTTATTTTATGCAATTATCAATAATGAAAAACTAACAGTTGGACAGTCACCTGAATATAGATTGCTTCCATTACATAGACCCTGTATGGTATTTTTGTCCTCTTATTCTTTACCACATATTCCTTAATATTAATATCTGAGATTTATAAATTTCCCTATTTTCTTTGTACAAATTTCATGTATAATAATCTGAGACGTCTTCAGATTGTCAAAAACAGCGCTGCCAGACATTCATGAAGCGTAGGTGCGATTCTGCCAGACCTCTGCTTCATGACCTGCATTGGCTGCTTGTTGAGAAAAGGACTAAAGTCAAAGCTTGTGTTTTAGTGTATCGTTGTCTTGAAGGTACTGCCCCTTTGGGAACTAATTGAAAGATATTCAAAACCCTGCTGCTTACGTTTCGGCCAGGGATTCCACCAAACTAGTTGTCCCTTGAATATGGAAAAATGCTGGAATGAGATCCTTTTCTCATTTCAGACCCTCTGTTTGGAACGCCTTACCACAGAGCATTCGTGAAAAAGAATCTTTGTCTATTTTTAAACATTCGCTTACATTTCGTTTTTAGCAGATAGTATGAGAAGCAAGATAGGTCAGGTTTGTTTTGTGTGTCTGTGTGTGAATGAGTATGTTTCAGTCAAAGTAATTTGTAATTTAAGCGATTAGAGTCTGGTGTCTCGGAGTTATAGCGCTATATAAGTTTTCAGCATTATTATGTATTCCTCATTTTCAAGCAAGAGCGAGGAATATGTGCTGCATTGTATATTTATGTTGGTTTGTGATGACCATTAAGCTTTTACAAAAGCACAGTTTGCATCCTTTCTCTTCTTTTTCAGATATACCAACTTTACCAACTGACTCAGACTCTGTTCTAGAGCATTGATATTGATGGTGATATAGCTTCAAAAGAAAGAAGTAAAATTATGGTATCGTATAAATTAACCTAAAAGTTGAGTCACATTGAATTATGATCTTTGTCATAAGATTAATTTTATAATGTTCATTGTATATGGTAGCTGCCATTAATGATAGAGAATTTAAGATTATGCGTACCTGCCAACCCTTCCACTTTTGGTGGAATCATTCCTATTTTCATTTTTCTTTTTCCACTATTCCACCATTGTCTCTTAAATTCTAAATTTCAAAAATGGTGATAATGGAAGAAACAAAGATGGGGAGTTTATAGGTGAATTTAAGAAGAAATGATTACCAAAAGGGAGATAAGTAGGAGAATTAATTGCACTCCTTTCCCCCTTCCCCATTCCATTACCTAATACGTGTGATATATATAGTTTTGCCAGCTGTTCCTGAATACTGTCTTTTAATTTTGATACAGAATTATCCATTGTTTAGACCTGTAAATTCTCAGTCAATTAACTGAAATCAGTCAATTCGTCAAATTCAAATATTTTTAAAAAGGAAAGAAAGAATTTATGAATCGTAGTCGAATGACCGTGAAGTAATTAGGAATGTTCCACAGCGCTATGCATAGCTCAAGGGACGTTTATATTTACGATGGATATATTGCCACGGCTAAGCGATGGTTCTTAGAATTGCCGTGTCTGAACACACCCCAGTGTATTTTCACACAGCCTTCGTGAAATTATCTTTTCACTTTCCAAACCTGTCATGATCCCAATGGTAGCCTATTTTAACTGAGCCGCCGAGCGATAAATTTCACTGTTTCGTCTAAGCCAAAATTGACCACATTTACTTGACAGAACCTAAAAGTATTAAAAAGTTTAATGCGAATGCCGGAAGTGCGTTATGAAGACACATTCAAATCGAAAGTTATATGATTGCTACAAGCACATCTCGATTGCCTCACGTTGTAAACAAATTGATTGACCGTTTCTTCGCTGATGTGGGTACCTAATTATAAGGAACAATTGTAAGTAGCCTAATTAATTCCCACGTAAATTAGTTTTCTGCCATTGTTTTGCTCAAGTGAGCTTGCTGTTTACTATTCATCTTGATTCTTTGGATTTTTCTGATACGATACGAAGAGTTTCAGTGAGTTCAGTCTCAGTCTCAGTCAATTTTTATAGAGAGCTCATTTACAGGTCTAATACTAATTGTTAAAAGATTCTTATTTCTTGTCTCAAATTCCTATTTTCTGACGTTCTGATTCCAATTTTGGAATATGAAGGGTTGGCAGGTCAGGATTATGATTGGAAGGGAGATTTGATTTGAGAGATGCTCAGTCTTATTAATGTTTTAGGGATATATATTGAATTGATAATGATATATAATTTCATTACTTACCTTAGCTACTTCCGCTTGTTCATCTGATAGGGGATGAGGTTTGATTTGGCATTGCGGTGTTGTAACCTGTCTAGTCCTGTGACTAGATTATTAACCCTTGCTTTGCTCACTTAGACAATGTGAGTTATTCCCTTTTGTCATCAGCCACATGTTTGATGGATCGTCTGCATGGCGATGCTTTGGTGATGGCATCATATGTTGATGTAACGATGATGTAATTTTTAAAAGTTTTATATACTTATACACATGGGGCAAACTAATTTGACAGTAATTCAGTCATTTTGCTTTTTAATGTTTTCTCAGTCTGGTTCCATTGGAGAGCTAAGAATAAAGATGTTCATACTTTATAGTCGTTGTGTATTCCATCTCCCTCCAGTCATCAATAATATCATCTTGGAGTTGTATAGGTGAGCAAATTTAGCTTTAGTACGTCCTTAATTTTCTTTTGCTTGACAAAATAAAAAATATTTGTAATTTGCTTTTTGAAGCCTTTTCGTTCTTATGGAGAGTCTGAAGAAAAGGGATGGTAGTCGCTATGTCTTGTAAATTTCATCTCTTTATATTAAGGATAGTTTGTCCAGTAAGTGCAGCTTGTTCCTTTTGAAATGGAACCTGGAAGTGAGGGGTGGAAATAAAAGGAAATCGTGAGTATTTTTGCAAGTAACATACCAGTTGAGTTTTGTCTCATTAGTTATTTGAAATTACAGCTATAACTACCTACTTCCCACATTTCCATCCTAGAGTTCAAACATTTTTTGTAATTTTTTTCTCGACAGGTTACTGCTATGACATTTTCATCTATCATGCTCTGGTCCTTAAAGGAAAAGAGGGAGTTTCACAGCAAGTGACAGTAACAATATATTCATACACACAGTCTAGGTTTTATCCAGAAAGCCTCAGTTTCAATACATATTTCAAAATTATTTCTTGGAGCTTTCCATAGATAACCTGTATAATTTACGTTAAAGAGTTTTTATTAGTTAATTTAAGAAAAGAAAAAGTTCAGGATCATTTTCACCTTTAATTAGCTATAAATTTGCATGGTTTTTCTCATCTTATTTTACAATTTAAATTCTGTCAGGTGGGCACCAGTCAACTTGGATATTGTAATGTGATGTGATTATATGTTTAACAGTACAGCTATGCAAATCACCATTGGAGTAACAGTCACCTCAAGAAATGAAATGTTGGGGCAGCTGTCTCTCCGGGTCTTGTGAATAAGACAGAAAGTTTGCTGAAGGTAAGAAAGGACAATTCATGTGTATTTTATTTACATTAAGGGAATGTGTTTGCAGTCTATATTTGCTCCTTGGTCTCTGACTAAAATGATAAAGTTAACAACCGATACATACAAGGCTGGTATTTCAACAATTTGGCTTATTGTTTTTAAGAGCTGTAACATTTGTGAGTTTTGTTCATGCATAAATCAATATATAGCTTAACAGATATTGTTTACTTGAGAATTGTCCTCATCTAATGGTCATCGTTTTAGTTTGTTGATACAATGTAAAGGTCTGTAGAGCACACCATCTATGGATTAACAAGTGCTATATTGACTCATTTTACATAGTAATAAAAAAAAAGAGCAAAATTCGCCATTTAATACCAAAGCATATTGCAGAACTTTTGATTAATTGTCTTGTTTTATCCAAATTGGACTATTGTAACCCACTCTAGGCGAATTTAGCTAATGACAAAATGTGTAAACGTCTAAGTTCTTAAAAATAACGCAGCCAGACTCATAGTACAAAATAAGCACAAATACCCGTCAGCAACTCTCCTTCTCCGTGAGTTACATTGGCTTCCTATTGAGAAAAGAGTTGCCTGTAAGATTTGTAATGTTGTCTACCAACAGTCCCTTCTATATTAAAGACCTTCTGAACATCTATGTCCCTAACAGAAACTTGAGGTCAAGCGATGACCAATCATTCCTTGTCAAACTTAAGACCTTGTGTAAAGTAGGTGAGCAATCCTCTCAATTTTCGGCCCCCAATTTTGGAACTGTCTTCCATCACATGTGAGATGCTCAGATTCGTTGACAATGTTTGAATTTCGTTTAAAGTTTTATCTTTTTATGTCATAAGTTGCAATACTACAGAGGCTCCTACCCTTCTGATTTTCGCAATTTTGGCTCCAATATGCGAGTGATCTAGGTAATATTATATGTTGGCTCCAATCAGTAGTATTATTGAATATGGTCGGTTTCTTTTTTTTTGCGGATTTGTTTGATTAGGTGTGTGCTTTGGGGTGGGGGGGTCTTTGTCCACTTTTATTGTTTGACCCCCTTTTTTAGTCTTTTAACAATCCGCACAGTTGTACACATTTTATATTGTATCATTTGAGTACTTTTAGATTGTCTATTACATTATCTGCAGCAAAGCATGTCATATTCAATAACAGTAAGTTGATTCTTTTTGGTCTCAAATTCCGCTTTTAATGTATTCCGATTCCTCTTTTTATGTATTCTGATTCCTCTTTGGGGCTATTGGGGGTAGGAGCCTCTATATACTATTATCATGTTTTGATGTTAAATTGAATCCGTATCACTTTTCCATCTACACTTGTCTTACTGTAACATGTTTTTTGTGTTATATCACTGTAAAGCGCTTAGAGTATGTAACATATCAGATCAATGAGACAAATACTATAAATTCAGAGTATAATAGTCAGATTTTTAATAAGTGGCGCGTCTTTTTCTTTTTTTTTCTCAGCTGTTCTCAATGCACAGCTATAAAATTTTGTATGAAACTCTGGATCGTTTTGCCATAATTTTAAATATTTTTTCACAAATTTTTAAACAATAGGAAAGGATTTCGCTTATTACAGCTATATTAAAATCAATAACTGGTAAGGATCGTAACTCAAATATGATCAAAATTATGATTTTCCGCTTATCCATTTTGAAGGAATTTGTGAAAATGGATTGTTCGGTTAATTGAAACTGATATGATGTTCGTACAGTATCCGAATATGAAGGAACGGCAGACACCTCTACATTTTATAACAATCAATATACATTACTGATGAATACAAATGAAAGTGAACATTATGCGCTTCCAACATTATTTTTATTTCTAATTTTTGAGAAATAGCTTGTTATTTATGGCAAAGAGGATTACATAAATTGAATGTAGACCAGTCAATAGTAGAAATTCATCAATTTATGACACAGTGTCTCCACAAATAATGCATGTGTTCAGCAAAACAACAATAACAAGGTAACACCAATAACATGCGAAACTAAGGGTTGATTGTGAAATTCCAATTCCACAGCTGTCCTCTTTAATAGCTTATTGATAGATACAAGTAGACTTCTTTTCGCAGCTTTATGGGAGTGGAGCCATTAGAGATTCCGTATCATATCACATCGTTTAAGATCTTATAGGTTTAAAAGAAAACTTTTAAATGCTGTGTGAAACGTTCATGCATAGATACAATTTTTCAAAGTTAAATATAAACATTGATTGATAATTTGACAATTTTGAGTATTTAATCCCTATTTCAAATGAGTTAAAGCTAGAGATTCATATCAGTCTTCGGTAATTGCGACACGATGTAGATAAATTGCAATAAATTATAAATTCAAAATTGGATGCAAACTACATAAGTTGTTACTTTATATGAGTTAATGCGTGTTGCTTTTATTCGGAAAATAGTATGATGTGAACTCATAATCCCTAGCCGAAACTACACTGTCAGCACAATGTTTTTTTGAAAAACTATGAATTCATCTCTTACTTTGTGGTGAGAAAATGTTTATATATTTAGGAGTGTAAAATCTCTTAGTTTTATGACAGCGGTAATCTGTAATTCAAATTGCTTGAACATAGGTGTTCACGATACGCAGCCTTGTCATTTGTACAGATTTTTGTGGGACCAAGTTTTGTCAAATTCGGAATATTTCCTCAATGAATTGTGAAAGAAAATGATAAAAGGGTTGCCGTTTTACTCAAGATATGGGTCTGATTCCAAATTGAACTACTCTAAGTCAAGTCTAAACCATTGTTCACTTATTCATGTCAATAAGGGTGGAAATCATACACTTCAGAGAATTCAGAATTTAAAAAGAAAATGAAATTCAGATATTTTTTTTTCAAATCTAAAAGATTTTTAATTTTTTAGTCGATTGGCTCTGTTAGGTCCATGGGTGAAAGTTCGCCGGAAAAATCCGGCATGGCCGGATTTTTATTTTTGAAAAAGAGGTCTCGTCGTTTTTTTTTTGTCTGGCCGGAATTCGAAAATGAAAAAAAACGGCATTTATACAATTAACCGCACTTCTGTTTTTTCCTCTTATTGGTAGT
>NC_088373.1:12901469-12921469 GCF_034508935.2 Berghia stephanieae
ACGAGATATATATATTTTTTTTTTCATTGCAATGTCTACTGTTACGCAATTACATTGTCTGAAATTTCATACCAAACATGTTCCTCGTGCAAACTGATATCTTTCAGTTAAAAAAAAAGGTGGTGGTGGTGGGGGGGAGGGGCGGTAACAATTCAATCATCCCGTAAATTTGAGAGAGAGAGAGAGAGAGAGAGAGAGAGAGAGAGAGGACTTTTGGCTTGCAGCTTATAGATAGTATGCGCTTGGCTAAGAAGCTCACAACATTGCCATCCAGAAGTATAACGGACCATTACACAAAACTCTGTGTAACCATGAACTTTTATAGCTGGTTAATACAGTTAAGTGAGATGTACTCATAAACGCGGATGGCAAAACAACAATAACAAAGACCCGAGTGACGTCAACTTCACTATCTATTGGCCCTGGGTTTTGCAAAGTTGTCCTTTGAAAAGGCTCATCTCATAATTTCTCCATTAAAAAAAACAACTATTTCTGACTTGGGACCCAATGTATATTGCTTTGAGCACAGTTAATAGGTTTTACCCTTTTAACATACAGAAAACTGGATAAACTTCACAAGTCATCATTTCCCGTTCTAGCCTGGGACTCCCCCCCCCCCCCCCCCCCAAATTTTTTTTTTTTTTTTAAATTAAAAAATTATTGCCTTTAAAATATTCTGCCAGGTCTTTTAAAATTATGTTTTGTTTTTTTTCTCCTTATTTATTTATTTTTTTAAATATTGATGATTTAGTTATGTTTTTAACAAGTGGTTATAACTAATCTGAAAATATTCTTATGTCGTTTCTTGCAAGTTTTCTATTCTATTTCAAGACAGAGGCTTTAATTCCCTTCATAGTTCTAGGAATCATATCAAAGTATATTGTTTTGTAAATCCCGATTTCTTAATTGTCTGATCCCGGCTTATTGGCATAATGGATTGACAGTTCTGTCCATTTGCTTTATGGTTCTGATGGACTATTTTATATAATTACTCACCCCCCCACCCCCCTCCCCAAATGCCTTTTTACTTTCACTTGTAGTTTCTGAAAGTATGATGGTCTCTTCCCCTCTTATCTGGTTTACATGTCTCATTATTAATATTATTATTATTGTTATTATTATTATTATTATAATTATAGCGTTGTGTATTTGGCTTCATTGAATTTCGTTGTGTATTTGGCTTCACAGAATTCTAATTCTGTCACTAATATTATTTGAACATCAAAAAAACCTCCAAAAAACAACTGTTCTTCCTCCCCCTCCTCTTCATCATCCTCATTCTACTTTTCTTCACCTCATTCAGCTTCTTTATGTCATACATGCTCAGTTCAATAGAATGGATGGGATATTCTACTCGTACAAAATTGCAATACATGACATAAGAAGAAATGCATGACTAATGACACAGACAACACAACAGTCTTGTTTGAAATGAAACCGGACCCCGCGGATCACGTGCTTGAATACCCCCCCTCCCCCTATCCCTTATGAAATTCGAATTTTGCGCCAACTGCCCAAGCACTCCCAAAAATTCCTGCACACCTAAAATAAAACAACACATTGACATGCACACGACCACGCACACAGTGCGAGACGGTGTTCATGTAAGAATATGAGGAGCATTACGGCATGTTACTTGCATGTAGTTATTTATAGTATCGAGAAGTGGGGTAACGTTTTTATTTTTCTCTTATCTTCTATATTCTATTTACATGTTTTTAATAGGCCTCAGTTTGGTTTGGCGGGCTTTTGGCTCGCGATCTAGCGTGCTGGTAGTGAGAGGTGTTCGCGGGAGGAAACCGGTGGTGGTTTATTGATGGTGGTGGTGGTATGATTTGATATTAGCATTTTGGCGGGAAAAGCTGGAGATATCTTAACCAGTTTGGTTTATTATTATTGTTAAATTATTAATATTGTTGTTATTATTATTATTGTTATTATTATTATTATTATTATTATTATTATTATTGTTACTATTATTATTGTTACTATTATTATTATTATTATTATTGTTATTATTATTATTATTATTATTATTATTATTATTATTATTATTATTATTATTATTTCTTTTTGTGCATGGAGAAAGCGAGACTTTATTAATATATATTATCCCTTTTGAGAATAAGAATAAAGATTATGAAACAAGATTTAAGAAATGAACATTGCCTCAAATGTTATACCAATGTGTTCCTCATGCATATTGATAGCTTTAAAATTAAAATGGGGAAAGAGGATACCGTATTAAATTCAATCCGCCTGTAAATTAAAGAAGAGAGAGAGAGAGAGAGAGAGAGAGGGGGGGGGGGGGGCATCTCAGTTTACAGATGAAAGACTGGGTATTGTTTTGTTTTTTTGTTTGTTTTTTTCTTTGAAGAGGTAGAGAGAGAAATCTGAGTGTAATAGATAGCTGACAGATGTGGGTTTTTTTTTAATGGGAGAGAGAGAGAGAGAGAGAGTTGTAAGATAAAATAAAATAAATGTGAAGATATATATAGCACATTTCCATAGGTTCACCCATGCCCCATGAGCATCAATTTCATAATGCTTCATTTGTCTTCCCATAGTGGTCAGGGAGGTCCACTTGCTGTGTCTTCTGCCCCCCTATGCCTGTCTTTGTCTTGGAATGAATTTACTTGGTTTTGTCCTGACCCCAACCAGAGTCCTTGGCTGAGAAGGAAACAGTCAAGTGTATAAATATAGTTTTCGGAGATAATTCTCTCTCTGTTATTTATTGTTAATTTTTTGTTTAGAATATATAATGATTTGAAAGCATCTGAATGTATTCCTCTTAGTGGGGTCCTATAATTGTGTGTGTGTGTGTGTGTGTATTTTGGGAGAAAGCTCAAGATAAATCAAGTGAGAGAAAAAAAAAAAAAAAAAATATATATATATATATATATATATATATATATATATATATATATATATATATATATATATATATATATATATATATTATATATTTGAAGAATATATCTTAGAAGAGGGGGAGTACGACTGTGCTCTGGAAATGATTTTTTGGAAGAAAAATTCTACATCATCACAAAACCGAAAACATGGCAAACTCTCAATAGAAAGAATGAACTAACATCCTCATGCAGACATAGAAACAAACACCTTTTATGTATTGCGAACCACCATAACTACGAAACGGAAAAAGTACGATAAACACGACAATCGACTTTTACTTTCACTTCCTGATGAGAGCGAATGCTCGAAACCATATTGTAGAAGTTGATCATAATTATACCTGGAATATTTTATAAATAGCTCCTTTTATCAAAAAGTTGAGCTTTAGATTTCATGGTTTGGGAGACCTTCCATAAGCTACTACATCCCCCCAAGTATTCTTGTTCTAGTAGGGGGTTTGGGAGACCTTCCATAAGCTACTTCATCCCCCCAAGTATTCTTGTTCTAGTAGGGGGTTTGGGAGACCTTCCATAAGCTACAACATCCCCCCAAGTATTCTTGTTCTAGTAGGGGGTTTGGGAGACCTTCCATAAGCTGCTACATCCCCCCAAGTATTCTTGTTCTAGTAGGGGGTTTGGGAGACCTTCCATAAGCTACTTCATCCCCCCAAGTATTCTTGTTCTAGTAGGGGTTTGGAGACCTTCCATAAGCTACTACATCCCCCCAAGTATTCTTGTTCTAGTAGGGGGTTTGGGAGACCTTCCATAAGCTACTACATCCCCCCAAGTATTCTTGTTCTAGTAGGGGGTTTGGAGACCTTCCATAAGCTACTACATCCCCCCAAGTATTCTTGTTCTAGTAGGGGGTTTGGGAGACCTTCCATAAGCTACTACATCCCCCCAAGTATTCTTGTTCTAGTAGGGGGTTTGGGAGACCTTCCATAAGCTACTACATCCCCCAAGTATTCTTGTTCTAGTAGGGGGTTTGGGAGACCTTCCATAAGCTACTACATCCCCCCAAGTATTCTTGTTCTAGTAGGGGTTTGGGAGACCTTCCATAAGCTACTACATCCCCCCAAGTATTCTTGTTCTAGTAGGGGGTTTGGGGGGGGGGGGGGGGAAACTTTTTTTTTTTTTTTTAAGTCTCCCCCCTCCCAAACCCCCTACACTAGAACTTCTAGTAGGGGGTTTGGGAGGGGGGGGGGGGGGGGGAGACTTGGGATGTCGTAGCTTATGGAAGGTCTCCCCATGGTTTTTGTTTTTATAATTTAATATATATATGCAGAGCTGCCTACCTGAAATTTAAAAAAATTGTAGTTTCTAAGGGGGGGGGGGGGGGGGGGGGGGAGAAAGGCATTTAAAATAGCCTTTAGAAATGAGTCATCAGCCCTCTTCATGACCAAAACATGCTCCATAGCCCTGAATATATGCTCTTAGTAACTAAACTGTCCTTCTCAACATTATTTTTTATTAAGTCAAAGAGGCAAATTGAGCTCTTTAGCTGGAGTTAAATTTTCGTATTTCTACTATTTTGTTGTAATTTATTGTAATTCTAGGCAGGTCTGTATAGGCACAATACCATCCACCAGATCTAAGAGACTTGTCTAACCAATCTTTGATGACCGGGTTAGCGGGTGGTTGGATGGGAGCATCACCCTTGAATCATATACCTATGATGTTCGCATGGGTGTACGATCCGATAGTGATGTCGTTTCTTCTTCTCTTACTAGCCTATCCTGCTTCTTTGGTTTGTGATTGTATTTTTGACAGGGATATTTTTTTTCCTGTAAATCCTCTGCCTGTTTGTTCTTGGTTATTTATAATTTAGCTTATGATATCTTTAGGTTATGATTTTGATTGACATTTGTACTATTTTTGTTAGATTGCTTGTTTTTTTGTTTCAGCGGTCTCTCATATAACCTCAATTGTGTTGGAAGAGACCTAAAGCAACAAACAAACAAATGACCGGGTTGGAGGGATCAGGAAAAACTCACTGTGCTTGTGACCAATACGGTTCTGTTCTACAGACTGAGTTGTGTAAGTAAACCCTATCAGGGCCCGTTCTTTGTCTTCAAGGCCTATAGACACTTAGATAACCACGCCTTTCGGACAGTCATCATGATGTAAACAATGGCTGTGATTGGTAAGCATAGCGAACTACACAGGTTTTACTATCGATGATGTGCGTCTAAGTGAAATACCATACTCTACCACCTTAATCCATAGAGCCAATACAGAAAACTGTGTGTAAACTTAAAAGTTTATAATATATCAAGATCTTGTCACCATTTGTTGGTATAAAAACAATAACAATGATCAGAGAGAGGTCGATTTCATTCGTGTTATTGTTTATAAACAAGCAACCGTGTTTGTCCGAGCACATGTGAAGGTGTGTTACAAATTCCTTGTTTTGATCTACTGGTTAATTTTCATTGTTTTTATATATCCATCCACGACAATCAGCATGTCTGCCATGAATGGAGAGGAATTTATTGTCCATGTTGAATAGAACGGAAATGATGTTCAATACATTGCTTTAAAAACAAAAACAAAAAAATTTGATGAGAATATTATAAGATGAGCTTTTATATAGTGCAATATCCACTTATCAAAAGAAAAGGTCACTTTAAATAGCTTTAGAAATGAGTCATCAGCCCTCTTCATGACCAAAACATGCTCCATAGCCCTGAATATATGCTCTTAGTAACTAAACTGTCCTTCTCAACATTATTTTTTATTAAGTCAAAGAGGCAAATTGAGCTCTTTAGCTGGAGTTAAATTTTCGTATTTCTACTATTTGTGTTGTAATTTATTGTAATTCTAGGCAGGTCTGTATAGGCACAATACCATCCACCAGATCTAAGAGACTTGTCTAACCAATCTTTGATGACCGGGTTAGTGGGTGGTTGGATGGGAGCATCACCCTTGAATCATATACCTATGATGTTCGCATGGGTGTACGATCCGATAGTGATGTCGTTTCTTCTTCTCTTTACTAGCCTATCCTGCTTCTTTGGTTTGTGATTGTATTTTTGACAGGGGATATTTTTTTTCCTGTAAATCCTCTGCCTGTTTGTTCTTGGTTATTTATAATTTAGCTTATGATATCTTTAGGTTATGATTTTGATTGACATTTGTACTATTTTTGTTAGATTGCTTGTTTTTTTATTTCAGCGGTCTCTCATATAACCTCAATTGTGTTGGAAGAGACCTAAAGCAACAAACAAACAAATGACCGGGTTGGAGGGATCAGGAAAAAACTCACTGTGCTTGTGACCAATACGGTTCTGTTCTACAGACTGAGTTGTGTAAGTAAACCCTATCAGGGCCCGTTCTTTGTCTTCAAGGCCTATAGACACTTAGATAACCACGCCTTTCGGACAGTCATCATGATGTAAACAATGGCTGTGATTGGTAAGCATAGCGAACTACACAGGTTTTACTATCGATGATGTGCGTCTAAGTGAAATACCATACTCTACCACCTTAATCCATAGAGCCAATACAGAAAACTGTGTGTAAACTTAAAAGTTTATAATATATCAAGATCTTGTCACCCATTTGTTGGTATAAAAACAATAACAATGATCAGAGAGAGGTCGATTTCATTCGTGTTATTGTTTATAAACAAGCAACCGTGTTTGTCCGAGCACATGTGAAGGTGTGTCACAAATTCCTTGTTTTGATCTACTGGTTAATTTTCATTGTTTTTATATATCCATCCACGACAATCAGCATGTCTGCCATGAATGGAGAGGAATTTATTGTCCATGTTGAATAGAACGGAAATGATGTTCAATACATTGCTTTAAAAACAAAAACAAAAAAATTTGATGAGAATATTATAAGATGAGCTTTTATATAGTGCAATATCCACTTATCATGCTCAAAGCACTTTACAAGTGGTCCCTGACCAACCGCAACACGTAACATGTAGAATGAGACTTGACGCCTGTAAGGCGATATTACAATATTTTTTCAGACAGAGACAACGCTGTTCCCGTCTGGTTACTCATTTTACACCTCAGTGTGGTGAGAGAACGAGAGTAAAGAGCCTTTTCCAAACACTCAACTATGCGCCGAGCGAGGCTCGAATCCAGGACCTTCCGATCCGAAAGCGAGTGTCATACTACTAGACCACATAACGGCTTTACTCTGTTATATATATCTCTCTCTCTCTCTCTCTCTCCTCTCTCTCTCTCTCTCTCTCTCTCTTCTCTCTCCTCTCTCCTCTCTTCTCTCTCTCTTTCTCTTCTCTCTCTCTTCTCTCTCTCTCTCTCTCTCTCTCTTCTCTCTCTCTCTCTCTCTTTCTCTCTCTCTCTCTCAAAACATACACACAGGCACTCCTTTCTCTCATTCTCTCCCTCAATATACACATACAGGCACTCCCCTCTCTCTCTGTCTTTCACAAACACACATACACATAGAAACTCTTCTCTTTCTCTCTCCATATTCTATCTGTACCACATACAACCTCTTTCTCTCACTCTCTCTCGCTTTATCTCTCTTTCTCTTTCTTTTTCTTTCACAAACACACCTTTCTCTCTCTCTCTCTCTCTCTCTCTCTCTCTCTCTCTCTCTCTCTCTCTCTCTCTCTCTCTCTCTCTCTCTCTCTCTCTCTCTCTCTCTCTCTCTCTCTCTCTCACACATACAAGCACCCACACACTTTTCACTCTTCCTCTTCACAAACATATGCACACACTCACTCTCTCTCTCCCTCTCACTTTATCCTTCTACTTCACGTCGTCCCAATAGGCTCTTCTCAACTACTCACACCTATTTGCAACAAACATGTCTGAAGAATTATTCACACATGTAATTTTTTGCATACATTCCCCCCTCCCCCCCCCCCCCCACCCCACACACACATACACACACACACACACACACACACCTCGATTGTTTTATCTTGAACACAGATATCTTTTTGTTTTACATGTGTGTATGTACTGAACATTATTACAGATATATATATATATTTATATGTTTTAGAATCAGAGACATACTATGTAGGGCATAGATCTAGCAGTGTGTAATCATTCATCTAGTATCAACTGTGCTGGTTGTCAAACTCTTAGTCAATAACTAAAACTGGATAGATGTGCTAACTAACGAAAGAGTAGAGAGAGAGATTAACTGTAACTGGATTAATAAGGAAAATTAAATGTCTAAATAGTCTCATTGGAAAGGCCCTGTTTGCTTGCTTTAGTCATCCTTTCATTCAATAATACATTTTTCAAGGGGCAATTCCCAAGTCCTTTAACATTGTAAGTGTGTAGCAGATGTCAACATAATATGTTGACATGAAATGATATGTAGATTGATATCCGCAATGAACTTCACTGTGTTTATTTATTCTCCTACGGATGTTTGTAGTGCAATATGTCTATGCCTAAGAATAGAATTTGAAGTACGCACACTCTAAAGTAGGTTAAGTAATGTGTAGTGTAACATTTTAAGGTTTTGAAAATGATTTTGGTATTTATCCTTATCATAGTAGTGACTATAATGATGATGATGTCAATAATAACAATGATAATGGTAATAATATGACTATTACAGTCCATTCCGGATAATCGCAATTATGTTGATCGCAACATTTCTCAAGAAACGGAATTATTTCTTTATAAAAGTCACTGGTTAATTGCAACAAACTTCGGTTAATCGAAACAAATTTTCGACCTTAAAACGTGACAAGTTCAGGAAATCAATCAAACAAAATATGATGAAATTTAATCATGGGTGAAATCATGACAGGTTGAAGAATCCAGAGTGAGTGGGATTTAATGATACACTAATGTGTCAAAAGAGGGCGGGGCTTTGCGGTATGACTTTGTGATGTCATCTGTGACTATTAAATAGGAGGCGAGGGGGCTTGGCATAGTCTAGACAACAGGTAGATGATGACAGTTGTAAAGAGAGACTGAGCAATATCCTTCTCCTTCGTTTTGGGATTGACAACCGTGCATTGTGACCAACAGGTTTGGTGAGAGCTTATTGTCTCTAATCATGGCTAATCTCTTTGACTCTTACCAACATTGAGAATAAAAGAGTGAAAGTGAATCCAATCTGAATAAGATGTCAGCTTGCATCAAAGCTGCTTTTGCTTATCAAAATCTATACAGGGCTGCCATATGGTTTAAATTTCGATCAAATTGCTCAGTCTATGGTAGACTAAGAACAATGTTTACATTAGCTGGTTTGAGTTTACCATATATGTGTACAGTGTTGCAATAATGGACAGGAAACTCAACTTCGGTTAATCGAAACATTTTCGCTGATCCCAAGGTGTTGCGATTATCCGGAGTGGACTGTAGTTGTAAAAGAAGTCCTTTAGAGTCAATAGGCCCATGGAGCAAGAGTTTATCCTGGTTTCTATAATGTGAAACGATCAATAGCAATTGCTTGCTACCCTTTGGATTGTACGCTAGTCTTTTGCAAAGTATTTTCCACTAGATCCAACAGACCCAGCTGCTCATTCATTGCTGAGTAGAAGGGGGTGGAGTGTTCAAAATAAAAACAAACCTAAAATTACTCCTAAATAAACAATGCCTACTCTAAGTCTGTTCTCAGACTTGACCCATGAGTGTTGCAAGTGCCATTAAACTTCTAAAAACAAGATTCTCCCCCCCCCCCCCCCCCCCCCCCCCCCCCCCCCCAAATAAAACAGATAAATATTTAAAAAATAAACCCACTCACTAGTATATTACTGTATGTTGATATTTAAATAAAGACGGCTCATCCGGTGTGTAGATTTAACGGAACTTCATAAGGTATTTGTTGTATATGAGACAGCTTAGCCAACAATAAGTGGATTTTTAAAAGCAAGGGTGCGTAAGTGGATGTATAGAGGAAATGTGACTCACAAATTGCAGAGCTGCCTACTTGAAATTTCAAAAGATCGTAGTTTCCAAGGGGAGAAGAGAAAAAAGTCTCTTTAAATAGCTTTAGAAATAAACAATTTGCCTTCAGACTGATCCAAAAATGCTCCAAAGTCCTGAATATAGGTTCTTTGGAACTACTAATCTTTACTTTTCTACAAGATTTATTGAGTCAAAGAAGTGAATGTTGTTCTGTAGCTGGAGCCAAAAATTTGTATTTCTACGAATTTTTCCTAGTACTTGACAGGTCTGCATATGTTGAAACAAAGCAAACGTTTGGGCCCTTAAGTAGTGGGACACGATGCATACACGCACCACAAAAAAGGAATGTCGAGGAAAAAACTAATAGCACATAAATAGCCTTTTGAAGTGTATGAATGAAAATTCAGTACTGTAGACAGTATTCGTCTTAGTTTCATCGCACATTTTGTCAGTAGATTACTTCAATGTTTGCTGCCAATTTTGGTGATTGGCTCCTGGTTTTCAAGTTCTATTTAAGGTAGCCAAGAGTCTTGTTAGCTTTGGTTTGAGATTAGCTCTTGTTTAGCGATTCCATCTCATGTCAGTTCGAAGAATCGCCCGAAGATATTTTGTTTTGGGAATTTCTTCCAATTTTTATCATTATTATTTTTTTTTATTTTTTTTTTTACAATAGTAAAGGGTAAAAAGGGGAAACATATTGAATTGAATTTTGGCTCATCAAGATGGTTCGGAATGCTGTGTGGTAGCGTATTTTCCAATTCCGGATACAGTTGGCATTTTTTCTACACATACCAACATTTAGTTTTAGAAATAGCTGTTGGGCATTTTTGTGCAGCTTTGCGGTTTAGTGTTATGATTATGACCCTAGGCTTGTAACTTGTAGATTCCAGGTTTGATTACCACTGTTGGCATCACAAGGTTGAATTCTTGGAAAACGCTCTTTCTCACATTTTCTCATCATACTCAGATGTAAAAGGAGTATGTGATCAATAACAACATTGTCTCTGAAAAAAAATTGTAATATCACTTGGAAGTTAAAAAGGTGCCATGTTGTCATTGGTTTTGGACCTATTGTAAAGCACTCTGAACACATCAAGTTGATAAAACGCAATATAAAAACGCCAAATAATGCTTACGATCGCAACTGCTGTCAAAGTTATAATTCTTTAGCTTACTAGTTTTTATACCTAGCCCACATACTGATTCAGAATATTATAAGGTCACATGTATACTCATTTCAAATATCTTAGGTTCCCGTATAGTGTTTATAATTTTCCTGATAAAATATTTTATCAAGATGAAAACGTCTTCGTTATCAGATACGCATGAAAAATGAAGGGCATTAGGTCAAATGTGTGCATGAAACCAATCAGTGCTGAGTTTGCATATGATGCATTTTACCTTGCGCCTAAGCCTGAAGAGTTTCAACATTTGTTTTTTAATACTGTGAAATTGAAGGCGTGCAGTAAGTTTGCATGAGGAGCGAGCGAGCAATCGTTTTGAGGTGGAATGGAAAGGGGAAATTTTTTTATTCCTCTATCAATTTCTTCTCTCTTTATCTCTCTTCTTTTTTCTTTTTTTTTTTAACGAAAAATATGGAATCTTTAATGCTTAAAGCATGTCGTTTTGTAGAGTGATGTATTTGAGTTTCACAGTACACTATTATTTTCTAGTACATTTACAATATCCATTCCCCACCTATAGTCGTGTATTTCACACCCCAGTTTAGAGGGGTTATGGGTAAGAGCGTTATTTACCCGAGTACGGTCAATGATACCTGAGCCAGGCTCCATATTGATCGAATTCGGTTGATCATCCTGCTTGGTCACTGTCGCACGAAATAAAAACAAAGAAAAAAAATCTCTCCAGCCCATTTGCCTGAATTGGAAAATAATGCATCTCAAGTCTATGGAAATATGATTGGTAGCACATTGTGACTACAATAAGTACATATCTTTGAGGCGTCATGAGATTGCTTTAGTCCGAAACCTGTTTTGCAAGAAATAAAAAAGTATATACGCATACATTTTATCTACGTAAATTTATACTGTAAATATGGCATAATGCTAGTAATGAGAAAATTGTTAAGTATTACGATGGAATCCATCATACGTTATACGTATTCACTTTTTGTTAAACGCTTTTTGTATTCTCCAGATGCATTCAGTCAAAGTAAATACGCAGCGCATTGGCGAACAGTGAGAATACATGACATTAAAGTATGGTAAGCGTCGTTCAAGATAGCAAAGCTTAACACGTGGCATGGATGGTTAATGATTATATGATGAGTAAGTATTTATGTCTTTCTTAAAATTTACATATCTTTTCATTCATCGCCATGTTCAACCGGATTAACATCCGGGGAATAAGATGACGACTGCCTTTGAGGAAGAGCTTTCCCTCGGTAAGAAGAGATGTCTGGCTCGGAAAGCGTGCTTTTTCAATATCAGCATCAGTTAACGAGAGTGAATTACTCACTATTAACACTTGAGAAGCGGTAAATGCATTCGAAAGAAATCATGATTTTACGAGTAAACCTCAATGATCGTATTATATTTTGTAGCCAATGAAATCTAGTCGAAAAAGATGTGGAATCATAGTTACCTTCTCCTTCTTGTCCGGTCGAATGCTGAAAGACACATGCTCTTTTCTCACACCACATATGGAACACGTCCAGTTTCCATCCTTTCACCGGAAATACAAAGGCTGTTTTACGCGCAAAAGATTGCAAAACAAACCCTTTTTACGCGCAAAATATGCAAATCTGCAAAGCGCCATTAAGAATAGGTTAATTTTCCCCTCCAAAAATGACCAAGTCATATGAAATTCTCCTTGTGAATCTCCCCCGGACGCATGCGCATAACACACCACACACACATGCACACTCTACCTCCAATATGGCACTCTGACATGAGACAAAATGCTGACGAACAACGCTTTTATTTCCTCTCCTCCCGTTGGCCAAGATCTTTTTTTAAGGATTAAAAAAAAAAAAACGATTGCTTTGAGTGAATAGAACAATCCTTAACAGCTTGTTATTGTTTAAAAGTAAAGTGTCTTGCTTGCATACTGAAAACTAGACAAATGGTACACGATTCTAATTGTAGGTTTTGTTTAGAGAGGAAGAAAGAAAAATATCCAGTAAAAAAACTGGATTGATTCACTGTCTTGTATATAGGTTAAAGTTTGAGTGGGTAGATGGGACACATGCAAACACATAATAAACACTCTTAATCTTTCTCTCACACACACACATACACATGCTCTCTATCTACCCTCTCTCTCTCTCTCTCTCTCTGTCTCTCTCTCTCTCTCTCTCTCTCTCTCTCTCTCTCTCTCTCTCTCTCTCTCTCTCAACCTCTCACACACATACATTTACACATGCACACTACTCTCTCTTATACCCACACTCATAAATACTCTCTATCTCTACCTTACACACATGTACACAAAATGCATGTTATCTGCATTGTTTGAAACTGAAAATGGGGAAGGGAAAAGAAGAAGAAAAAAAATGAGAGAGATGAGAGGTGGCAGTGTTTGTGTGGTGTGGTGTGGTTGACTAGACAGACAGGCAGACGTGCTTAAGATTTATATATAGTTATAAGAGAGGCTGGATTTGGGATCAGGACCTGCCAACCGCTTAGTCAAGCCTCGCCAATCAAAGGGAATGAGCGGGGAAGCAGCAACTGCATTAGCACATGCTTATGCTGTGGGTTGATAAGCTGTCTGGTGATTGGTGATTGGTTGGCGGGCTGGTTTTTGATTCAAATCACTGTTGTGGGGCTTCAAATTCACCACATGCTTGCCTGCATGTATGCATGCTTTCATAAAAGTGCATTTTAAAATTATTTGTAACATGAATGATATGGACTGTATTGTATATGTTGTGTGTGATTGATGGTATAGGAGAGAGAGAGAGTGAGAGAGAGAGAGAGAGAGAGAGAGAGAGAGAGAGAGAGAGAGAGAGAGAGAGAGAGAGAGAGAGTGAGAGAGAGAGAGATGAGAATTCAAAAAAGATAAAATAGAATAATTATCTAGATAAATAGAATTCTTTCTGTATACAAACAGCTTCTTTCGGAGTCAAATGAAGATATTTTCGTTTGTTTGTTATGTTACATATTAGGATTTTAAAATTAATAATTTGGGACAAAAATTGTTTTAAGAAGTTTTGGTTTGTTTGTGTTTTAAAAATATTTTTGATGTATTTTTCTCATTTATAATTGGTCTCTTTCCAAATAAAACAACACATCATGTCCGTTGCAATAGGGGTAAGAGCAAGACCTTCTATATAGAGGGCCTTGGTAAGAGGCAATACAAATGACATTTATTACATATTATCTGTCCTTAACCATTTTTAAAGGTCCATTAAAGTAAGGGTGGAAATTAAAAAACATATTACAATTTTTTTGTTTGTTTATTGCTTTAGGTAGGTCTGTATATACATAGCATGATTTTATAGTTTTACCATGCCCAATGAGCACCATAATGCATCATTTATGACCCCAGTTGTCTGTAGAGAATCAAATTTTCGTTTCATGTCGTAGAGATCTCGATAACTGAGTTGGTAGAGCACTCGCTTCACAAGCAAAAGGACAGAGATCAATCCCGAGTTAAGTCTAGATTTTCTTTTCTGACCCCCTGTCCATCCAGCAGTGTTTGTTAGTTCAGATGGAAAGTACTTTTAACTCACTCAACCCTAATAACGACTATATCTGTAGTTTACCCGGGTTACATTTACCTCATGCCTAGTTATTACATTTTTCTGAGACAAATTATAGGCGTAGTATCAATGCTAATGTTTTTAGTTTTTGCATAGTTGAATAAAACTATGTACATGTCATTTATAATACATTTTTTCCAATTTTGAAAAGTAGCAAAAATCTCTAGGATTGAGTGAGTTAAGTCAGATTAGCACCCTTTCCAAAAGGGTTGCACGCAATGACTATTTTCCATTTCTCACTTTAGAAACTGGGATAAACTCTGGCTCCATTGGCCTAACAGCTCTGAAGGGCTGCTACCAGAGCGCTGTTAAGTAAGTCTTACTTTTATCAACCTATACGGACCTGGTTCCAGTCATGGTGGTTTTTGTTTTTTTAATTTCAGGTATAAGTAGAACCCCCTGAAATGTTTACTTTACTAGTTTTAATAAGATAAACGATAGCTGAAGAAATTTTCAAAGCTGTAAGCACTGTATGCTGATTGAATAACTCACGGCTCATATTTATTATAAGAGAACAGTAAGAAACAAAATGCACAGCATGCCAGACATAGCAAGATACGGTCATGAATTCATTTTGTGATACAGAGCAATAATCTAATACCATCCCACACCAGCAAATATTATATCTATCGTCAATGTTAAAGCTGTGCAATAGTATTGATTGGATCAGATCTTTTAACTCACTCAATCCTAGATATGTTTGCTACTTTTCAAAAGTGGAAAAAATGTATTAAAAATGAGCATGTACATAGATGGTTTTATTCAACTACCACTAACATGTAAAAACTAAAAACATTAGCTTTGATTCTATGCCTTTAATTTGTCTCAGAAAAATGTAATAAATAGACCTGGGGTAAAAGTAATTCGGGCAAACTATGGGTATAGTCGGTGTTAGGGTTGAGAGAGTTAAAATGACCTCTCTTTGGCTATCAAACATTCATAAACATTAGTCTTAGATTCTAGGATTTTATAAAAAGTACTACAGATAAGGCCCATGGAGCTGTAGTTTATCCCAGTTTATGTAGTGTTAATGAGACTGTAAATTACTTGCTGTTTTTAGATAGGACACTAAATTATCGTAAAATACTTTCCACCACTTCTGGTAGAACCGGCAAAGCAATCATGCACGAGGGAAAGGGGGTAATGCGGAAAATGAAATAGAAGAAAATTAACTCAACCTGGGATTGAAACTGCCAGTTCTCAAGCTTTTAAGGCGGGCGTTCTACCAATTGAGCTATCTGGAACCCCATGGATTGTGAGAGGAGGTGGAAAGATATGAAGATGGAAAATGTAAAAACCAATATGTATTAGATAAATACACCACATTTCCTGTGTGTTTTATGATGGCGAGAATACACCCCCGGCTCTCTTTGACCTGAAGGACGAGGTCACCGAGTTCCGATCACTCTTTAAGCACCCAGCGGCTGTACACCAAAAGGACACCATTTTTTTTTTTGGTTCTTTTTGGCCAAAAATCCTTTTAATTTAAATATTCAATCGTTTAAGATGACCCCCGACTTGTCAGAACTCTTTGCCTTAGGTCTTTTGGCCAATTTGGGTCATATTTTAGCATTTATGACGTTTGCGGCTATCTTGAATGATCAATATTTGAAATAAAAAGTTTTCCTGCCAAAATGAAAAATAGTGTGTTTTGTAAGAGTACACAGCTCACTGGTGGTCACCCTGGGCAAATGTTTCTCCATGCATTGTTTCCTTTTCTCATCATTAAACAGTGCAATGTAATTTCTTTCCACCATCTTGTTTGGGATCTTGGCATGTTTTGCAGAATATCCCAGGCCTGTTATGGATATTTTATATTTTGCTTTCTCCACCTTCGGAGATTTAATCCATAAACAGAAGGGGAAAGGTGTGTGAGTGTGTCGAGGAAGGGGGGGGGGGGGGTTGGCAAATTTGAGAAAATATTGTTATTCTACTCAGCGATGTTGTGTATCAGGACAAATTGAAATCCAATGCATCATTTCTAAAGCGTTTTGGAGGAATAATTGTCGATGTAAAAATTAGCAGTCTATACTTGACAGTGTTAGAACAGAAAGGGCGTCCAACAGGCGAGATGTACAGTATGAAATGGAAATATGGGGAAATAAATGAAACAATGGAGTGCATTGGTGGAAATCATGCATTTTGGCATGATACAGTTCGGTTTAGTTGAAATTCAGGATTTAAACCAAAAAAAATCTACTTGTGGCAGGCAAGCATTTAAAAAAAAATAGAATTGTAAATGTTTCTTTTTTTGTTGTTGTTGCTTTTTAAAAAGTCCATGTGACAGAATAAAAGGCTAATCTATCGCAAAGTACTTTCTGCAAGATCGAACGGATCCTGCTGCCAATTACTGCTAAATGGACAGAGGGTCAGGGTCAGATAATACATTCTACTGCACCAGGGATTTATACATCACCTTATGCCAGATTTTGTTTTAATTTCTGACAGGATTTTAAAAAATCATTTACTTCTTTGACTTGATTTCATCCATTGTTTGTGATGTGTACAGTTTGTTGTAAGACAAATGGTTTTGGCATACTTGTATTGAATTTAATTACAAAGCATTTAATATTACTTATTATCATCACTCTTTTATCTGAGAGACAAATTTCTAAGGGAAGGTTTTTTCGAGGTGGAAAAAAAATAAAATATAGATAGAATGAAATTGACATCACTCAGGTCTTTGTTATTGCTTTTTGCCATCCACGTTTATAAGTGATTCTCACTAAAGCGTATTAACCAGACTATAAACGACCAAGATTGGACATAGTTTTGTGTGTTGGTCTGGCAATATTGTAACTTTCTTAGCCAAGCGCACACTATCTATAATTGAAACCCTGATTTTTATGTCAAAATTTTGATTGTTAAGGGTAGGCAACTCTGATATTGAATGGCATCAGCTGCTCAACAGTACGGCATCTCTATCTTGTTATACTCAGTGATGAACATGGTGAGTGATGAGGAGGTTGAAAATGATTGCAAAATTCTTACCCCATTACTTTTTTCAGGTGCATGAATAACGTCACCTCACTTGACTCGAAGAGTGAATAGGTAGTACCAAATTATAAGGGGCAGCAACTTGCACGGCATGAAGTTGGAAATTTGTTCCATGTAGCCTGTTAAGATATAAATGAAGCATTGTGATGAAGCGCACTGTGCATGGTGAAATTGTGAAATGAAAATGTCCGTTTTTGTTATTCAAAGTTGTGAGTACCACATCAAGATAGTTGTAAAGAGAGGTTGTTGTTCTGTAGCAGCATTGTTGTGGAAAATGGTAACAAGTAAATCATGTACACATGCAACACATCATGTTACTAAAATTAGCAATGAGCAATGATTTCTCTTTTATTACAGACCTGCCAACCCTTCATATTCCAAAAGTGGAATCAGAATGTCCGAAAATGAGACAAAAATTAGGAATCTTGTAAACAATGGATCAACAATGTATCAAAATTATCACTCAACTTTGCCACCAAACACATAAAGACAGTATTCGGGCACAGCTGGCAAAACTACATAATAATAATAATAATAATATATCTTTATTGTCCCCAAAAAAGTGGCAATTTGTCATTTGGTTACACATTTATAACAATACAATATTGACATAGACACACTCACACAAGATGCACACTAGTAACATAGTAGTTATCGTAAAAAAAATTATTTTTTTTAAATAGTCATATATCGTCACATGCATTAGGTTATGGAATGGGGAAGGGGGGGGAAATGGAATGAAAATCAATTTTCCTACTTAGCTCCCTTTTGGCTCCCTCTTCTTTTTTTTTCTTTTTTTTTTTTAATCACCTTTTTACCCCCCAATTTCGTTTTTCTTACCATTATCATCATTTTTGAAAATTGGGATTTAAGAGAAAATGGCGGAAATATGGGAAAGGAAAAATGAAAATAGGAAAGATTTGGCCAAAAACAGAAGGGTTGGCAGGTATCTTATTATTATTAAATTTAGAAAACAAGAACTGGGACATGATTATTAGCAAGAATCAGTTTGAACTCAAGTTAGATAGATTAACTTGACATCATGTGGCACTGTGGTATGGTCATCACTTCACTTCATAACCAAAAGGCACCGATTTCAAAACCCAACTGTACTGCGTGGTGGCCTTGAACAAGTAGTCACTTCTCAGTGGCTCAGTTTGCGGTGGTGAAGCTGTGCCAAAAAAGTGGTTTATAACTTTTTATCACATTCGCCACAACATTGCTCCAATGATTAGTTAATTTGGAAAAGCTAAGGAAATATATTCGCTTTCATCAGTTTATATCAGTTGAATAATGAAAAATAGACCGATGACTGACAGTCTAGCACCAATAGAGTAGGAGGAAAAATCTCTCAAAGGTTCCAAAGAATGTGGACGACTTTGTCCACACTTTCCCGGCTCTTCCTTCAGAGTCATAGGCCCATGGAGCCAGAGTTGTCCCTTTCTTAAATCTTTAAAAAAAATTTGTTTAACAAATCACATGATCTTTACTGGTATTACAATGTGATTATATTTAATATTTTTTTTGAAAACATGGGTAATTAAAAGGGGGTCTGGTATTCAGAGAATTAATGCTCTCAATAGTGATGTGCCAGGTATAGGGAGAAGGGGGGGGGGGGGGGGGTGAAGGCGGAGATTTCACTGTGTTACTATCAGTTGCTCAGACAGATGTCCCATTTAGATTAGATGAGTGATTCCAATGAGTCAGACGGCTGTTGAAACATGTGTCATCCCATTTTGACATGTTATGATTTTTTTTTTTAAAACCCCAATGATTTTGATTTTTTAATAAAAGAGAAAATGAATGGGGGTAAATTAGAGAGGCCCTGATCTCTGTTTAGATAAGAGGGCCAGGTAATTAGACCAGGTGACTTAAATCTGTCGATGCTTTATTCCGCTCTACTCTGATAAAACTTCTTTATTTTTTTTAATGTTTATATTTCAAATAATTGATGATTAAGATGAACAACCCCCCCCCCCCCCCCCCCACTTGTCAAAAAGTCTCAAACCTGGGACCATGAATTCTCAAGGTTAAAATTTTTTTAACATGTAAAATATATATTTTTCAAATTTTTAAAATGAATATTCCTAACAACCTTTCAAACAAATATTTTAACATAAAACATTTAGGGTTTTTAACACAGAATGTTTGAGTTTGAGGATCAAAATCCTTTTTCAATTTTTGACTTTGACTGAAGAAAGTTTGAGTCGAAAATATTGTAGTAGGTAGTCCTTCAGAACCATTTGGCCTATGAAGCCAGAGTTTATCCCAGTTTCCACAGCGTGAAATGGACAATAGCAATTGCTTGCTACCCTTTGGGTAGGATGCTAGTCTTTTGCAAAGTACTTTCCATCAGATCTAACAGACCATGCGACCCAATCACTGCTGAGTGGACAGGGGTGGGGGGAGGGGGGATCAGAAAAAGTCTTGACTGCACCCGGGATCTATCTCGGTCCCTTTTATTGTGATGCGAGTGCTCTGCTAACTGAAAACATAATGTCAAGT
>NC_088373.1:12926469-12951469 GCF_034508935.2 Berghia stephanieae
ATCTATCAAATTTTAATATTATTATTACTACATACGATAGTGGTAAACGTCCCTCCTCATTTTCCCCCAATACATTCCACATACATAATATGGCATGACCTACCTGTTCGTATCAAGCTTTTGAGTAATATTGAGACTTTCAAAGATGCTTTATAGACTATCACGAAAATGCTGTATTTTAAAAAAATGTTTACTTGGGATAAGCACATAGACAGTAATAATACTCAGGCGGTTTACTTGAAGAAGCTTGAAAACACAACACTTTTTTCTCTTTTTGCCCAGATTGTTTTTACTTTTTGGTTTGTTCTGCCAGGGGTTTTCATCATTATATAATGTTTATCACCCAATCTCACCCCCCCCCCCCCAGCTTTTTTTTTCCAGTTCTCAAAGAAGACTTCAATGCCGATCAAAATGATAAAGATTGAGCTGTGAGTGTTGTATAGTAATAGTAAGATTTTGTTTGAGATTTGCATGCTTTTCAGGTGTTGTGCTTGTTATCGTTAGTTTTAAAAAAATAAAGGGAGGGAAAAAGGGGTGATTGAAAGAGTGGTTTTATGAAACGTGTCTGGTTTTTCCATCGTTATATGGCCTCACACTCAATGATACCTAAAATAAAGTTTACTTTTCAATTTAGCTCATCGCGGGGGAAATCTTCCAGGATTGGGAAAAACCACTCCTTATTTGTGCGGCTATGTGGTCTAGTGGTATGACACTCGCTTTCGGATCGGAAGGTCCTGGGTTCGAGCCTCGCTCGGCACAATAGTTGAGTCCTTGGAAAAGGCTCTTTACTCACATTGTCTCACCATACTCCGGTGTAAAATGAGTACCTGGCCGATAACAGCGTTGTCTCTGTTGGAAAAAATTGTAATATCGCCTAACAGGCATTTTATCTCGTCCTACATGTTACGTGGTGCTGTTGGTCAGGGACCCCTTGCAAAGCGCTTTGAGCACGTTTAGTGGATATTGCACTACCTAAAAGCTCTTTTTTTTCTTCTTTCTTTTTTAAATGATTTTGTCAATTTCTTATTTTCTCGACTCCGCAATGGTATACTCAGGACTAAATTTTTAAAGAAAAAATATATAAAAACAAGTATGCTATATATGTGGTCTAGTGGTATGACACTCACTTTCGGATCGGAAGGTCCTGGGTTCGAGCCTCGCTAGGCGCAATAGTTGAGTCCTTGGAAAAGGCTCTTTACTCACATTCTCTCACCGTACTTGTAAAATGAGTACCTGGCTGATAACTGTTGTCTCTGTCGGAAAAAAATTGAAATAATCGCCTAACAGGCATCATGTCTCGTCATTCATGTTACGTGGTGCTGTTGGCCAGCGACGGGACCCCTTGCAAAGCGCTTTGAGCACGTTTAGTGGATATTGCACTATCTAAAATGATTTTGTCAATTTCTTATTTTCTCGACTCCGCAATGGATCCAAACCAGTCGCTCAACTTGTGAAGCGATCACTCTACCAATTGATCTCTTTGGACCCCAGAGTTTATTGGAGTATTGTATGTAAAGTGCATTACCCAAGTATGCAATGTCACCCTTGTTTTTGCAAATATTATGTCACCCGTCCGGCTTCTGACAGTGCTCAATATCTTCCGACTCTGCTATAAAATACTATACTCCTTGGCTCCTCCCTATCGCCAAAAAAAAAACAAAAAAAAAAACAATTCTTTATTTTAAAGATTTGTTTTAATTATTCATGTATATATCAGTATCAGTTAACATATTTGAATGTACTTTTGTGCACATGTGTATGCTTATCCTCACACTACACAGCAGTAGCTATAAAATCAACTGCTTAAGCACTGCTTCGTGTGTTAATGTTAATGCTGTGTACAAGTAGAAGTATGATGAATCATAGCGTGTCACTTGTCTGTGTCATGGTGACCGGTTGACTCCTGGCATTTCATTATCCTACTATTGTAACACACTGTGTTTCTTGCTTCTTTTTTTTTTCTTTTTTTTTTTAAATTGCATTTTTTTTTTCTAATATGGTGATTAGGGTAGCACTAGCAGAAAAGAAAAAAAAAATGGGACCGGAAATCTAGCCTAGCATTGGTAGAGAGAGAGACGTGATGAATAGAAAGTTCACGGCTCGAACCTTGGCAGTTGTGAATGAGTCAAGTGTGGTTCAGTGGTAGGTTGGTTTATCTTGTAACAAATAATATCAAGCAAATCTCGGGTTAAGTCTCCACACGTTTCCCTAATCAACTCGAGTGTGAAAACAAGTATGTGGCTATGTGTAGTGATGACATTTCTGTTAATCAAAGTTTCATATAATTATTCTAGTACTAGCATTATTACTATTTACATCATCATCGTCGTCATTACCAATCAAAACTTCTTCAAAAGATTTGATTCAATTGATTCAATCTTTTCAGATAAACACAGTTACAAAATTTGTCCTTTGCTCGTTTCACTTTAGGACGTAGATGATGATTATATACTGAGACTACCTGCAACAACAAAGTAAACCAGACCAACGACACTTGAAAGTCATGCGACTCCAACAAGCACCAAGGAAATATAAACTCCTGACAGCCGGAGGATACTTTGGGTGAAAGTAATTATAAAGAGTTTGACTTATTGAAAATAATATAAATGTCCAAATTTGAATTCAAACCATCAAAAAACTCCATTAACCCTCTCCTTACCAACTATAGGAAAATCGTCACATTCGTTACGATACAACCAACACTTCTTATTCAAATTTCTCTTGCACAATCATAAAATTTAAAGAAAATGAACAGTGTGTTGTAGAGCATGTTTTGCTAAAGAAATTATTTATCGCAAGAACTTACTGCTACTAACAACAACAAAAAAAGCTACAGGGTTTTGAGTATTCCCATTATTATTAGTCTCTTCTAGACCAGCCAATAATCTTTTTTTTTGTGTTCATCCATTAAAGAAAGATTATTGTAGTTAGTTAAGAGTTAATTTAACACAACTCTGGCTTTTGTGATTATAAGAAGAGGTGATTTGCTCAAGGTCTCACTGCATGGAAGGTGGGACAAACGTTTTAAATCCAGGTTTCCCCATATTTGCAATTGGATCGTAAGACAGACCTGCCTACTTGAAATTGGGAAAATCTGTAGTTTCCAAGGGTAATAATAATAATAATATAATTGACATTTTAACTACCTTTAAAAATGAACATACTGTCCTCGATACGTTGAAATTATACTTTAAACTCCATTATATACCAAACCCTGGCACCAGATGTTTTATTGAAATAAAGATCTTTATCTAGTACTCCGGTTAAAACAAAAAAAATTCATAATATTACGTAGTTGTAGGCATATGTGCGTAATATCACTGATTCTAATTTAGTGTAAAGACGCTGGGATTTTATTTTATAAAGGCGGAAAATATCCTCCCTAACCTACAGCTCTTTCTTATTAAAATGGCACACCTTTTGGAGCCTCAATAAATTTGTCATACAAAATGTGAAGTGGTTAACCCTTTCCTTACCAGCCATTTTCAGAATTTTACCCAAAACTTCACACCCACCCAACACAAAAACAGACATTTCTTACGCAAACAGAAAAGCAACAAGCACATTCTATACATAATATTGTTCGATAATATGGGCTCTATTACAGAATGTCAAGTTTTTATAGCTATAGATAGTATGCGCTTGGCTAAGAAGCTCATAACACTGCCATCCGGAAGTATAATGACGAACACACAAAACTGTGTGTATCCATGAACGTTTATAGTCTGGTTAATACAGTTTGGGAGCATTACTCATAAACGCGGATGGCAAAAAACAATAACAAAGACCTGAGTGACGTCAACTAAGAACTATTTATAGCAAAAAGAAATGAAATCTGGATGAGATAAGTTGACGGCTGCATTGTATCAAATGTGACGATTTTCCAATAGGTGGTGAGGAGAGGGTTAAATAGAGGAGAAAAGAAACTTTTCTTTGAGGCGGTGTAACATATAGAGTGCAATTAAACGAATTGAATCGTAAAAAGCTTTCCCTCAAGAAAAATTCCTAACCTGATCCCATATTTTTTTCCTTCTAAAGTCATATTGGTACGTTGTAATGGTGAAGATTAAATTTTATTGGGCTGCTTAGTTTAGCCCGCTTCAGATAACCCCTGAAATGTAAATAGGTTTTCAATAAAGTGGATAACTGTAACGCCACTCTCTCTCTCTAGATCTACTTCATTTATCTCTATGACGATACGAATACGAAACTTGACACGTTTGACCTCACACCCTGCTTGAATGAAAACGTTTTTATGGATTAAATGTTTGATAAATGTCTATTGACTTTGGATAAGATAAATCTCTGATAAGATAAAAAAAAAATTTCTTTCTTTTGATCCTGGTGGGTTTATCTTAAGTACATCGTGGTGCGATTATACAGTTGAGCTTGCATTTGCATACAACGGCATCTCCACCCCCCCCCTCTCCCTCTTTATTTCTGTCTCGAACCCTATTTTTAAAAAACAGTGAAAATTGATCTTAAACTCACATAAATACACGTATACAGTAATCGATATTTTTAGAATTAACTCTCTCGAGTTCACCCTCATTGAAAATCGAATAAATTTGTTCGATTTTCCATGCATAGGAACTCGAGTTAAAAGGTTTGAGGTTTTTTTTATAATATGTGGCAGAATTTAAACAGTTTGTATACTAAGGGCAGCAACTCATTCTATTGAGTTTGTTATTACCAGTTTGTAGTATGACATTTAGTATTACAATTGGTAATTAAGGTGTGTAAATGGTGGTGTATAGGGAGAGGGGTGGGAACCACGGCATTTAAAAACAAATTTTAATACAGAGCGAGACGGTGATGAGTACTACAGCAGAAGCAAAAAACATGGATAATTTATTTGAACAAATAACACACTTACCTACACTAGTTTTTTACAGGCTTCTTTGTGAAGCATGGCCCAGTCTTTGTGCTGTTGCCCTGGGCAGTTGTGCAGTTTTCTGTGTTTTTTTAATAAGACAGAGCATGTTAAGCGCCCAATGTCACGGTCATCGTGATATTCCATCAAATATTAATGGCATGGATTTGAGACAGAATTTTGGAGTTGGCAGGCAACGCTGTGTGTGTTTGTGTATGTGTGTGTGTGTGTGATGCCAAGATAAAACTTTCATTGTCATTATATTCGGTGTTTATCCTTCCTTATCACCTATTACAGCTGTTCTTGTAATTTTAACCAATAGTTAGTGGAACTTTTGAAACTGACTCGAACGATCATTCAAACAGTAAAATGCAGATTTTTACTTGCTTCGGATGTTCAGTTGTTCTTCTGTACTGTATTGTTGTTGTTGTTCAATTGTCAACTGGCATCTGGATGAAAGAGAGAGAAATGACAGTCATTATTTTAAGCTAGTAAACACCTAACAGTTGTATGTGGCATTGAAGTCAAATGATATGATTTTTTTATCTTTTTTACATTTTTAAGGGTTTTTATGGTAGGTACATTCAAGTCATTTCAGCGCCAGTCACAATGATATAATGCTCGGCTTGTGGCCTGACATTCCCAGGCTCGAGCGCTGCTGCTGGTGGCGCATAGTCGAATCCTTTAAGAAGGCTGTTTACTCCCATTATTCTCACTATTTTCAAGTGAGTGTTCACCTGTAATAGGTTGTCTTTAGCGTAGGTGGGGGAAGGGGGTTTGTAAAAGCGCCTTACAGGTCTTATGTGTTGTCATCCTATATGTCAAACGTTGATGCTGGCTTGGGACGCCTTGTAAAGCACTGTGAGCTCGTTAAGTGGATAATGTGCAGTGTTAAACCTTTGCCCTTTTCAAAAATTATTATACTCGGCTATGTGGTCTAGTGGTATGACACTCGCTTTCGGATCGGAAGGTCCTGGGTTCGAGCCTGGCTCTGCACATAGTTGAGTCCTTGGAAAAGACTCTTTACTCACATTATCTCACCGTACTCAGGTGTAAAATGAGTACCTGACCGTTAACAGCGTTGTCTTTGTCCGAAAAATTGTAATATCGCCTAACAGGCGTCATGTCTCGTCCTACATGTTAAATGTTGCTGTTGACCAGGGACCCCTTGTAAAGCGCATTGAGCACGTTAAGTGGATATTGTGCTATATAAATGCTCAATTTTTTTTTTTTTTTTTTTTTTACTCATTCAGACTGAATATGAGAATGTCTCAGCAGACTGTATGTGACCAACCTCTGTGCTTTTTACTACCTTGAGATTTTTGCAAACCAATCAAATTACTGCAGAATTACAAAATAATTCAAAGTCAGCATTTTGATCCGTGTTGAGGACACAAGGACATTAAAATTGAAGGAATTATCACGGTCTGTTGATCACGGAACGAGTCTTTGGGTCTGGCATTGCCATACATTCCACCTGTCTCGTATTTATATCATATCTTTCACCCTTTTCAGTGCAGCAAACGTGTTAAATCTCATTCTTTGAAATCTTGAATGTATGTCTAGACCTTCATTTAAAGGTTTGTTGTTTTGTTTTTTTTTTGGATCGGAAACTTATTGACTGACATAAATCTCAGATCTCCGGAACAAACAATCATAAAATTTTTGTCATTGTTGATATTTCCGTATTACTTTGTGTCTAGCAACGATTACAACTTTTTTTTATTCTTTTTTTTTTTTATGGTTGTGTCTAATCTTTCCATTTTCCGCTACAAGAGTAAAAATTGAAAAAAAAAAAAAAATGCTGTAGACCAGAGCCTATCAAAATGGTGGCATGCATTTAGCATTCTTTCCATTCTATTCCACATTGTCATAGCGTTAATTGTTGAAGGCAAACATATTGTAGTGGGGGTGGATTGAGTTGATGTACTTAGTAACGATGGCCGAAAGATTGAAAGTTTAAATTGTTATATTTCAGCACCAAAACAGATACTTATTGTTTGGTATTGCCTTGTCTATTTCAGACGATAAACACAATGATAATTTCCATCCCTCTCTCTCTCTCTCTCTCTCTCTCTCTCTCTCTCTCTCTCTCTCTCTCTCTCTCTCTCTCTCTCTCTCTCTCTCTCTCTCTCTCTCTCTCTCTCTCTCTCCCCCCTCTCTCTTCCTCAACCCCCTTGCCTCCCCTGTTGCCCAAACACACAAAACGCATCCATTTGTACAACTGAACATGCTTTCTACTTTAAACTCACTACACACTGTGCTAGGCTTTTTAAAAGATACTTTGGTTTTGACAAAAGAAAAGATAAAAGTCCTTATCGGATTTCATCATCCTTCCCTCTTTCCATTTTTATGTATTTTTTGTCCTTTCTGGAGTTCAGATCGTTCCGACCTCCACAAGTAATCCAGACTGTCTTCCACCATCACCACCCCTCTTTCCTCTTTTTACCCCCCTCCCTCCCACCCGCCGCCCCCAAACTCCACAACACGTCCCAATCATACACTGCCATGCAGACCCATATTATATCATCCAATCACACAAACAAGTAAATATGGGTGGTAGGGGTGGGGTTGGGGTGGGGGGAGCTTTGGCCTTCCATCATGGTTTGTAAGAGTACAAAACAAAAATGGATATAACTGGGTTTTTTTAAAAAGAACATTTTTAAATCATTAAAGGAATATTATGGGTTCCAGCTCTTCAGTGCAAAAAAACAAAAAACAAAAACAAAACAACTTTATAAAGTAAAGCACCCTTTAATGAGCAGTTTTGAAATCCAATCGATGTAAATAACAAACGCGTGTTTGAACTTACCTCATTTTATTTTCTTATTATTACAGTTAATTCTTAACACATGTTATGGACACGCAGTAGAAGACATGCTGATGGTTTTCGATGAATTGATGTTTATACCTTCCAACATATTTGTCTTCTTTGTTGTTGTAATGAAATAGCCTAAAGAGAGCAGTGCCCCGGATATGGCGCCAAATTTTAGTTATGGATGGAATTGATTTTAGACAAGACAACAAAAATAAAATATATCATTCTTAAATGTTTTTTGGGATCGAACAAAATACATTTGGTCAAGGGATTTAGATAATTAAAATAAATAAAATTCCATTAATTTATTCTCAAGGGGAAATTTGTCTCCAACCGAGGTCTGTTCTAAGGGAAGACTGGAATAACCCGGTCCCCAGCCACAGTGCAGCGCCACAAAGTGAGCTGAGCTAAGGTAAGGTGACTTTCTCAAGGGCATACAGCGTGGCGGGTAGTCGAACTCGGTACCTTTCCGGTACGAAGCAAAGGCCATACTGCTGAATAAGAAGACAAACAGGAAATCCCATGTGCATAATTACGAGGACAAACCTGGTTCTGTCTCCAGTATTTATGATATTTTTATTGGTTGTTGGTTGTGGCAGGTCTGATAATTTGTGGTCGGGGTTTTCCAACTGGTATGGAAGCATGTATTATAAAAAAAACAACACTTTTACACAAATGCATGGATTCCTAACAATTATGTGGTAGAAAAGCTCATAAATTAAAAAAAAAATTATTATTATTATTATTATTATTATATTTCCAAGTACATCTATACATCATAATAATACAGTGGAACTCGGGAGTAACGAGATCCAGGGGACCGGCCATAAAATCTTTCTATTTCCGAGTTACATGAATCTATGTTTATGATAGTATATTAAACACTCATAATAAAAAATATCCATATATACAATAGATTGATCTTAGCAATAAAACTATTATTAAATAGCATAATGTCATATGGAGGGTAACATATGTGACTCCAGAACATGGAAAATTGCAAAAAATTGCGGCAATTGTCAAAATTGCGGTAACAGCGAAAAATCGCAGCCGAAAGCGCCGCGATTTCCTGGAGGTACAGTATAACTCACTCAATCCTAGGGATTTTTGCTCCTTTTCAAAGTTGGGAAAAATTGTAAAATGTACTAAAAATGAGCATGTGTATAGACAGTTTTATTCAACTACCATTAACATGTAACAATGGAAAATTTTGATACTATGCCATAATTTGTCTTTTTTTAAAATGGAATTAATACGTATGGGGTAATATTAACTCGGTTAAACAACGGATAAAGTCGGTGTTAGGGTTGAGTGAGTTAATGCAATTTTGTCCAAAATAACGATGCCAGTATAAGAAATTTGTAAAAAAAAAAAAAATGTGATCCCTCTAAACAGTTTTTATGTCATATCGGTTTATGTGCTAAATAAGTGAATGAATGTATGGTCAAAAATATGAGGCTTTAGGTCTCTTATGTTTTATTGAGGAAATTAAATATATTTTCTTCGAATCCAAAATTCCTAAAATATCACATTTCTTGTCATTTTAACCTTTAGATCCCTTTTTGGTGTTGTGGTGTACATGTGATAAAAAATACAATGGAATCTGCATCAAGTCGACACTCTTTTAAAGTCATACCTGCCGAATCTTACAAATTTTTTGCAATTTTATGAATTTTAGACAAATTTTATGGCCAATTACAAAAATATGAAATTGTATGGAAAATTACGAATTTTAATTCTCAGTAATACTTAAATAATGATAATAATAAGAACTACTACAACTACAACTACTACTACTACTACTACTACTACTACTACTACTACTACTACTACTGCTACTACTACTACTACTACTACTACTAACTACTACTACTACTATTATTATAATAATAATGATATTAATGATAATGACTACAATAATAATTATGATGATGATAATAATAATAACAATAATAAAGTATTACCAAAGCGCATAAGCATGACGATGTAATGTTGAAGTGATCATCAATGTCAAATTGTGGTTGTTCTTACACGATTTCAGAAATTACTAATTTCCTTGTCAAATTACTAAAAATTGACATAGAAATGACTAAATTTGAAGTTTTCAATTTGGCAGGTCTGTAAAGTTAACCTCGGCTGAAAGTCAACACCTCTGTTGATCCCAAAATGTTCTATTCTTTATCTTGGCTTCATTGATCATGGATAAAGTTAACCAATATTTCAGGCTTTATCAGGATTCCACCGAAATAGGAATAAAGTATTATTAGTCATCGTAACTGTAAGGCTTTTTTAATTTTTAGTTTTGATGCTTTTTAATTTTATGGATAGGAAAAGGATGCATCTGGATTAGCAGGGCAGGCCTTGAGCTGTGAAGTGAAATGATAGTCGTGTCATGCCCTCCTGTACCCCACTAGCATGATCCATCTCTCAAGTTATGACGCTCATCGGTAAAGTCGTAAATGCACCTTTAAAAAAAAATTAATTAAAAAATTGAGCTTTATATAGCGCAATATCCACTAAATGTGCTCAAAGCGCTTTACAAGGGGCCCCTGGTCAACAGCTACGTTTAACATGTAGGACGGAACATAACGCCTTTTAGGCGATATTACAATTTTTCAGACAAAAGACAGTGCTGTTAACGGCCAGGTACTCATTTTACACCTGAGTTTGGTGAGAGAAAGTGAGTAAAGAGTCTTTTCCAAGGGCTCAACTATGCGCAGAGCGCGAGGCTCAAACCCAGGACCTTCCGTTCTGAAAGCGAGTGTCATACCACGACCACATAGCCGCACCTTTCCTTTTGAAAAACTTGAAATATAAAGCTTCAAAGGAAAACACAAGACAGATGTTTGTTGATGTTTTTTCATGTTTTCACTAAATTATAATTTAAAAAAAAAAAGACCGTCCATTTGTTTTGTTGCGACAAAGATGAAACCAGAAACATCACCAAATGTCTGTCTTGTGTATTCCATTGAAGCTTGACATTTTGTTTTTACTTCGATGAAAGCTTAAGGCAGCATATTTTGGTGATTTCATCTTAATAATAATAACATATGCATTCCCAACCCCCCCACTATGCGAACTTATCCTGCAAAACATCCCTCAATCCTATTAACATCTAGTGTTTCTACCACACATACCGGATTATTCAAGATTTGAACATCGGACCATTTATTTTTAGGAAACAAATAGAGTGCTACTCCTGGATAACGACAATGCCTGGGACCAGAAAATGGTGTAGTTATCTAGGGGTGTTGTTATTCCGGGGTTTTCAATATGACAAAAAGGGGGCATGGTGAGACCCATGAATATAGCAATGCAATGTTGTGGACCAGTGGCTGTGATAAGAAATGTCCTAACCGTGTTACAATGTGTATTTTTTCTTGTTGACAAAAGGTTTACCAGTTGAGCTCTCACTCTCTAATGTGTATTGTCATTCGTTTTGATCTTAAACAGAGGTCAGAACGCCATTTTCCCTCATTAGTTTATCTGGGAGTGCAGTATGGGGGGGGGGGGGGCGGTTTTGGGTTTTTTTTGTTTGTTTAATTGACATCAGTTGTGAGGACTTTTCTTCTCTTGATCAGGGTAGTCATCTTCTTGATTTGTCCGCAGGGTTGTCAGTCAGTGATTGGCAATCGGTGATGACTCAGTGATGCCAGTGTTGATAGCGAGGAAGCGATTTCATTGGTGTGTAATCACGTGTTCTCATTGGTTGGTAACACAGCGAACTCGTTGGCGATGAGTAGGCTCATGTAGGACATTTCATTGGTCGGTGAAGAAACACGTTTATTGGCTAGAGTACGAGATGAAGCTAATTGAAAGCGAGGTTGCCTTTTTAGTTCGATTTTTTAAATATCAAGCGTCCGCGTCGGCTGCCGATTATTGCTATATATATCAATGTCGCAAAACTGGAGTTTAACTAAAATGTTTCCGCTGTTTCTGGGTTTTTATAACAAATAATATATAGTTTAAAAAATAATAAAATTCTGACCAGAGGTCAATGTCGCTATCCAGGGGTTGCACTGGAGAGTAAATTCACTAAAGTAGGTCAAATCTAACCTATCCAAGTATCATGGGAAGGTAGGACTACAGTTAGAGGACAGGTCAACATAGTTTAACTGATGTATGCCTTTTTTGATTGAAAATATATTTTAAAAAAGCGGGTGGTTGGATGGGAGCATCACCCTTGAATCATATACCTATGATGTTCGCATGGGTGTACGATCCGATAGTGATGTCGTTTCTTCTTCTCTTTACTAGCCTATCCTGCTTCTTTGGTTTGTGATTGTATTTTTAACAGGGGATATTTTTTTTCTGTAAATCTTCTGCCTGTTTGTTCTTGGTTATTTATAATTTAGCTTATGATATCTTTAGGTTATGATTTTGATTTACATTTGTACTATTTTTGTTAGATTGCTTGTTTTTTTGTTTCAGCGGTCTCTCATATAACCTCAATTGTGTTGGAAGAGACCTAAAGCAACAAACAAACAAAAAATAGAGTAGTCGCCGGATTCTAGCAGGTTTCGGGAGAAGCCAAAAAGTGTGCTGAAGTCCAGTGCTCATTGGAGGAATGACTTGTTGTATAGACTAGATAAAATTTGGTCACCCAGTTTCCAGTGGAGATAAAAAATAAAGTGAGTAGATGTGACTCATATATAAGGGAACAACACAAAACAAACAACGTTTTGGCCCTTGGCCTTCGTCAGGAGACAGTAAACAAAAACACAAACAAATGTGCTGTATCGTAAAGCGTGGTGGAATTGGGCTGCTATAACTATAATTCAGCGAGTACTTTGTGTTAAAATGAATAAAACCATACCTTGACTAGTCTTCTATTTGTATGGATGAGTTGTTTTACCCTTTATTTCATTGGGGGTTCGGTTAGATGGTTGAGCTGCTCCAAGGCTACACCTGCGATACACCTGCCACTATTATACAGATTATTAAAAAAGCCCAAATTGGCTAAATTGAAATATATTTTTTTCTCCCTAAATAGGGATATTTTCCCCAAAAAAAATTTAGTTGAAAATAAATAAAATTACTTGTTTATTTTAGGAATATAATGTGAAATCAAACTGAATGGCATTATATCAATGTATTATATCAATATCATTATATCAATGTTTAAGTATTTTTAATATAATTATCCCATAATATATACAGAAATGTATTTTGTATAGGTACCATATTATGTGTTATTCATCACCAAGGGTAAATATATCTTTAGGGTTCGTTTCACAGGTCTGGAATAACCCAGGTGCCAGCCACAGTAGATCATCGCAGAGTAAAACCGCTAAGCGATGTAGAGATTTGAACTTATACCTCCTGGGTTTGGAGTTAAGACCCCATACTGCTGTATCAAACTTCCCTATCTTTCTTTTCTTACTGTTTTAACAATTCAAGTGTCCCACTTATCACTTAGACATATAACAGACCAGAAGATACCATAATAAATACAACCCCCCCCCCCCCCCCCCCCCTCTCCCAACCACCATTTTATTCCCATACAGCGCTATTGAACTGTGGTTTATAGTCATAGGGGATTGGTGCTTTTCCTCAACACTAAAACACACACAGACACACACACACTTTCAAAGCTCATTATTATTATTATTATTATTATGCAAATATTTGCATTAACCATAACCATCATTTGTGGTTTTTGTAAACCGCAAAACTCTCTCATATTCTGATTTTATTGAAAATTCTCTCTCTATCTCTCTCTCTCTCTTTCTCTCTTTCTCTCTCTCTCTCTCTCTCTCTCTCTCTCTCTCTCTCTCTCTCTCTCTCTCTTTCTCTCTCTCTCTCATTCTCTCTCATTCTCTCTATTATCAAGTGGGTTGATAATTTTCTCCACTTTTGAGCAACGAATGCAGAATGCAACATTTAACCACACAATGGTGAGAGGAGAAAATGGGGAAATTTAAACAAAAAAAAAAAAGAAAGAAAAAAAAAAAACACCACCACTCCTTCCCAATTTTGAACCCACAGGTGTTTGTGGTTGTCATGAAAAATCAAGAAAAAAAAAAAAATAACCCCTGTTCAGTGGCAGTGGCATTGAAGCATTCTTTTCCATTCTTAACTCACTCAACCCTATCACCGACTATATCCGTAGTTTACCCGGGTTACTTTTACCCCATGCCTACTTATTACATGTTTCTAAGACAAATTATAAGCATATTATCAAAGCTAATGTTTTTAGTTTTTACATGTTAATGGTAGTTGAATAAAACTATCTATGCACATGCTCATTTTTAATACATTTTTCCAATTTTGAAAAGTAGCAAAAATCTCTAGGGTTGAGTGAGTTAAGATTTGCTTTTGTATATTTGTTAGCAGTTTTATATTTATTATATTTTTTATGTTCTTTTATTTGTTATAAATGTTGCTTGTTTTGTATGTTTTTAAAGTTTGTTTTTTCCAGGGATGTTTATGTATGCTGGTATGTGTGTGAATAACTTAGCCTTGACATTCACATAAGACAGTTTACCGTTGACAGTTATCCCTTATCCGGGTATGAGTATGAATGTAATTTTCTTTCTTTTTTTTTTTTCAGTATCTATTTTTGTATTTACTATTTTATTAGATGTGCATGTTATTTTGTTTTTCTCCTCCTGAATTATAACTACGCTAACGATAATAATCTGTGATGTAGCAGAAGTATGTTTAGCATTACTTTGCTAGGGTCGCTTATGATGTTTATTTTTCTGTAGTTATTGCATTTTCTTAGATTGCTTTTTTTTTTTAGGGTAGGGTAGCTTATTATCAGTGATTGCCCTTGTTTTAGGGTAGGGTAGCTTGGTATCGGTGATTGCCCTTTTTTTAGGGTAGGGTAGCTTGCTATCAGTGATTGCCCCTTTTTTTAGGGTAGGGTAGCTTATTATCAGTGATTGCCCTTTTTTTAGGGTAGGGTAGCTTATTATCAGTGATTGCCCTTTTTTTTAGGGTAGGGTAGCTTATTATCAGTGATTGCCCTTTTTTTAGGGTAGGGTAGCTTATTATCAGTGATTGCCCTTTTTTTAGGGTATGGTAGCTTATTATCAGTGATTGCCCTTTTTTTTAGGGTAGGGTAGCTTATTATCAGTGATTGCCCTTTTTTTTAGGGTAGGGTAGCTTATTATCAGTGATTGCATTCAATCTTTTGGCCAGTAAGGAGTGCTGGTTAAAGATTTTTAGATCATTTATTCTCCTCCTATCTATATTAGTTCTGCTGGAACGTTATCTATGCCAGGGACTTTGCCTAGTTTTAGATGTATCTGATAGCATTTTCCACTTCATCCCTTAGTATTGTTGGTGTACACTTAATGTGCATCTTTTATTGAATAAAACTTGTTGGAAAGGAAAGTTTAGTGCAAGAGCACTTATGTCTAATAACTTTGTAACATGCAACATGATCCCTCTACTCTTACAGCAAAATACTGATTTTTAAAGTTTTAAAGTTGTGACTACTTTTTTTTTACCCTCCTAAATTCTCCTCCTAAATTGAGCTTTATATAGTGCAATATCCACCAAATGTGCTCAAAGCGCTTTACAAGGGGTCCCTGGTCAACAGCAACATTTAACGTGCAGGACGGGACATGCTGCCTGTGAACACTGAATTTTGAAAAAAATATAATTGAATTTGGCAGGTTGCTTATTGACATTCTCAGGCTTTCACTCATTACGTTTATGGATCTATTTAATTGTAGGAATCCTACACATTATTCTATATCTATTTGGTTTCATTTTGCCTTAAGTTTCACATTTTCACCAAATGGAACAGAACAGTGATGTGTTCAATCAAGCTCAAGTCACATTTCAAAGGGGGGAAAGTTTATCTCTGCGGACTTGGAAACATTTTTGGTGTTCTCAGCCTTGTTACAAGAGATGCTTTAAAATTATGATATTTAAAAAATATATACATATTACAGAGCAGAACGAGGAGTTGTTTTACAAGGAAAAAAATATCTCTCAAATCTAATATGTACAAAACATTTGACTGTTTCCCTCTCAGCCAGGGACTCCACAGTACCAAATCTACTGGAATCGTTCCGAATCCAGAGAGGGAAAGATTCCTAGGCAAAGTTCTTAACTTTGTTTGTTTTTGTATTTTGTTCCTGAAAACACTTGGGTGTACAGTCATTATAACCAGACAAATAATTTAAGAAATTTCAATCTGCGAGAAATTGAATTCTATCTCGCTATAAAAGGGTTTTAACGAATGTGAGTTTGGTGAGAAAGTAAGCGTTTTCATTGCTACCTGGTACTGGTACCCATCCGTCAGTCAATCCATCAATCCATCTGTTCTTCCCTTATCATCCTTTCCAATACACGGTTTTCCTCAACACGTAAAGCATTCCAACTGATCCATCTTACCTGACATAAACATTTTCCCACGGTTCCAGACAGTTTCTACCACCCCGACCAAGCATTCCCCCACCCCCATCAGACCTCCAGCCCGTGATTTGATTCAATTATTCCACATTCACGTCATTTCTATCCCCCCCCCCCCCCCATTACAATCTTTTCCTCTTATTGCATCATCCCATGTGCATGTATGTATTAGGCAGGCAGCAACGTGTTGTACCTACTGTATTCTGTTCTAGATTCTATCAAATTAGTTACATACCCTCCCCCCCCCCCCTCCTCACTCTCTCTCTCTCTCTCTCTCTCTCTCTCTCTCTCTCTCTCTCTCTCTCTCTCTCTCTCTCTCTCTCTCTCTCTCTCTCTTTCTTTCTTTCTTTCTGTGCGCAGGGTCTTTAACCTCACATGGTGGGCAGGAGGTCACTTGCTGTGTGGTCTATCCCCTACATCTGGTTTCCGAATTGCTTTCTTTCTCTTGGAATGAGAATACTTAGTTTGTCCTGGCCCTGGTTGGAGTCTCTGGCTGAGCGGGAAACAGTCAAATGTTTTGTACGTTTTAGATTTGGGAGATATTTTTTTCCTTGTAAATCAGCTCCCCTAATACTGCACTGTACAATGTATATTTTTTTAATATCATATTTTTAAAGTATCTCTTGTTGGGGTCCTGTGCTTTTGTCCCTATGAGACTTTTAGATGATCTCAAACTAAGTACACTGATGATGAGCTCTTGGAATCTACATTTTAAAGTTGAGATGTAATGTAATGATTCTTTTTTTTTTTAAACTACTTGAAATCTTAGTGATAACTTCATGAGGTATTTATCGTTTTGTTTTAAAATTTATTTTTGCTGTGTGTATGTGTGTGGGGCGGTCTACTAATTTTTTACCTAGAGAAACGAGGCATTTAATTTATGTATGTAGAATTTATTGCTCCAGGTTTGTACATGATCTGAATGTTACTCGAAGTCGACTCAATTCTGAATATTTGTATTCAAGGGTGGAGAGAGTTGTTGGGTGTGACAGCCATTGTTAGTATTTAGATTGAAGAATTTTGATAATCTTCGTTTGAATGTTTCTAAATCTTGTGTTCACCCATGATTCGGGAAGAGCGTTCCAGTCTGTGATAGTGCAGGGTGCAAATGAATATTTGAAGATGTTTGAGTTTGTACGAGATATAAAAAAAAGTTCCTATCAAAGATATAAACCATAATGGATATGCTTTCTTTAAAAAATGGCATCTTCTTTTGGTTTGTTTCTCTTTGTATCAGGAATCAGTCAACAAAAGCATCTAGCAGTACAGTGGAATCATGATAAATCCAACATCTCTGGACCAGAAAGTTTGGTTGACTAAGGTTGACACCATCCATCATCAATGGAACACTCTTAGATAAAGGACAGAAAATTTGGGATTTGGGACCAGCAAGAGGAGTTGACTTTTTATGCGGATTCCACTGTAGTTAGTAAAAGTGACAAGCCAAACTCTATAGACGCTAAAGTTTTTGGGATTTGGGACCAACATGGAACACTCTTAGATAAAGAACAGAAGATTTGGGACCAACATGGAACACTCTTAGATAAAGAACAGACGATTTGGGACCAACATGGAACACTCTTAGATAAAGAACAGAAGATTTGGGACCAACATGGAACACTCTTAGATAAAGAACAGAAAATCTGGGATTTGGGACCAACATGGAACACTCTTAGATAAAGAACAGACGATTTGGGACCAACATGGAACACTCTTAGATAAAGAACAGAAGATTTGGGACCAACATGGAACACTCTTAGATAAAGAACAGAAAATCTGGGATTTGGGACCAACATGGAACACTCTTAGATAAAGAACAGAAGATTTGGGACCAACATGGAACACTCTTAGATAAAGAACAGACGATTTGGGACCAACATGGAACACTCTTAGATAAAGAACAGAAGATTTGGGACCAACATGGAACACTCTTAGATAAAGAACAGAAAATCTGGGATTTGGGACCAACATGGAACACTCTTAGATAAAGAACAGACGATTTGGGACCAACATGGAACACTCTTAGATAAAGAACAGAAGATTTGGGACCAACATGGAACACTCTTAGATAAAGAACAGAAAATCTGGGATTTGGGACCAACATGGAACACTCTTAGATAAAGAACAGAAAATCTGGGATTTGGGACCAACATGGAACACTCTTAGATAAAGAACAGACGATTTGGGACCAACATGGAACACTCTTAGATAAAGAACAGAAAATCTGGGATTTGGGACCAACATGGAACACTCTTAGATAAAGAACTGAAAATTTTGAGATTTGGGACCAACATGGAACACTCTTCTTAGGTAAAGAACAGAAAATGTGGGATTTGGGACCAACATGGAACACTCTTAGATAAAGAACAGAAAATTTGGGATTTGGGACCAACAATAACATGGAACACTCTTTATAGATAAAGAACAGAAAATTTGGGATTTGGGACCAACATGGAACACTCTAAGATAAAGAACAGAAAAATTTGGGACAAGTGGTGTTGACTTTTTATGCGGATTCCACTGTAGTTAGTAAAAGTGACAAGCCAAACTCTATCGACGCTATAAAGCTTTTGGGATTTGGGACCAACATGGAACACTCTAAGATAAAGATTAGAAAAATTTGGGACAAGTGGTGTTGACTTTTTATGCGGATTCCACTGTAAGTAAAAGTGACAAGCCAAACTCTATCGACGCTATAAAGTTTTTGACAAGCTCCATTTTGTAGTACATGGTCACAGTGAACACAAACCTACTTTTATAGTTCAATATGTATACAGGTTTTGGGGATGTCAAAAATTGGGATTTCGGATCTTTTTAACCAAAATAATTTGAATATATATATATATATATATATATATATATATATATATATATATATATATATATTATATATATATATATATTATATATAAGTCAAGGGAAATAACCCAGGTATTATATTTTTTTTTTAATGTTCAATTAACTGTACAAACACCTCTCTCCTCGCTCGGGACCTAGATTTAAGAATAGACCCGTTTTCTCTAAATTTCAGCTCACGACAGTTGTGAGTAAATGAGATTTTTCGTATGTCACTTACAACTGTCGTGAGCTGAAATTTAGAGAAAACGGGTCTATTCTTAAATCGAGGTCCTGAGCGAGGAGAGAGGTGTTTGTACAGTTGATTGAACATTTAAAAGAAAAATAAATAATACCTGGGTTATTTCCCTTGACTTGATTTTCTCACCAGGCTCTCTTCTTATTACCTATTGTACTTGTACTTTTAAAAACATTTATTTTTTTTAGAAACTTGAGGGTGATGATGAGGACGGAGTGAATGGTTAGCACAATAATTATTATAACATATATAGGTACAATGTGCTTAATAATAATAATAATAATTATTATTATTATTATTATTATTATTATTATTATAATTATTATTATTATTATTATTATTATTATTATTATTATTATTATTATTATTATTATTATTATTATTATTATGATGTACATAGGTATGAACTCTTATGATGTTCATTGAGTATTGTCTTTACACGATAATAAAAGCTGGTGGACTGAGCCGCTGTAAAGTGAAGTATCTAGTTAAACCTGTACCGTCACAACGGCAACGTTGATGGTTTGTCAAATACAGTTATTGTGACCGTTACTGTTATGTAGTAAGTGTTCATCATTAAATTGAGCGATATTGATAGGGGGAAATAGATGATACATACCCTAAATGGCATTTTTAGGTATGGTGAGGATGGGCATGGGCGTCATTGATAAAAGAGATTAAGATTCACTACAAGAAAGGGAAAATATAATATACGGTTGATGCGAAAAATTCGTAGACATACGAATTTTTTGGCTCCTGCTACAGAGCTGCATACGCCTCTTTGACTTAATAAATCTTGTTGAGAAGGAAAGTTTAACTTCTTAGACTTAGAATCTATATTCAGGACTTTGGAGAATTTTTGGACCGTGCTGAGAGCAAATTATTTATTTCTTTAAAGCTATTTATAGTGACTTTTTCTTCTTCCCCCCCCCCCCCCCTCCCGGTGAAAACTAGCGGATTAAAAAAAAAATAAAGTTGGCAGCTCCTTCGATATGTTTTTTAATTATTTTTTTAAAAACAGAAATATCCGCATGTGCCCAAAATAGGTTAACTCACTCAACCCTGACACCGACTATATCCGTAGTTTAACCCGGTTGCTTTTACCCCATGCCTAATTATTATATTTTTCTGAGACAAATTATAGGCGTAGTATCAAAGCTAATGTTTTAATTTTTACATGTTAATGATAGTTGGATAAAAATATCTATGAACATTTTCATTTTTAATACATTTTTTAAACATAAATCTCTAGGACTGAGTGAGTTAAAGCAAGCTGCTCCATCGCACTAGTTCGATCTATACTGTGATACACCAGTACAGTTTGGGACCCAGCAACAACATCAAACATAACGTATATTGAAATGGTAGTATAACACAGGGCAACTTGATCAGTGTTTGACAGTTTCAAAACAATAAGTAGCGTTACTGACATGCTTTTGGTCACATCTTTACGTCGAGAAGATGACATCCCAACCCAAACTGCAATGACAGAATATTTCCTTCATGGCAAAAAAAATATGTAGGGAGACCATCAACATCAATAGTAACTATCCTGAACCAGGACCTCTCTGCATATCAGAAATTTCTGGATTCAGATGAGGCCGAATTAATCCCTGAAGAGCTAAGAAATACTGCAGTGCCCTCCGTACTAAAGTCACAACAAGATCTTGACAGTCTCAAAACTCTGGCCCAGGACCGCGACCGATGGAAACAATTAACAACATGGATGGAGAGAGCAGCTATACTTATCGACCATGACTGAATCACGCAATTCTCAGCAAGCGTCATTCGGACCGCGAAGCTTACTACTACTACTGACCTGCTAAAACTAAAATATCTCTGCTGGCCAACACTTGAAGAATACAATGCACCTCCTTTTCATTCTGATTCATCGTGATTCTATGTGAAATCGGAACAATAATATTATATGTGTGTATGTGTGTGTGACTTTTGAAGTCGAATGAATGAACTCGTGTGATAGTAGATACCAGAAAACTATTGTAAAGCACCTAATAATATCTAATAATGATGATGCTGATGATAATAATAATAATAAAAATCATAATAATCATCATCATGGTAATGATAATTATAGAAATGATGATGATGAATATAATAATAATAATAATAATAATAATAATAATAATAATAATAATAATAATAATAATAATAATAATAATAATAATAATAATAATAATAATAATAATAATAATAATGAAATAACAATAATGATGACTATGATAACAATAATAATAATAAAAATCATAATAATAATTATAATTATAATAACAATAATAGACATAATAATAAATCTACGAAAGTACAAATGAAAGCGTTTCTTCCCATTTCGGCAGTTTCGTGTCACAGTCACACACATTCGCTTTTTTTTTTCCAACTGCAATTCGATTCTGGAATAAGTTGTCACCATAGTGAATCAGGAGAGCACGACGTTGGACGTTTTAATTTAAAAAAAAAAAAAATTGAGCTTTTATATAGCGCAATATCCACTTAACGTGCTCAAAGCGCTTTACAAGGGGTCCCTGGTCAACAGCAACATTGAACATGTAGGACGAGACATGACGCCTGTTAGGCGATATTACAATTTTTCGGACAAAGACAACGCTGTTAACGGCCAGGTCCTCATTTTACACCTGAGTACGGTGAGAGAATGTGAGTAAAGAGTCTTTTCCAAGGACTCAACTATGCGCCGAGCGAGGCTCGAACCCAGGACCATCCGATCCGAAAGCGAGTGTCATACCACTAGATCACATAGCCGCACATTAACCCTATTCCGAACGGCATATTTGATTTTATACCTGATTCCCACCGGCTGAGTGCGTTGCACCCGGTAATATAAGAAAAAAATGTCTGGGTGCATTGCACCCTAGATCCAGTGATAAGATTTAAGCACTGGCAACTATGGAAAAGTGTGCCTTATTGATTGGCAGATATCTAAATCAATCAAGAGTGGTCCCCTTTATGAAAAGAGTTATGTCCCCTAACTTACCATAAACTTTCACTTTCATTATATTTTCAAGCATGTGCTCACTTGTTTGCTTCAATTTTTGACCATTAATTCAATTCTTAGCATAAAAATGCGGCTCTGTGGTCTTGTGGTACGATTCTCGCTTTCGAATCGGAAGGTCCTGGGTTCGAGCCTCTCTCTGCGCATAATTGAGTCCTTGAAAGAGGCTCTTTACTCACATTCTCTCACCGTACTCAGGTGTAAAATGAGTATCTAGTCTGTCGGAGAAAATTGGAATATCGCGGAACAGGCGAGATGTCTCGTTCTACTACATGATACATGTCGCTGTTGATCAGGGACCCTTTGTAAAGCGCTTTGAGCACGTTTAGTGGATATTGCGATTAAAAAAACAAAAAACAATAACAAAGACCCGAGTGACGTTAACTTCATTCTATCTATAGTAATGTCGAAAATTGCCAAGAGAGTTCCTGATCCAAACAGCCAAAGAACGTGTCTTTGAGCAAGTCAAGCGGAAGGGCAGCGTACAGGACACTGAACTTAGCATGTACATAGACAGAACATAATTTTTGATTTTTTTTTTAAAATAAAAGAATTGAGCTTTTATATAGCGCAATATACACTAAATGTGTTCAAAGCGCTTTACAATGGGTCCCTGGCCAACAGCAACATTTAACATTTAGGACGGGACATGACGCCTGTTAGGCGATGTTATAATTTTTTCGGACAGAGATAACGCTGTTAACGGCCAGGTTCTCATTTTACACCTGAGTACGGTGAGAGAATGTGAGTAAAGAGCCTTCTCCAAGGACTCAGCTATGCGCCGAGCGAGCCTCGAACCCAGGACCTTCCGATCAGAAAGCGAGTGTCATACCACTAGACCACATAGCCGCACATAGACAATGTTGAAAGTTTGAAGAAGGTGTGCTGTGCTGTCAACCAGAAAAGGCGCAAGATAATATTTTGATTATTATTTGAGGAGTTAACTTTCAAAATCTGCTAAGTTAAGTCACATCGGGTGGAAAATGAGTTACGGTAACCAGGGGCGTGGCTATATTTTTTTTGATTTGGTGCCTGGCACCGCATCTATCTTTAAAAATGAATTACAGCTTGAAAAAAATAATAAAACTGATACTGATAAATGGTATATACCGCCTCTTATTTATTTGAGTGAGTCTTTTCTTTATTTTTTCCTTCTTTCTTTTGTATTTACAAATATAGTATGTTTTAAGTCATTTTCTTCTGATTCTGGCACCACATTGGCACTATGCTGTGAGCATGCCACGCCACTGACTATCATTTTCAACCAATTTATTGAACTCTGGAATATAACCAGAGGAAATTGGAAGTTTCAAAAACACTCGGGGTATTGCTCTACGGGGAAAGCAAGACAAAATAATATGTTCCACTTTTAGTCGCGTAATAAAGAAAAAAAGTGCAGTTATCTCTGAATCTGAATCCCGAACGATGAATTTGGGACTCAGCACATTTGTGAACCATCGTTTCAAAACGGTATTATGTCGGAATGAACCATATGCTTAAAAGCCGAATTAAATGTTAAACTGGTCAAAAATATAAATTGTTGGCATTAGCACCTTAAAATATGGTATCCATTCTCCTCAATAAAACATACAAACTCAACACAAGTCTGATATTTCTGGCTATAAATTCAATTTGCAAGATCTTAACCATCCCGACTTAATACCGTTTTGAGGCGAAGGGTCACAACTCATCTCATCATTATATTATAATCTCCATGATGATAACTTTTGCACAAGCCCAGGCGGTAAGGGAGAGAAGAAAAAAAATGCCGAGAGACTCAAATTGGATCTAACCTTTTAACTCACTCAACCCTAACACCGACTATAACCGTAGTATACCCCAGATTACTTTTACCCCATGCCTATTTATTACATTTTTTATGAGGCAAATTATTGGCGTAGTATCAAAACTAATGTTTTTAGTTTTTGCATGTTAATGGTTGTTGAATAAAACTATCTATGTACATGCTCATTTTTAATACATTTTTTTCCAATTTTGAAAATTAGCAACAACAAAAAACCTCTAGTATCGAGAGAGTTAAAACATATTTTTAAAACTTATTAACTCCCTTTATAAGTCTAAAAAGCAGGGAAAAAACAATACATGATACACTCCAGCACGGTTTCCTCGAACTCCTCAACTCCTCGGGACATGCCAAAAAAAAAAAAAAAAAGTTCTAGGAAACCGTGCTTTGCCATAACAACTTATGGGAACGAGGAGGGGCAGTGCGGCTCAGCGGTTTTGGTCTTTGCTTCGTATCCGACAGATATCTAGTTCGAATATCCACCGTGTTATGTGACCTCCAGCAAGCCACCTCTCTCTCCCTAGATTAATTTGCGGCGCTGTGCTGTGGCTGACACCTGGGTTATTTCAGTCTTCCCTTGGAATGGAATAAACCCTAAGACAAATTTCCACTTGATGATGAATAAACGGAACTCTTTATTATTTATTTTCTTTATCGGTATGTAATGACATGTTTGCAAAGGGTTGATATGAGTGTGTCGGAAAGGGGGGGGGGGGGGGGGGTGGAGGTGTACGCTGTGTCACAACATTCATTTACAATAAGCAAATCATGGCACGTGGCATTGAAATTAGAAAGAATGGGGAAGTGATAAGAATAAGCAGGGAGGTGTCGGTTATGCGAACCGGCGATGGAGTGTGCGAGTGACCGTGTGTGTGTGTGTGTGTGTATCATACTGTAAACACACACCTGCAGTGTAGATAGATATACGTATAGATAGAATGCGCTTGGCCAAGGAGTTCACAACATTGCCATCCGGAAGTATAACGGACCAACACACAAACTCTGTGTAACCATGA
>NC_088373.1:12956469-12960219 GCF_034508935.2 Berghia stephanieae
AAGGGGTCCCTGGTCAACAGCAACATTTAACATGTAGGACGGGACATGACGCCTTTTCGGCGATATTACAATTTTTTTTTTCGGATAGAGACAACGCTGCTAACGGTCAGGTAGTCAATTTACACCTGAATACGGTGACTTGTTGTCCAAGGACTCAACTACGCGTCGAGCGAGGCTCGCACCCAGGACCTTCCGATCCGAAAGCGCACTCATATCACTAGACCATATAGCCGCATTTAACATACCTAGCTATCCCGTCATTGCCGGATGGGCAGAGGAAACTACATTATTTGCAAAATTCTTTAATGGCTGTTAAGGTTTTTAACAGATATGTCTATTATTCAGTGGCGTGGCATGCTTACAGTATTAGGTGGTGCCAGAATAAGAAGAAAATTACTTGAAACATGTTATATTTGAAAATACAAAAGAAAGAAAGAAAAAAAAAATACTTACTCAAATAAGTCGTAAGAGGCGGAATATACCATTTCTCAGTTTTATTATATTTTTTTTTATAAATGCTGTAATCCATTTTTAATGATGGTGCCAGGCCCCAAATCAACCAATATGGCCACGCCCCTGCTATTATTACGAAACATTCGTAGAATTACGAAATGTTGGCTCCAATTGCAAAAGTTCAAGAACACCTCTAAGACTTAATTGAAAATGTAAGGCGATGCCAGATTTTATACATAATTTAGAGGATTTTGAAATGATATTAATGCAATCCTTGTGAGGTAAATTGTTGATTTTTAATATTAACTATAGCGGCTACAATTTTTATCTCCTAAAAACTACGATTTTTTAAAATTTTCAAGTAGGCGGGTCTGTCTTTTTTTTTTTTATAACAGGCTGTCATTTGTACGATCACCGCCTTGCTCATTGTCGCTGGACTTCTTTAACCCTCTCCTTACCAACTATAGGAAAATCGTCACATTCGTTTCGATACAACCAACATTTTCCTTATTCAAATTTCTTTTGTACATCATAAAATCTAAAGAAAATGACCAGTGTGTTGTAGAGCATGTTTTGCTAAAGAAATGATGTATCGCAAGAACTTACTGTTATTGACTTTAGTGATAAAAAAATATATTTTGTGTTAGTTGGGTGTGAAGTTTTGGGGGAAATGGTTGGTAAGGAGAGAGTTAACTCACTCAACCCTAACACCGACTATATCCGTGGTTTATCCCGGTTACTTTTACCCCATGCCTATTGATTACATTTTTTTCCGAGACAAATTATAGGCGTTGTATCAAAGCTAATGTTTTATAGTTTTACATGATTATGCTAGCTGAATAAAACTATGTATGTACATGTTCATTTTTAATACGTTTTTTTTCAATTTTGAAAAGTAGCAAAAATCTCTAGGATTGAGTGAGTTAATTTAATTACAAAGCTGCCTATTTGGAGTTTCAAAAATTCGTAGTTTCAAAGGGAAAAAAAAATAAAACAAATCCAATTTAAATAGCTTTAGAAATAAATAATTTGTCCTCTGCATGATCTAAAACGCTTCAAAGTCCTGAATATATGTTCAAAGAAACTAAACGTTCATTTTCAACAAGATTTATTGAGTCAAAGAAGAGGCTTGTGCAGTTCTGTAGCTGGAGCCAAAACTTTGTATTACTACGAATTTTTCGTAGTAATAGACAGGTCTGTAATTAAATACTCCAACTCCATTGAAAATTTACCAACAGCGGTTCAAATTACCCAGCTTCAACTCAAAATCTTCAAAGGAATCCACATCTTATAATATCAAAACAAAGATCCTTTTTTTTTTCTCTCTCTCGTCTTTATTTAAAATGTAATTTCATGTTTGTGGTTGTGTATTTTGTTTGATGAGACGTTGAGTGAAGAAAGGGGGTTGAAGTGAAAAATCAGTGACGAAAATGTGACGATTTCGAGAGTGGTCGTCTTCAAAATCGAATATCTTGGTGAAGGATAACTGTAATGAGCTATACATAATCTTATTTTAAAGTGCTCAAGCTACCCTTTCTTTAAAAAGATATCGGCGCTTGGACATATCTACGACACCTGAAAGCACTTTAAAAAAAAAAAAATTTCAGAAATAATAGCCGAAAAAGGCATCGAATAAAGAATCGGACCAAACCATTAAAAAACTCGACATTTTATACTTATAAAATTAAATTAAATGGCAAAATTAAAAAGTACGAACCAACGGCAGCTAGCTTTGAGCTCTCGAAAGAAGGCGTTGTTTTTAAAAAAAATCGCAGTTTCATCTATTTCTCAAGACATTCTTTAGCTGTGATCGCATTTGTTGACGGATTATATAGTCTAGTCGCAAATGCATCCTGTTTAAGACTTCCTTTTCTTAAACATTATATCCTGATTGTCATTTTCCTTCAATTATGTATACTGATAGTTTAATTTCATAGGGATTGTTATCCTATCTGTCGCTTTTTAAAATATATTTTCTATGATATTATTTAAAAATATGATATAATTTATGATAAACCCTATTTAACCAATTTCTTGCTTTTCCTGTGTGATTTCTATCTTAAAAGTGTTGTTAGTGGCAATTATTATGTGGCTTTATTTTCTACTTAATTTGATACCAAAGTCAGCTATATAGGACAAACAAAAAATTTATGACATTCCAAAATTCTCAAATTTTACCAATTTCCCAACCTTTCCCGTTTTTTGGTTTTGTTTTGTTATTTTTTTTTTGGGGGGGGGGGGGGGGGGGGAGGGGGGGGGGGGGGGAGGAAGGAAGGGGGGAGGGGGAGGGGGGGGATCTTTGTGGGTTGTTTTGTTTATTTGTTGTTTTTTTTTTTGTTGTTGTTTTTTTTGCTTTGTTTTTTGTTTCTTTTTTATTTAATCTTTTTTTTTCTTTTCGGTTTTCTTTGCTCTTTGCCGTCATTTTTGTTTTGATGTAGCTCAAAATTTCAGAGGTCTGAAAAAAACATTTTGCAGGTATCTACCAATCTTTATTTCTCTACCTTTGTAACATTTTGTTGTAAACGACTTCAAAAGTGGACAATTTCACAGTCATTGCATGACCCACATTTTGGGCCATTTCAGTCATTGCATAACCCACATTTTGGGCCATTTCAGTCATTGCATAACCCACATTTTGGGCCATTTCACAGTCATTGCATAACCCACATTTTGGGCCATTTCACAGTCATTGCATAACCGCATTTTGGGCCATTTCACAGTCATTGCATAACCCACATTTTGGGCCATTTCACAGTCATTGCATAACCCGCATTTTGGGCCATTTCACAGTCATTGCATAACCCACATTTTGGGCCATTTCACAGTCATTGCATAACCCACATTTTGGGCCATTTCACAGTCATTGCATAACCCGCATTTTGGGCCATTTCACAGTCATTGCAAAACCCACATTTTGGGCCATTTCACAGTCATTGCATAACCCGCATTTTGGGCCATTTCACAGTCATTGCAAAACCCACATTTTGGGCCATTTCACAGTCATTGCATAACCCGCATTTTGGGCCATTTCACAGTCATTGCAAAACCCACATTTTGGGCCATTTCACAGTCTTTGCATAACCCACATTTTGGGCCATTTCACAGTCATTGCAAAACCCACATTTTGAGCCATCGTTCGCAATTTGAGGATTCTATATAATAATAATAATAATAATAATAATAATAATAATAATAATAATAATAATAATAATAATAATAATAATAAATAATAATAATAATAATAATAATAATAATAATAATAATAATAATAATCTGTTCTTCAGGATATCGGTGTCA
>NC_088373.1:12970319-12972338 GCF_034508935.2 Berghia stephanieae
CGTCCTATAAATATGTTAAATGTCGCTGTTGATCAGGGAACCCTTGTAAAGCGCTTTGAGCACATTTAGTGGAATAGGATTCAATAGTCGTAACGTCACTTCCTTCTAATGACGCATGGTAACTTAGCAAAAACTGGCTCTAAACTATCGCAACAATGGAGGACGCCCGTATGAAATATTTCTCAGCGAGCATAAAAGCGTATCCAGAGGGAAAAAAACACATAAATATTATCATGTTTTGACTTTTACACATTCTGATCAAAAGGCATATGAAAAGGGAATGAAAAGTTTAGCCAGCATGAAGAATAAAAAGTAATGATTTTCTTTGTTTAGATCCATGATGGCCGCCGTTGCTTGGCGGGGTGACATCAGACTACTGAATCGTATTGCGCTATATAAAAGTAGTAAAAGCTCATTTTTACTTTTATTTTTATTTTTATAAGGCAGGTCTGACATCCGAACTCACTTTGGGCCCAGTTTAACATTGTTGTAATGGACAATATTTTAAGTCCTTTTTTTATTTATTTTTTGAGATTTCCATTACAACAATGAGCCCATGAGGAATTTGGTTATCAGACCTACAAATAAGTGCACGTAGGTTTTATTTAGTGTGAAAGACTACAACTAAATCCAGTGAAATGAAGACAGTACTCTCTTTATCATTTACATAATTTACCAAGTCATTGAAAAACATAATAATAATAATAATAATAATAATAATAATAATAATAATAATAATAATAATAATAATAATAATAATAATAATAATAATAGATCTTTATTGTCCATAAATATGGCAATTTGTCATTTAGTTACACTTGTTATAACGTTAAACGATAACTGTAACATTGAACAGATATTTCACACCTACTTATTTTCTCTCTCTCTCTCTCTCTCTCTCTCTCTCTCTCTCTCTCTCTCTCTCTCTTCTCTCTCTCTCTCTCTCTCTCTTCCTCTCTTCTTTCACACGTGCGATCTACACAACATAAACATATTCATTTCGTTTATGATAAGAGCAGTTTCGGTGCTGTGTCTGCACTTGCATGTCGGCTGAAATTTTGATCATGAAGACTTCAAAAAAGGAAAATTGTGAGAAAAACTGTTTGGTCTATCTATCACTATCGGTATTCAAAATCGTAATGTCACTTAAATATATCTAACCCACATGCAAAATCTCGGCATCACATTTCGTAACTTTGAAGGAATTTACGATATTCCGTGCGTACGGTAAGCTACTTGGAACGGACTATAGCTACTTTTCCCAATCATTTATAAATAGTATGCAGATGACGTCACTCAGGCCTTTGTTATTGTTTTTGCCATCCGCGTTGTGAGTTGTTCTCACTAAACTGTATTAACCAGACTATAAAGTTCATGGTTACACAGAGTTTGTGTGTTGGTCCGTTATACTTCCGGATGGCAATGTTGTGAACTCCTTGGCCAAGCGCATTCTATTTATAGACTATGTGGGACATCCAAAATGTAATAAAACAAATCTTTGAATGCTATGAATTATGTATTATCTACATCAGATCCCTTACTTGGAATTCATAAAATTCGTAGTTTTCAGAGGGGAAAAACACGTTACTTAAATGTGACCGTCGTCTCGAAACGGTATTATGTCGGAACGAACCAAATGCTTTAAAGCCGAATTAAATGTTAAACTGGTCAAAATATAAATTGTTGGCATTAGCACCTAGAATATGGTATCCATTCCCCTCAATAAAACATACAAACTCAACACAAGTCTGATATTTCTGGCTATAAATTCATAATTCAACAGCTTTACCATCCGACTTAATACCGTTTTGAGGCGAAAGGTCACAAATTTTAAAAATAAAATGGTTTTTCGTTTATAAAATTAATGGTTTACAGGTCCTAAATACATACTATCTGTGATAAGAACTTCTTTTCTAAAAGATTTATTTTCAATCAAATCTTTTTATTTTGAGTTGGGATCGAAATTCGTAAATTCTACGAAAATTTCGAAGAGGTAGGCAGGTTGATTGACATGCACCG
>NC_088373.1:12974938-12979938 GCF_034508935.2 Berghia stephanieae
ACCCGTCGTCTCGAAACGGTATTATGTCGGAACGAACCAAATGCTTTAAAGCCGAATAAAATGTTAAACTGGTCAAAAATATAAATTGTTGGCATTAGCACCCTAAAATATGGTATCCATTCTCCTCAATAAAACATACAAACTCAACACAGGTCTGATGTATCTGGTTATAAATTCAATTTTCAACAGCTTTACCATCCCGACTTAATACCGTTTTGAGGCGAAAGGTCACATTTAATAACTTCAATATTTTCTGCGTAAAGTTTAATTAAGCTTATTGTATACAATTCTCATTTACACTAACTATATTATTAATGAATTGCTGGAGATTAAAGGAAAATAAATATGTGTAACGTATAGATAGTATGCGCTTGTGTAAGAAGCTCATAACATTGCCATCCGGAAGTATAACGGACCAACCCACAAAACTATGAAGTAACCTTAAACATTTACAGCCTGGTTAATACAGTTTAGTGAGAATTACTCACAAACGCGGATGGCAAAATACAATAACAAAGAACTGAGTTACGTCATCTTCATTCTATCTATATCCGCATACATTATGTGAAAGTCAAGACTGAAATTATTATTTATTATGGCAGAGTTAATGATTATTAAAAATAGTTTCCTTTATTCATCCCTAAGGGGAAATTTTACTTTAGGGTCTAAATTCCAAGGGAAGACTGGGTGGAATATGGCTCTTTACTCACATTCTCTCACCGTACCTAGGTGTAAAATGAGTACCTGGCCGTTAATAGTGTTGTCTCTGTCCGAAAAATTGTAAAATTGCCTAACATGCGTCATGTCCCGTCCTATAAATATTATGTTAAATATCGCTGTTGACCAGGGACCCCTTGTAAAGCGCTTTGAGCACATTTAGTGGAATAGGATTCAATAGTCGTAACGTCACTTCCTTCCTAATGACGCATGGTAACTTAGCAACACTGGCTCTAAACTATCGCAACAATGGAGGACCGCCCGTATGAAATATTTCTCCAGCGAGCATAAAAGCGTATCCAGAGGGAAAAAAACACATAAATATTATCATGTTTTGACTTTTACACATTCTGATCAAAAGGCATATGAAAAGGGAATGAAAAGTTCTAGCCAGCATGAAGAATAAAAAGTAATGATTTTCTTTGTTTAGAACCAAGATGGCCGCCGTTGCTTGGCGGGGTGACATCAGACTACTGAATCGTATTGCGCTATATAAAAGTAGTAAAAGCTTATTTTTATTTTTATTTTTATTTTTTATTAGGCAGGTCTGACATCCGAACTCACTTTGGGCCCAGTTTAACATTGTTGTAATGGACAATATTTTAAGTCCTTTTTTTATTTTATTTTTTGAGATTTCCATTACAACAATGAGCCCATGAGGAATTTGGTTATCAGACCTACAAATAAGTGCACGTAGGTTTTATTTAGTGTGAAAGACTACAACTAAATCCAGTGAAATGAAGACAGTACTCTCTTTATCATTTACATAATTTACCAAGTCATTGAAAACATAATAATAATAATAATAATAATAATAATAATAATAATAATAATAATAATAATAATAATAATAATATAATAATAATAATAGATCTTTATTGTCCATAAATATGGCAATTTGTCATTTAGTTACACTTGTTATAACGTTAAACGATAACTGTAACATTGAACAGATATTTCACACCTACTTATTTCTCTCTCTCTCTCTCTCTCTCTCTCTCTCTCTCTCTCTCTCTCTCTCTCTCTCTCTCTCTCTCTCTCTCTCTTTCTTTCTCTCTTTCTTTCACACGTGCGATCTACACAACATAAACATATTCATTTCGATTATGAATAAGAGCAGTTTCGGTGCTGTGTCTGCACTTGTATGTCGGCTGAAATTTTGATCATGAAGACTTCAAAAAAGGAAAATTGTGAGAAAACTGTTTGGTCTGTCACTATCGGTATTCACAAATCGTAATGTCACTTAAAATATATCTAAGCCCGCACGCAAAAATCCACGGCATCACATTTCGTAAATTTGAAGGAATTTGCGATATTCCGTGCGTACGGTAAGCTACTTGGAACGGACAATAGCTACTTTTCCCAACTCATTTATAGATAGTATACAGATGACGTCACTCAGGCCTTTGTTATTGTTTTTGCCATCCGCGTTTGTGAGTTGTTCTCACTAAACTGTATTAACCAGACTATAAAAGTTCATGGTTACACAGAGTTTGTGTGTTGGTCCGTTATACTTCCGGATGGCAATGTTGTGAACTCCTTGGCCAAGCGCATTCTATTTATAGACTATGTGGGACATCCAAAATGTAATAAAACAAATCTTTGAATGCTATGAATTATGTATTATCTACATCAGATCCCTTACTTGGAATTCATAAAATTCGTAGTTTTCAGAGGGGAAAACACGTTACTTAAATGTGACCCGTCGTCTCGAAACGGTATTATGTCGGAACGAACCAAATGCTTTAAAGCCGAATTAAATGTTAAACTGGTCAAAAATATAAATTGTTGGCATTAGCACCCTAGAATATGGTATCCATTCCCTCAATAAAACATACAAACTCAACACAAGTCTGATATTTCTGGCTATAAATTCAATATTCAACAGCTTTACCATCCCGACTTAATACCGTTTTGAGGCGAAAGGTCACAAATTTTAAAAATAAAATGGTTTTTCGTTTATAAAATTAATGGTTTACAGGTCCTAAATACATACTATCTGTGATAAGAACTTCTTTTCTAAAAGATTTATTTTCAATCAAATCTTTTTATTTTGAAGTTGGGATCGAAAATTCGTAAATTCTACGAAAATTTCGAAGAGGTAGGCAGGTCTGATTGACATGCACCGTCCATTCATTTCAATGTTTTTCGGTGTTCTAATGTCAATTCGATGACGATGTATTCAAACGACCTGACAAAATTCTTGGGGTTTTTGGGTTGTTGTTTTTTTTCTTTATTACCTTTTTTTTTTTTTGGTCATTGTTGTTGTTGTTGTTGTTGTTGTTGTTGCTGTTGTTGTTGTTGTAGTAGATGGTGGTGGTGGTGGTGTGTTTATTGGGGGGGGGGGGGGGGTTTGTTGTGCTGTTCTTTTTGGTTTGTGTGTGTTTTGTTGGGGGGTTTTGTTGTTGTTTATGTTGTTGTTGTTGCTTGTTTGTTTTTGTTTTGTTTTGTTTTGAATTGTTTTTTTCTTTTCTTTTTCTTTTTTAATTTTTGCCAGACAACTTTTATTTAATTTAAGAAAATCGATGGATTAAAATTAAAATGGTCGTCAACTTGCCAACAACTCTCAAACCTGGGCGAGATTTCAAAGAAGAACATTGCCATGACTATGACGGGTTATCACGGAAAACAAAATATAATTAATGGACTAATGAGATAACGATTTCTGCTTATCAAGCTGAAAAGGTATTCATGATCCTGTGCCAAACACACTGAGCAGAACGAAAAAGAAGAGAGAGAGAGAGAGAGAGAGAGAGAGAGAGAGAGAGAGAGAGAGAGAGAGAGAGAGAAAAGAAAAATAAGTAGGAGTGAAATATCTGTTCAATGTTATAGTTATCATAGTATAACGTTATAATAAGTGTAACTAAATGACAAATTGCCATATTTATGGACAATAAAGATCTATTATTATTATTATTATTATTATTATTATTATTATTATTATTATTATTATTATTATTATTATTATTATTATCATTATTATTATTATTATTATTATTATTATTATTATTATTATTATTATTATTATTATTATTATTATTATTATTATTATTATTATTATTATTATTATTATTATTATTATTATTATTAGAGAAATCACCATCACCCCCGCCCCTCCCCCTCCCCCTCTAAAAAAACAGCATTATTGGACTCTGATCGAACCACGGACCCCTCAGTCCATTGTTTCTAGTAACTATAAAATAGCTACAAATTGTATGGGTCATTAAAACATAATTTGCTAAGAGAGAGAGAGAGAGAGAGAGAGAGAGAGAGAGAGAGAGAGAGAGAGAGAGGGGTGAGAGATAGATAGATAGATAGAGAGAGAGGTAAATAGATAGATGAGAGAGAGAGAGAGAGAGAGAGAGAGAGGGGGTGAGAGATAGGTAGATAGATAGATAGATAGATAGAGAGAGAAATAGAGAGAGAGAGAGAGAGAGAGAGAGAGAGAGAGAGAGAGAGAGAGAGAGAGAGAGAGAGAGAGCCTCGCACGTGCATCGTGCCATATCACGGGAGGCATCACAAAGATTCAACTCGTTCCAAAAGTAGAATAGAAAAGAAAATTAGGCAGTGAGAGAATGAGGAGATGGCGAGAGAAACATTTGCTCGTTGCTACAACGGAACTTGCGATCGCTGTTCCATTCACTAAACATCCATGTTTTCATGTCGCTAACGGATATTCGTGGGTCAGCGCATTCATCACCTCTCGTGTAGTGGTTCACGGTGATAGGGCTGGACATTCCACCAGTTGCTTCCACCCACTCCGTCTGCCGGAGAAAGAAGGGCATGGTATTGGTCAATGATAATTAGGTCAGCTCACCCCTCTCTCTTCGCCTGTGCGTCCCGTTCTGCCAATCACAATGGCGATTCCTGTTCCATCACTCAAACTCAAAACTCCTCATACCTCTCCCTCTTGAGGTAAACGATCCAAAGTTTTATAAAAATGATTTTACAATAAACGTTTCGAAGTTAAACTTTTGTCAGCCAAACGTAGGTAACACGATTTAGACCTAATAGGAAAAGGTGAACAATTTGGGAGCAGGCACTGGAACAAGGTGAACTTGTGTAATGGTGACAGTAACCAGATAAAACAGAAAGAAAATAATAATATAATTACATTCCCACGATCACTCTTCTTCCAACAGGGGATCGAACCTCTGACCTCCTGAATATGAGTAGTCAGTTTAACAACGTCCGTTGAGGTTTGAGAGTTTAAAAAAAATTGAACCTTCATATAGCTCAATATCCACCAAGAGTGCTCAACACACTTTACAAAGGGTCCCTGA
>NC_088373.1:12984938-12987438 GCF_034508935.2 Berghia stephanieae
AGGGGGAGGAGGAGGAGGGGGAGGAGGAGGAGGAGGAGGAGGAGGAGGAGAAGGAGGAGGAGGGCGACGACGAGGAGGGCGACGACGAGGAGAAGAATTGGAGAAGGATGAAGAGGAGGCGGATTGGAGAATGAGGAGGAGAAGGATGGGGAGATGAGGGGCGTGAGTTTCTGGAAAGGAGGAGAAGAGAGTAAGAAGGTAAGGGTACGATAGGTAGGGCTGGTCTAGGGGCCTTTTTGGGGTAGGTGTGCTTAGACAACTAACGACATACTAACATTTTGGGAAGAGGAAGGAGAAGGAATGGGATTTGGTAGGAGGGGAAACACAAGATATCTTTAGGACGTGTCGACCAGCCGAATTTTATATTATAATAATATGGGCCTTTTAGAGACCATAGACAGAATTTGTGACCTCTCGCCTCGAAACGGTGCATTACAACAAGTGATTTTGATGCCAGAAATTGGTCGATGATATCATTTTTTCCTTTTAAATGGATTAAGTTTGTATGTTTTATCGAGAAGAACCAATAAAGTTTATCTAAAAAAACCCTACCCCCCCCCCAAAAAAAAAAACAACAAAAAAACATACAAACAAACAAAAAACTACTCCCCCCCCCCCCCACCAAAAAAATTAATAAAATAAAACCCCAACAAAACACTCCTTTTCAAACAGCAAACAAACAAAATAGCAAAACAAAGCTCCCCCACCCAAAACAAAACATTAAAAAAATTTTTTAAAATATTTTTTTTTTAACCCCAAAACAATAACCTCACAATTCTGACCATTTAGATTTTTTAATCATTTTTTTCCCCATCACGTTCAATCTGACACAATACTTGTTTGGAGCGATGGGTCACATGTCACAATACAATAGGGGTTCTAATCTCATTGGAAGTGTAAAGCCACTTTTCCAGAGGATGGACCTTATGCAATTATTGATCGTCTGGTTTCAAAGTGATGGTATATATATATATATATATATATATATTATATATATATATATATATATATATATATATATATATATATATATATATATACTATAATATACTAGGGCTTTTATAAAGCGCAAATTCCACTAAATGTGCTCTTATTTTCTAGTCTAAATATATATGCTGGTCGTCAATAAAGGTCGTCCATCCTCGCTTTTTTACGTCCCGTGTAATCGTAAGAAACTGCCTATACGTCCTGCTACTTAAAAACTTATGCCACCTTCTGATTCAGTATGTAAACCTATTCGTTATTAGTCCTCTGAGGGGCTGGTTACACGCACACTTCCAAGGATTTTGGAACCGGAATAGTAGAAGTAGTGCGTCAAGACTTGTTGATGCTATGCTATGCGTTCAGGTAAATACTCATAACATCCGCCAGTCAAATTTAACGTATCAACACACACAACGGTGTGTAGGCCTAACCTTAAACGCTTTTTTTCCCCTGATTGATATTGCGGAAATCAACTTAGATCGAGACGAATCTTTTGAGCCATCAACGATCAAAATCGGTCCGTCAATAAAGTCGGTAGCTGCGCGCAAATGAATCCGGCAAGAGGGCGAACAGATGGTGATTCCGTAACATCAAATGACCGACCATTATGTGTTAGCAGAATTTATAGATAGAATGCGCTTGGCCAAGGAGTTCACAACATTGCCATCCGGAAGTATAAAGGACCAACACACAAACTCTGTGTAACCATGAACGTTTATAGTCAGGTTAATACAGTTTAGTGAGAACAACTCACAAACGCGGATGGCAAAAACAATAACATAGGCCTGAGTGACGTCATCTGCATACTATTTATAAATAAAGATTTGGGCCAACAGATGAGAGAATTTCCCTTAATTAAAGACAGGTTTGCAAGTTACTCGTATATCAATCTGCAAAAAAATAGTTTTATAATTTTTTTTAAATTTGCCCGTAATTCTGTAAATAACAATGTGAAATTGAATGTAAGCTTCAATGTATACGAAAAACAGATAAAATGGACGTTTCGGGTTTCCATTTTATCTGTTTTCGTATATTACATTGAGGCTTATATTCAATTTCACATTGTTATTTATTTCTTCAAGCTTCTAGCAGCAGCATTTACATTACCCAGTAATTCTGTGCTCGTTGACAAAATATTGCATGGGCTATACGAGCAATTTTGACCCCAACATTCTGTTTTTTTTTTAAAGTAAAAAAAGAATAATGATGGTCGGCTGTGTAGAGTTTGGGAGTAGGAGCATTTGGGGGGGGGGGGGGGGGTTTCCCATATATGTATCTCAGTTGGTAGACCAGGACCATTCACTATCAATGATGCTGGGTGAGGTGGAGATTTTTTTTCTTCTGATCCCCGCCCGCCTTGTCCACCAAGCACTAAGTCCGTGGATACGTTTAGTTTGGTTTGTTAGGTCTCGCGGGAACTATAATTTTGCGATACAAACATGTCCTAAATAAATAGATAGATAAATAAATAAATAAATAGATAAATAGAACGAGCTTTTATATAGCGCAATATCCA
>NC_088373.1:12989938-13002438 GCF_034508935.2 Berghia stephanieae
AAGAATAAAGAGAAGAGCCGTTTGACTTACCCATACCAAGCTCGAAAAAAAACAAAACAAAAAAAAAAAAAAAACAAAAAACAAAACAAAAACAAAAACAAAAAAAAAAACGGCAGAGGACGTCGGGTGCTTGGTATGGGCCGTAGGTCTAGCGGCTCTTCTCTTTATTCTTAGTATTTTGTCCGCACCCGACGTATTTATCCGGAAGACGACAGAGGACGGCAGTGCCGGGTCGTCGGAGTCAGTCCCCGGTGTGAGTTAGCCTTAAGGTTGACAATTAAAATTTTTTAGTTTGGGGAAAAAATATAATTCTGTGTTGGACAAATATGGCATTTATGGGGGAACCCCCCCCCCCCCCCCCCCCCTGAAAACGCGAGTTAAGGTTATAACAGTATTATCTAGCAAGTTAACAATAGGATTCAATAGTCTGATGTCACGTCCGCCCAGCAACGAGCAACTTGGTTCTAAACAAAGAAATTCGGTACTTTTTATTTTTCATGCTGCCTAGAATTCGTTCACATGCCATGTGATCAGAATATGTCTAAAAGTCAAAACATGGTCAGATTTATAATGTGTTTTTCTCCTCTGGATACACTTTTATGCTTGTCGAAGAAATATTTCATAAGGGCGTCCGCCATTGTTTCGATAGTTTAGAACCAGTTACCAAGTTACTATGCCTCGTCGTTACGAGGGAAGTGACGTCACGCCTGTTGAAGCCTATTACGTCCCCAGCCTCCAACCATCGACGAACGACGAGGAAGAATACGATCTGTATCCTCAGAATCTTAAGACATATCTTCGTATTTTCTTCTTCCTCGTCGTTCGTCGTTCGTCGATCGTTGTAGTAGGTATGTTACGAACGTAATCGTTATCTTTCTATTATCTCGATGAACCCATTCGAGATTGTATCGAAATTCGGTTTTTGTTTGTTTTTTTTTTTTTTTGTATTTTTTTTTTTGTATTTTTTTTTGTGATTTTGAAAAAATGTAGTTTAAAATGATTCATTGATAAAGTAAATATCAATGTGAAATTGAATGTAAGCTTTATTTAATTTAATAGACGAAAAAAAAGATAAAATGGACGTTTCTGGTTTCGAGCAGCACCATTCAAATTCATTGATAAAAGTACACATGTATATTTATAATAATAATTGAGCTTTTATATAGCGCAATATCCACTTAACGTGCTCAGAGCGCTTTACAAGGGGTCCCTGGTCAACAGCAACATTTAACATGTAGGACGAGACATGACGCCTGTTAGGCGATATTACAATTTTTCGGACAAAGACAACGCTGTTAACGGCCAGGTACTCATTTTACACCTGAGTTCGGTGAGAGAATGTGAGTAAAGAGCCTTTTCCAAGGACTCAACTATGCGTCGAGCGAGGCTCGAACCCAGGACCTTCCGATCCGAAAGCGAGTGTCATACCACTAGACCACATAGCCGCATATTTGTGGCCCACCTTCTCTGTCCGGTATTATTAGCAAGTTAACGATGACGTTCCCAAGTTAAAACGATTGACGAAAGACGAGGAAGAAAACGGAAGATCGGTCCTCAAAGTCTTAGGACAGATCTTTGTTTTCTTCCTCGTCATTCGTCGATCGTTATAGGTTGGGAACGTATCGTTAACTTACTATTTGCGGCTACTATGTGGTCTTGTGTTAGGACGCACGCTTTCTGATAGGAAGGTCCGGGGTTTGAGTCCCGCTCTGAGTGGCGCATAGTTGAGTCCTTGGAAAAGGCTCTTTACTCATATTCTCTTTATTGTACTCAGGTGTAAAATAAACGACTAGCCGTGAATAACGTTGTCTCTGTCCGACAAAAAAAAATAAAAAATTATTGTAATAATATCGCCTAACAGGCGTCATGTCTCATCCTGCATCAATTCTGATAATGATGATGATGATGATGATGATGATGATGATGATGATGATGATGATGACGACGACGATGTATTGTTCAATTAACAAAACTATGTATAACACATTTTAACATGAGCTTTATTTTGCTCAATATCCACTCACACTAACAGTTGTCCCTAAAGCGCTCTACAGACTTCTGGTTCTTCCAACAGATGCATCGACTTATTGGAGAAGTTTAGTGCTATACTGCTGTCGCATCACTACTACCTCTCGAATAAAATATTACACATTTAATTTCATTTTCGAACTTTGTTACAACGACTTTCTTCACTATAACAGTCAAAAGTCGTTATAACCGAGCTGGAAATAAGCGTTTTTGTTTTTGTTTTAAATCCTTAATGAATGCTATATTGTACTTGTCCATCGAATCTTCGTATTCAATGCCTTTAGTAGAGGTTTCCACTGTATCATATTTCTCCTTTTCCAAGTCAGCCTGAAAAGAAAGTTATAAAAATGTTTACTTGATACATATAATATTCATGTCCCGTCTCTCTCTCTCTCTCTCTCTCTCTCTCTCTCTCTCTCTCTCTCTCTCTCTCTCTCTCTCTCTCTCTCTCTCTCTCCTTAATTTTGTAATGGCTGAATTAGACACCAAAAAGTGATTTTTAAGTTAAAAACAGACCTGTCTACTTGGAATTGGAAAAATATTCGTAGTCTTCAGGGGTAATAACAACACAGTAGACATTATAACTACCATTAAAAATGACCTATTTGTGTTTAAATGCATTGGATTGATGCTTTAAACTCCTTTATATAGTTGTTCTGGAAACAAAATTTTGTTTTAAAAGAAATTCATTGAATTAAAGTTCGTTATATTAGAATTGTCAATTAGAACCCAAAAATTCCTAGTTCTACGAAATTTTCGTCGTTGTAGGCAGTTCTGGTTAAAATGACCCAGGCAGGTAAGATTTTAGTTTTTGTCGCATCAAGAATCTACATCTATTGCCCTCAATAAAAGCTATGTGGTCTAGTGGTATGACACTCGCTTTCGGATCGGAAGGTCCTGGATTCGAGCCTCGCTCGGCTCATAGTGAGTCCTTGGACAATGCCCTTTACCCACATTCTCTCACCGTACTCAGGTGTAAAATGAGTACTTGGTCGTTAACAGCGTTGTCTAAGTCGTTAAAAATTGTAATATCGCCTAACATCGTCATGTCTCGTTCTAGATGTTACGTTTTGCTGTTGGTCAGGGGCCCTCCTGTAGAGCGCTGTGAGCACGTTTGGTGGATATTGCGCTAGGTAAAAAATCTCATTATGAACTTAACTCAAGTTTCAACCTTTTAACAAATTTAAATATTTCATGGAAATAGTTCCTACTAAATGTGTACCGCTTTGAGACTATTGGTTATTTAATAATTAATAATTATTGTGACATGAAGAATGGTAGTTGATTAATGATTATTCATTTTGACATGAAGAATGGTACTGTAGTTGATTAAGGATTGTTCATTTTGATATGAAGAAAAGTAGTTGATTAATAATTATTCATTTTGACATGTCGTATTTTGACATGGAGAATATCAGTTTATTATTGAGTGTTTATATGACACAAACAATGGTAAATAAGTATTTATTTTGAGATGAAGAATGGCATTTGTTCATCAAATTAATGATTATTCATTTTGACATGAAGAATGGAAGTTGTTTAAGGAATATTTATTTTGACACGAAGAATAGCCAATGTGTATTTATTTTGAGATGAAGAATGATAAATGAGTATTAATTTTTACACGAAGAATGTAGTTAATTGATGATTATTAATTTTTACACGAAGAATGTGGTTAATTGATGATTATTAATTTTTACACGAAGAATGGTAGTTAATTAATGATTATTAATTTTTACACGAAGAATGGTAGTTAATTAATGATTATTAATTTTTACACGAAGAATGGTAGTTAATTAATGATTATTAATTTTTACACAAAGAATGGTAGTTAATTAATGATTATTAATTTTTACACGAAGAATGGTAGTTAATTAATGATTATTAATTTTTACACGAAGAATGGTAGTTAATTAATGATTATTAATTTTTACACGAAGAATGGTAGTTAATTAATGATTATTAATTTTTACACGAAGAATGGTAGTTAATTAATGATTAGTAATTTTTACACGAAGAATGGTAGTTGATTAATGAGTGTTTATTCTCACGTGAAGAATTTCATTCATGAAGAATGGAGGTAAATTAATTAGCACATGATTATGTGAAAAGTGGCAATTAATCAATGAGTGTTTATTTTGACATGAATAATGGTAGTTAAGTGACCAATATTTATTGTGGCATGAAGAATTGTAATTCACCAACGAATATTCTTTTTGGCACGAAGAAGTACAGTATTGATACGTAATAAAATATGATATGAAAAATGGTAATTAAGTAATGAATATTCATTACGACATGAAGAATGGTGGTTAAGTAATGAATATTGTTATATATACCATGAAGAATAGTAATAAATGTTTATGTCGTGATGGTATTGTATAGAAATGATTATGATAGTCGTGGTAGTGATGTACATAATTTATTATGACTAAAAGAATAGCAGTAAATTAATGATAATTATGTCATGAAATCAGTAAATCAGTAATTATCGATGTCACGGAGAATGGTTGTAAAATAATGAATTTTAATTATGACATGAAGAATTTAAGCAAATTAATGAATAATTATGTCATGAAGAATTGTAGTAAAGCAATGATTATCAATGTCACGGAGAATGGTAGTAAAATAATGAATATTTTTGTGACATGAAGAATGATAGTGAAGCAATGAATATTTTTGACACGAAGAATCGTTGTGACATAATGAATATTGTTATGAAATGAAGAATGGTGGCAAAATAATGAATATTGTCGTGGTAAAGTATGCTGGTAAAGAAATGAATAGCTATTATGACACGAAGTCACGAAGACAGCAGCTGCTGAGCTATGAAAATAGTGTATTTTAAATGTTGACCAGAAAACCGTTCTTTCAAATATCGACCGATTAAAATGACCCCTCGTCTTGTCAAAAACTCTCAAACCTTTGCGATGTCTACATCAGTTATTTGTCGATTGAAATGGAGCAACAACTCAAAATGGTTGTGATTTAGTTTGGTTCTTAGTTGCTGTTTTTGGGGGTTTTTTGTTGTTTTTTTTCTTCTTGGTTTTAATTCCATCTTGTTTGTTTCTCTCTGTGTGTTTTTGCTTGTTTGCTTGGGTTTAATTTATTATTTTCTTGTTTGTTTATGTTTATGTTTTTTTGTTTTTTGTTTTGACTTGTTTGGGTGTTTTTTGTTGTTGTTTTTTTCTTTTCTTTTATATTGATGAAAATTACCATCCCTGTTTTGAATTTCGTACAGACAGCGCACGTGTAATCATTTTAAAACTGAAATCCTTCGAACGAGAAAGAAAAAATGAAAGAGACGCTGCTCTTTAAATAAATGAAATGAGTATAAATGTTTTAATAGAACATTTTGATGAATTCAATGCGCTACACAGTGTTTAGTAAACCTCTCCTTGCCGACCATAGACAAATCGTCACATTCGTTACGATGCAACCAACAATTTTCTCGTTCTGATTTCCTTTGTCCATCACAATAGTTAAAGAAAATATGTTTATTATTGCTATAAAAACACATTACTGTTTTGTAGAGCTAATTTTGCTGAACAATATTATGTATAGAATGTGCTTCTTGCTTTTCTGTTTGAGTAAGAAAAATCTGTTTTTGTAATGGGTGGGTGTGAAGTTTTGTAAAAAAAAAAATAAATAAATAATAAGAAAATGGCCGGTAAAGAGAGAGTCAATTTTCTCAGCAAGCCATAAGGGACCTAATTGCCATTTTAAATTACGAGTTGTTAAGTATGCATGCGTCCTTTTTATGCACACACTTTTACAACACCTGAAATTTTCTTTTTGGACTAGCTCTCTTAAACATTCATAACTGCATAAATCCAGCACATTCACACCGGAGTCAGGTTAGGTAAAATATTACCTAATCTAGGACTCAATGTCTGGATCATTGTCATCCTTTCGGTCTCTGGCCGCGCTCAACACCGCTTGCCTTTACAACAAGAAGGGTTGTCACTGTACCGCAACCGACGCCACGTTAAAGTAGATTAGGCACAATGTGCAAATTTACACGGCAGCCGATTCAGCACCAGCAGCCGACGTGACCTCAAAAACCCTCGATGATGACCTCGCATGACCTCAATCCGAAGGCCAGACAGTCACAGACGGCAAGTCAGACAGACGGCAAAACAACAACACCACTTCTCACGAATCGGCCAATCAAATCTCTCGTAATAAAAAATAAATTTTGCACACCGACACTACACGGCGCGGTAGTCGAATGCCTAGAGAGGTGCACAGCATGTAGCGAAGTGCATATTATGGTCTCGTTGCAAACACACGCCTCACGCAATCAAATGTTCTGATTTTTTTTTCTTTCCAAAAATAGATTATAGTTCACATTGACTTTTCTTTGTTATATTTTGAATAGTAGTCCATTGAATAGAAATGAAGAAAAAAAACATTTTAAAGACGAAACCAAGCAATAAGGAATGTTTCGATCATAAACTCATCTTCAGCGAGGAAAAGGAAGAGAGAAAAAATTGTAGTTAGGGTGTTTACTTATCTCAAAACATAATGACGGAATCCTTTAACTTTATCGATAAAAGACCATTTTTATTGCCCAAGCAGGTCACTTTAAATCAATTTCTTTCATACGGAACAAAGCTCATGTAAGCAACCATTTTTGTACCAACAGTCATACTATATTTGACACCCCCAAATAATCATTAAAACCTGAGTCGAGTTGGGTAATGTGTGTAAGAGTGGGGTTAGTTTTCTTATTATTGTCACCAATCAGGTCATTGACCACGCTCAACATCGCCTGACTTCGACACGAGACGAGGCCGCTGTGCAACCGAGATCACACAAAGCTGTAATTACCTTCCCTTGAACAGTACCCCCCCCCCCCCCCCCCTTCCCCTCGATCTTTAAAATGAATCTGTATTATTTTTTAAACTTATCTTATGAGACTGCCCAGTTTGTCACAGGTTCAGCTTGTCACGGACCCAGTTTGTTACAGACCCAGTTTGTCACAGACCCAGTTTGTCACAGGTTCAGCTTGTCATAGACCCAGTTTGTCACAGGCTCCAGATTAGCCCAAATAGGCCTTAGATTATTTTTTTTTCCTTTCTTTGTTAGATTGAAAATCTGATGTACAAATTGGTTAACAATTACTCAAGTTTCAGTTTTATTAATTTCATTACATTAATTTCAGCCCTTCAGTTTACTCTACTCACAACTTCCAGTTGCAATGGACATGTTTTTCACACAAACTGAAGTTATCCGTATACAAACTTTTAAAAGAGTCAGGATTAGATCTTGAAAGAAGAGTCATGAAGAAGATCGCTTTGCAATCTCATTTAAGTGTTTGAGTGTAGATGGCAGTAATAATTACAGTATCTTTACTTTGTAGTTGTAACTTAAGGTTGTAACTCCACCTTGGTGGTGTAGAGATAGTCCTTCTTTAATGTCAATTCCAGCTTGTGTGTTTGATTTTTTAAAAAATTATATACAATTTGCAAATCAAAAGCTAAGAATAAGATTTCAAGAATGACTGCTGTTCTTTCGTTAAAAACAATTGAAAAAATAAGATTAAATTCATACAATCAGTCAAGCATTCATTTAATCTTTTTGAGAATGTCCGTTATAATATCCATCGTGCACAGGGCACAGCCGAGGCAGGGTCGGTCTGTGACAATGACAAACTGGGTCTGTGAAAAACTGGGTCGATGACAAACTGGACTTGTGACAGACTGGGCCTGTGACAAACTGGTTTTGTGACAAATTGGTTCTGTGACGAATTGGGCCTGTGACAAACCGGGCCTGTGACATACTGGGCTTGTGACAAACTGGCATTCTTCCCCACTGAGGCATGTGACAAACTGGGCCTGTGACAAAATTGGGCCTGTAACAAACTGGCATGCTTCCACCCCCCCCCCCATCCCCCTTTATTAACGTGATGTTTTTTTCTGATCATTGGATTATTTCTTTCCCTGACCAATGGACTTATTATTTTCCTTATCAATGGACTATCTATTTTCCTGATCAATAGACCATTTATTTTCATAATCAGTTTTCTACTTCTTTTTCTGATCAGTGGATTATATTTCCTTCACTGATTATTAAACTATTTCTTTTCTTAATCAGTGGACTACTTTTTCCACTCTGATTATTAAACTATTTCTTTTCTTAATCAGTGGACTACTTTTTCCACTCTGATTATTAAACTATTTCTTTTCTTAATCAGTGGACTACTTTTTCCACTCTGATTATTAAACTATTTCTTTTCTTAATCAGTGGACTACTTTTTCCACTCTGATTATTAAACTATTTCTTTTCTTAATCAGTGGACAATTTTTTCCCCTCCGACTGGTAGACTATTTCTTTTCTTAATCAGTGGACTACTTTTTTTTAACCCTCTGATTAGTAAACTATTTCTTTTCTTAATCAGTGGACTATTTTTTTTTAACCCTCTGATTAGTAAACTATTTCTTTTCTTAATCAGTGGACTATTTTTTTTAACCCTCTGATTAGTAAACTATTACTTTCCTTAATCAGTGGACTATTTTTTTTAACCCTCTGATTAGTAAACTATTACTTTTCTTAATCAGTGGACTATTTTTTTTAACTCTCTGATTAGTAAACTATTTCTTTTCTTATTCAGTGGACTATTTTTTCCACTCTGATTAGTAAACTATTACTTTTCTTAATCAGTGGACTATTTTTTTAACCCTCTGATTAGTAGACTATTTCTTTTCTTAATCAGAGGACTATTTTTTCCCCTCTGATCAGTGGAATATTTCTTTTCATGCTCAATTGACAATAATTTCTTTGCGTTTAAAAAAAATGTTTTACTCAAGAACTATAAAACCAAATGATACGGGATTTATCCTGATTTCTGTAACATTAAAAGGACGGCAAAATTGTTTGAGGCCCGTTGGATAATAATAATAAAAATAATGATAATAATAATAATAATAATAATAATAATAATAATAATAATAATAGATTATTATTCCATGAATTCATGCTCTAAGGCCCTTTACAATAAAACACGTATTCGCAAAGGGAAAATAAGATAAAAAGCACAGTACTGAAAGATTATTTTTTTTAAAAACCCATTAAACTAAAGTAAAGGCTATTTGAAACAGTTCAGTCTTTAAATTGAACTTGAAAGAGTTAAAAGTTGGTCAATTAGAGCAAAGCCTTAAGTTATTACTTACTAAGTTTAATTAAAATCCTTTAATGGTTAAGATACTATGCTCGTTATACCAAAGTCGTTCAAAATTCACGATATCAAAAGCTTTCAACTTGCGTCTTGTTTTTAATACAGAATAATAATAATAATAATAATAATAATAATAATAATAATAATAATAATAATAATAATAATAATAATAATAATAATAATAATAATAATAATAATAATAACAACAATGATAATATATAATAATAATAATAATAATAATAATAATAATAATAATAATAATAATAATAATAATAATGATAATGATAATAACAATAATAATATAATAATAATATAATAATAATAATAATAATAATAATAATAATAATAATAAAATAATAATAATAGTAGTAATAATAATAATAATAATAATAATAATAATAATAATAATAATAATAATAATAATAATAATAATAATAATAATGATAATGATAATGATAATAATAAGAATTTTGTGTGCAGACGTGTTATAATTTACACAGTGAGATAAATAGACAATGGAAATAATATGATGTATATTAATATAATAAGGAATAAGGAATTTCGCTAGAAACCCACATAGGCCAAAATGATGGTGTCTACGAACGGTCAAACAATATTTTCTAATCAGTTTATTTATATCACATATTTCCCGCCTATTGCTGATAGTTGTTTGAAAATAGTCGAACATCCTTTACATTTTTTTTTTTTTTTTGTAAAATCAATAAAATAAAGAAAAGATGAAAAAAGAAGAAGAAGAATTAAGAATGAAGTTTAAAATGTGTATTTAATTCAAAGTCACAAAAATATCGGCCAAATTTAAGATGATTTTTCTCTTTAGTTTTCAAAAGAAGAGAGTTCTAGACATATTATGATTATGTGCGGCTATGTGGTCTAGTGGTACGACACTCGCTTTCGGATCGGAAGGTCCTGGGTTCGAGCCTCGCTCGGTGCATAGTTTGAGTCCTTGGAAAAGGCTCTTTACTCACATTCTCTCACCGTATTCGGGTGTAAAATGAGAACCTGGCCGTCAACAGCGTTGTCTCTGTCCGAAAAATTGTAATATCGCCTTACAGGCGCCATGTCTCGCCCTTCATGTTAAATGTTGCTGTTGGCCAAAAAGCGCTTTGAGCACGTTTAGTGGATATTGCGCTGTATAATTCTTTTTTTTTTTTAAACATATCGCTTGCGTCTTTAAAAATACATAAAATGAAGAGAGCTGTGAAATGACGAATATAGATCATCTTTTTCTAGGTATTTGATCGTCTGATTGTCTGTCTCGCCAGCGGGCAAGTTTTAGTGGGAGTTAACTGACTATTCGTCTGCTCTTAAATTAATCTTATTTCCCTTCTTTCTTTTTTTTTTTTTTTCAAACTCACTATTATGCTTTTCACTAGAGTGCAAGAAATCTGTTGAAGAAAGTAGTGTGTTGGCGACGGAGAAGAAATAGTTAACATTTAATTTTAAAAGTGGTCAAAAATCGATAGAGACTAATGTTATAATGGAACGTAAAGATGAAAGGGATGACATGAAATAGGTTTGAATCCACACGCACATATTAATTGACTTTTATAAAGCGCAATATCCACTAAACGTGTTCAAAGCGTTCTACACGGGGCCCTGGCCAACAGCAACATTTAACATGTAGGACAGGACATGACGCCTGTTAGGCGATATTACAATTTTTTTCGGACAGAAACAACACTGTTGACGGCCAGGTACTCATTTTACACCTGAGTAAGGTGAGAAAATGCGAGTAAAGAGCCTTTTCCAAGGACTCAATTATGCGCCGAGCGAGGCTCGAACCCAGGACCTTCCGATCCGAAAGCGAGTGCCATTACACATATTATTATATCGGGTGCGAGGGAGAAAAAAAAGCCGGAAAAGTTTAGACGCCCAAAGACGTCGTTACGGAATCAAACTGATTCAAGTCTGACATGTCACTACATTCAAACTAATTCATTGAAATTTGACGATTGATTTAACTCTCTCCTTACCAGCCATTTTCAGGATTTTCCCCAAAACTCCACACTCCACACCCAACTAACACACAAATATATTTTTTATCACTCAAACACAATAGCAGTAAAGTTCTTGCCATAAGTAATTTCTTTAGCAAAACATGCTCTACAACACACTCACTGTTCATTTTCTTTAAATTTTATGATGTACGAAAGAAATTTGAATAAGAAAATAAATGTTGGTTGTTGTATCGTAATGAATGTGACGATTTTCATATTGTTGGTAAGGAGAGGGTTAATAGACTCACCGCGAATATGCCATATCGAAGTTTTTGACGTATCCCCCAGTTTGCTTTATGACTGTGGGTAGCAAATTTTCCACGGTACAATTGGTTTTCTAATGTCCTGGTTCAATCCCGTGCTTTTCGAATTGACTCTTTTAATTCTGCCTCCATGTCAAAGAGAGAGAGAGAGAGAGAGAGAGAGAGAGAGAGAGAGAGAGAGAGAGAGAGAGAGAGAGAGAGAGAGAGATTATATACCAAACTTGGGGCGTTTAGACTTAAAACCCTTCTTCGGTCAATAATAAAAAAGAACAAACTTAAAGGTAAATTCATCACTTTCAATTCAGCCAGACGGAGCCCGGTATAATCGGGACGTCACGTGTTTGCATTGAAGGTTTGAAGCCCAGTCAGACCGAATTAAATTGAAATGGTTAATTGAAATATAATATTTATTTCTATTTATTTGCATGTGTCTTTTACTTCACACTCCAGTTGTGTTCAGGCGACCTTTAATTCTCTCCTTTTTCAGGAAAACTTGATTGACTCAAACTGAGGAGATATTGATAGTATGCGCTTGGCTAAGAAGCTCATAACATTGCCATCCGGAAGTATAACGGACCAACACACAAAACTATGTGTAACCTTAAACGTTTATAGTCTGGTTAATACAGTTCAGTGAGCATTACTCATAAACGCGGATGGCAAAAAACAATAACAAAGACCCGAGTGACGTCATCTTCGAACTATCTATAAGTATCTACTTATACATAATTTTTGTGCAACATTACAAGCTTTACTAAACAAAGTTGTTTTTTCCCCCAGAAAATGTGTAATGTACAAACGTTTTCTGATTAATCTTGTTAATTGTATGGTAACCACAGAGTTCTACTGTATAGATAGTATGCACTTGGCTAAGAATTTCACAACTTTGCCATCCGGAAGTATAGCTGGCCAACACACAAAACTGTGTGTAACCATGATAATAATAATAATAATAATAATAGTAATAATAATAATAATAATAATAATAATAATAATAATAATAATAATAAT
>NC_088373.1:13012438-13022438 GCF_034508935.2 Berghia stephanieae
GCATTTTATGGAAATTCAGATAATTTTCTGATGTAAAAGAATAGACAAATTTCTACATATTGCCATTTATGTCATGAAACAAAAATGTTTAAAATTGGCTGAGTATAGCCCATTTGAGGTATAGAATTGGAGCAAAAAGTAGATTTGGTTTTTTAAAAAAATTGAATAAAAATAATCTAAAAAAACACCCCCCCCCCCCCCCCCAAAAAAAAAAAAAAAACAACAAAAAAACAAACAGTGGATTTGAGAAAAAAAATCGTTTACAAAGTTTGAAAAAACGTCTTTTCAACGTTTAAAGCTTTAAAGAGCACTAGGGGAAAAATAGTAAATTATAATATATTTTAACTTTATTTCAAAACTTTATGCCTATGCAGTGATGTTCAAACTACCATATTATTGGGAGATCCCAACTTTCATTAGAAAATCCGAAAACATAATATTTTATTAGACCATATTAACACAAAAGTATTCCCAGCGACATGTGGGCCGTTTCCCAAGAGCGCCTTATATAATAATATTATCATTTCAGGACAAAGCGGATGCTAAATAGTGAATTTAAAGGTAAAATCATCAGAAATACAACATTCCAGTTTCACACAATTAAATAAATTATGTTCATTTGCCTCAATTAAACATAAAAGTATTCAAGGTTAAAATCATTAGAAATATATTTCAGTTTCACATAGTTAAATAAACCCTGTTCATTTGTCTCAATTAAACATAGACGTCTAGAAGTATTTCAACTTAAAATCATCAGAAATACAACATTCCAGTTTCACAAAAATAAACAATGTTCATTTGTCTCAATTAAACATTGAAACATCAGACCTGCCTACCTACTGCTACGAAAATTTCGAAAAAATTTTGGCTTCAAACCGAGAATTATAATAATATAAAGATTTTTGATTCAATAACCTTCTTGAAAACAAATGTTTTCTTGCCGTAGCTGGTATATAAGGAAGTTAAAATAAATAATTTAACATCTTAATAACAAATTGGTAATTTTTCCTAGCAGTTCTGGTGTCTAATATAATATGTTAAAACCCTGAAAACTACGATTTTTTTCAAGTCCAGGTCGGCAGGTTTGCATATCTCACCCAAGTTTCATTATTTTTTCTCCCTCTATAGATTATATTTTTAGCATCGAATTCATCCTGACATGATACCGGATCGAGTTTGGTGGATCACATAATTTATCTTGGTCATGAGAAATTTAATTGATGATAGAGATCATTGACTGTTCTGAATAGTTTTTAATAAAGGATGACTTAAGACATCGCCTTGGGGTACCTCAAGCGTAAAGTCGAAAGTCTCCGATTTAATTTCAAATTCATTATTAATCATAACAAACTGTCGTTGTTTTTGTCAAATAAGTTAAGACCCATTTACAAATTGTTGTATTTTCTAATTATCAAAATAACAAAACAAAAAAAAAAAAAACAAAAAAAAACGAAACAACCTTTCTTGAACGTTTTAAAAACTGGTTACTACATCGTGTCAAAAGCAGTACTAAAATCCAATAAAATAAGGACAACCGTTTTGTTGTTTGTTTGTTGTTTTTTTTTTTTTTTTTTGCTTTGTTTTTATTTTTTGTTGTTGTTGTTTTGTTTTATTTATTTATTATTTCTTTGGGGGGGGGGGGGGGGGTTGCTTTTTTTGGTTTTTGTTTGTTTGTTTTTCAGTTGTTTTTTTCCGGGGGTGGGGGGGGGTGGGGGGTATTTATTTTTCTTTCTTTTCATTTCATTTATTTATCTATTTATTTATTCATTTTTTTGGCACATTTGTAACGTGATCAATAGATCATATTCTAAGGAATATAAATGTATTCCTGCACTGAAATTTAGTGTTGTGGATGGATGAATGGATTGATGAACGGGTGGATGGATTGATAGATGGATTAGTCGATTGATGGATGGTCTAATGGCTAGATGGATGGATGGATGGATGGATGGATGGGTAAAGTATGTATGAATGGGTTGCTGGATGGCTGAATGGATGGATGCATGGGTTGGTGGATAGATGGATATATGAATGAGTCGATGGATAGATGGATGGATGGATAGGTGAATGGATTGATGAATTGATGTATGGATGGATGAATGGATTGCTAGATGGCTGAATGAATGGATGGATAGAGGGATGAATTGATTGATTGATTGATAGATGGATGGGTGGGTGGATTGATAGATTGATAGATGGATGGATGGATGGATGGATGGTGGATGGATAAATATATTTCTAGATGGATGAATGGATGGATGGATGGATTGATGGATTGGTAGATGAATGGATCGAACAAAGAAAATTCATTAACAATGTATTGCAAGAAGTCACGACTACTAAAATCATCACTTTTGCTACCACCACCACCGTCACCACCACAATTTTATACTAGCAACATTTCACCAGATCTAAAATCAGTGGCACCAATACCATCATTACATAACAACCCCCCCCCCCCACCCCGCCCCTTTCATTTCCACTTTAAAAAAAAAAAAGAGAATCGATAGCTGCGCAACAAATTTACACAACCAACCTTTTTCTTTTAAAAAAACCCCCACTACAATCACCACCTCTACCACTTCACTCACTACCAACACCACCATTACATTTTCATCACCTTCCCAATCACCACCACCACTACCACCACTACCACTACAATGCCAGCAGCAATATCAAAAGGGGGGGGGGGGGATGAGAAGAAAATAAAAAATCAGCATCAACAGCAAGGACGTCAACACCACGACCAATATTACCATCAAACTCCTTGTCTCAGCGTGTCTTGTCTCCAATTGCCTCCCTTTTCGTTTCGTGGACGGAGAACACCAGATCGATTTTTCCCACTAGGAACTCCTAACGGCCTAACGGCTCTCCATTGGCTATTGGAAGTTGGTGATTTTATGTTCTTCGTCCTGAACCTTAGCACTGCCCCATTCACAATAGAAAAGCAGTATCTATGAATCTTGCCACCAATTCAACTCACTGCAATCCCAACGAGAACACCTGAACCACTTCCACACCATAACAACAACTAGCAAGACAATGGGAGGAAAAAAACCATCTTTTCTTTAATATCAATTCCCTCCTTTCTCAATATTCAGCCCCCCCCCCCCCACCAACCCCACCCCGCGCCCTTCCCTCCCCATACCCTTCTCCTCCCTGCCTTACCCTTTCTATTTCTTTTCATTTCTTTTAAAATTCAAAACAACATAAAATAACCCCATTTTCACACAATATTCGGATATACTATTTTCTTTTAAAATTAATTCTGGAACAGTCCGGTTTATTCGTAAAAATTCACACCTCCTCTTTTATCCTCCACCAATTCACACTGTTTACACCAATTCTATTTTCTTGTTAAAAATCAGCTAGATGTCTGTAACCTTTTCCTCTTTAAATAAAATAAAATAATAATAATCTAATGTCTGTGGATGTTGTCAATGGTGATAGAGTACTGCACTCATCTCACAAGAGAAAATATTTACTGGATTCGGTCCCTGACATAAGTAATTATTTTTCTATCATCATCATCATCATCATCATCATCATCATCATCATCATCATCATCATCATCATCATCATCATCATCATCATCATCATCATCATCATCATTATTATTGTTATTATTATTATTATTATTATTATTATTATTATTATTATTATTATTATTATTATTATTATTATTATTATTATTATTATTATTATTATTATTATTATATTCGTTGTTTGCCTTGCTTTATTGATTTTACTTATTTGATTTGTTGAAAAATATATTATTGTATGAGTTACATTGGCAATTGCCTAAAATAAACGTTTTTGAACTATTTGAACTATTATTATTATTATTATTATTATTATTATTATATTATTATTATTATTATTATTATTATTATTATTATTATTATTATTATTATTTATTATTATTATTATTATTATCATTATTATTATTATTATTATTATTATTATTATTATTATTATTATTATTATTATTATTATTATTATTATTATATGATTACCATGTTCTCCTAGCAACTATTGAGTGGTTGGGTCTTTTACAAATGGCGTGAAAGTAATTAACAAAAGGGGAATAAACAATAGAACCGGGATAAGCTCCTAATCTATGGGCCTTATTGGTCTGAGAATCCCACCTAAAATTCAAATCACCCCTTGTTATTATTCATCTATCCTTTCTTTTATCTATCTACTCATTTATTTATATAATATACGCTTTTGTTTCATTTTTGCAAATAAATTAACATCTATTAAGATAAATATTCATTTAATTTCTTATATTTTCATCGATGACCTATTGAATTATGTGAATGGGGAATGTAGGTGATCAATAGGATATATAGACATAAGAAAAGAATTTTAATTTGTCGTTTTAAGATTTCAAATTCGCACTCAATTTTTTTGTTTTGCTCATGAGAAATGGTCTTAAATACTAAGCTATTGCCTACTAGCCTACTTGAATATCATTTAAAATTCGCAGGATTTAGGCGATAAAAATAGTAATTCCTGTTGTTGACTTTATTATAGATCAACAATTTCCCATCACAAGGATTAGATAATGCTTTAAAATCCTTAAAATGATATAGTCTGGCATCAAGTTCCATGTTCCATCAGATTTAATGACTTTGAGATGCCCACGAAGTTCAGAAATTGGAGCCAAAACTTCGAAATTCTACGAATTTTTCGTTGTTGTGGGTAGGTCTGCTATTGTTGTCATTTTCTCTATTGAATTGTGTCATTTTTTGATGCTATTGTTTGCATTTTCTTTCAGAATTAGAGTTCGAGATGTTATGGTTGGTTTTCCACAAGGTAGAATATTACGAATATTTTATTTGCGATTCAAATCAATACTTCTTGATGCTGTTATACATTTCAAGTAAATATAATTCTAAAATAATGCTATTTATCAAATATCTTGAAGATAAACATTTCCAAGTATTCATTCTCAATTACAGAATTACGTTTGTTATTATTATTTTTTTTAAAAATCAAGACGTAGGACCTTTCTTTGGCAATCTCTATATGGCAAGAAATCTGGCATTTTACATCACACAGGAGTCTTTTGTTGTTGTCTGTTTGTTATTGTTGGTTTTTTTGTTTTTGTTTTTTTTTAGTTTTATTTGTTAGTTTGTTTTGTTTTGTTTTGCTTCCCTTTATGTTTTCTTTTCTTTTTTTTTTAAAGGTGAAAATTGAAAAACATGACAACAAAACTGAATAATTTAGTCACCAATCATTTAGCTTTTCGCAGGAAATTTTTCCTAACTTTAATCGACACCAATTGGATACCATACATAGCAATGAATTTTTGATGTCAAATTCACACCACAATGTCAGGGCAGGCCTCTTATTGTTTGTTTTGTTGGTTTTTTTTACTTCTTCTTTAATAACCAAAATAAGTCCATAGAGTCTTGTGTTATCAACCTGATATCAAGACTGGTGTCGAGTGTAGAAAAAAGTCAATATTATGTTTATTGATTAGAAACCTCTAAATTCCTTTTAAAGTAGAGAAATGTTCAAAACGGTACCACCCTTCAGTTTTATCAATTCGATACAAATATGATCATACATAATTCTAATTTTCTTTTTTCTTCTTCTTATTTATAGAGCTAAATTGTATTATGAGTCCATCGTGGGTTTGACTTGGGTACTTCTAAATCTTATTATATTTTATTTTAAATGTTTAAAAAAAAATTTTCGAATATAATATTTACCAGAGGAGACCTGTTTAAAATCTTTTTTAACAGACCAAAACTAATATCATGGAATTTTTATTTTAATCGACAGAAATGTAAAACTTTGTAACAGTATCAAATATGAAACAAAAAGGTTACTTATATAAACAGATTCAAGATAGCGTATGATAAAGAAAATTAAATAAAATCAATTCTTGATTCAGGCCCAATTATGATTAAATACAAGGGGTACTCAACGCTCAGTTGTCATAAATAACCCTTTACATAATATGATATGATGTGATATGGAATGATATGATATTATGTGATATGGAATGATATGATATGATGTGATGTGATATGATATGATGTGATATGTTATGCCAAGGTTAAAGGATGCTATATAATCAGTGACACGACAAATGTTAGAAAACAAAAGATTAAAAGGAAACTAGTTTATTTTTGAGAGAAAACATGCAAATGATGAGTCGTATCCATAATTCGTTCGTCAATCTTGATGATTGTAATTGATCGATTATATGATTGTTTTTACAACTAAGAAAGTTTGTTTTTGTTAATTTGTTGATTTGTTTAGTTTTATTTGTTTTGTTTTTTTAAAATGTTTTTTATCTATTTCTCCCTTTTTGATACTTTTATCTCATAGAATGTGCAAGGTGTGTAGTCCAATATATTATTGTTGCTCATGTTTACGGGCATTAAGGAACCCTTGGTCCATTGTAAAGCACGATTAATGATATGATATGATATGATACGATATGATATGATATGATATGATATGATATGATATGATATGATATGATATGATATGATATGATATGATATGATATGATATGATATGGTATGGTATGATATAATATGATATAATACGATATGATATGATATGATATGATATGATATGATATGATATGATATGATATGATATGATATGATATGATATGATATGATATGATATGATATGATATGATATGATATGATATGATGTAGTATGACATAACTGTGACTGTAATTTGTAAAAGTGACTCAAAGCAGAATTGTTTTTCCCCCTCTAAATTCCTATCAAAAAAAGCATACCTTCATAACATTTTCTTTTGCGCTATATTGTTATTGCTTCCAGTCCTCAGGCAACAGCATATCAAATTCTAAATGGATTTATTATCTCCTACAAAAATCAAAATGTTTTTCAAAATTTGATAGTCTGTTTCTTATTCAAATTTTATAATCGTTGACTGACATTAAAAAGAAAAAAACAAACACAAACAAAAACAAACACAAGAAAAAACAAACAAAAAAAAACAAAAAACAAAACAAAAACAGAACAAAAACAAAAACAAACCAACCCCCCCCCCCCCAAAAAAAAAAAAAACAACAAAAAAACAAAAAAACAAAACAAAAAAAAAAACAGTTATAATCTTATTCTGACAAAGACTGTGTTGCAATTTTCATGAGTTCTTATTTCAGATGTAAATATAAAATGTCAGTAGCCTATATGGTTTTAAAAAGATACAGTGAGTGTTGCCGTATATTATGTGAGTTTCAAAGAGCGACACAAAAATCGAGAAGTGTAACATCAGACTCATTGCTGTCTTCGAACCTTTTTATTTCAAGTGTGCTTCTTTTATCAGACCTGCCAACCATGACGAACAAATCGTAAAATTACGAATTTTTGGTTCCAATTTCAGAACTTGATGAGCATCTCAAAGTCATTAAAACTTATTGAAAATGAACGTTGATGCCAGACTACATCATTCTAAGGATTTTTAAGTGTTATTTATTCTTTGTAAAGGTTAATTGTTGACCTACAAAGTTAACTTTAACGACTACAATTTATATCTTTAAAAAACTACGAATTTTCGAATTTTTTAAATAGGTAGGTCTGGCTTTTATTATCAATTTAAAAAAAAAATCATAAACCAATCAATAAATACAATTATGATGTTAAAATTTATATTGATAGGGGCTTATTAATCTCATAATGGTAAGCATAGATTTCAATACTCAGCGTTCTGCAAAGAGCCATGATACATTTTCCTTTAACTTTAACTCGGTTTTTATGTCTGAAAACCTTAAATGTATATTTTCGTCTTCCAACGAGACTCTGTTACATCCTGCAATTTTCCCATTAAAATAAAAACATTTTCTTGTTTTCGAAAATAAAAGAAAATCCTTAAGACTCGAGGAGATCTTGAACTCTGATAAATGGCACATGAGTTTCAAAAGGCAGAACACCTGCCTACTTGAAGACTTTCAAAAGTTGGAGTTCTTACAGAATCACGGTATAGCTAACTTTATGAATTCACAATAGGCCTATACCCTCAGCAAAATTTTGATAACCCTTCAAAATAATAAATAATAATAATGTGTTCTAGCACAAAATTTTCATTTTCAACAAGTTTTCACAGATTACAGATGACTGCATATCTATTGTTGGAGCCGATATGTACAAGTTTGCAAGTCTGATAATCGAACGCAATTTAATTATGGGCTTGATTTAATATCATTATTGTATTGGAGCATATTTTTGTGTTGGTTTGAGAGTGTATTTCCATTTTACAACAATGAGACCACAACAATGTGGGTTATCAGGCCTCCAAATTATGGGACGTCGGTTGAGGCCAAAAAAAAATAAAAAACCCGTTCATCTACAGTCGATTCGTTTAAATGGGAAACTTGGTATTAGGACTTTTTTATTTTTTGTCTTTCGATAAGGGGAGGTAATCAAGACGACATGGCGAATGTGGTTTATATGAAATGTAAAAGATAGCATTTTGCTTTCATGAATGCTTTGCAATGATTTATCTATTCTAATAAATTACGAGACGATGGAAATAACTTCGATAGATATAAAAAGAAAGAAAAAATAAGCAGTTTAAATAAAATGATAATGATAATGATAACAGTAGTAATATTGTCATTATGATTAGAAAATATGATAATGACAGTGGTGGTGGTTATGGTGGTGGTTGTGGTGGTGGTGATGGTGGAGGTGGTTGTGACGAGGATGAAGGAGATTAAATTAATAATAATAGTAATAAAGAAAACAACAACATCATCAACAACAACAACAACAACAACAACATCAACAATGATGAATGCAATAATAATTTGATGATGATGACAATTACGATGATCAGGATGATGACGAAGATGATGACGATGACGACTACGACGACGATGGGGCATGATGACAAAACTGCATGGTAAATAATTACCTTAATGGATTTTGTATCCACATTATATCCATGCAGAACTTGGTAGATGTATTGGCTTATTTATCCCATTGTCCTTTACATAAATATAATTATACTTATACATATAATACGTGCAATAACAATACATTGTGCTTGAGAACAATAAATGCTTTCAGTTATAATATGCTGATTACCGTTATAGGTAACATTAAATCAAACTATCTTTTTACATTACATGTTTGTGGTTTCAAATCTGTGAAAGTGATGATCAAGAACTACGAAAGGAATGCGATTACATGCAGTGAGAGGGAGAGAGAGCGAAGAGAGATTGTAAAAGGGGGAAAAAAAGCTAAGAGTCATAAAGAAGAGAAGAAAAACTAACGGATAAAGGGGGTCAATATAATAATATGGGAAATGAGGGGAGGGGGCGGGGCATTGTAAAGCAGTGTGCATCGTGGTGCAGTGTGTGTGCAGTACAGTGCAGAAAGCAATGCTTTGCTGTGCTGTGGCGACGAGCAAACTGCATCCCCGATTTGAAGTTCGAATGAGGAAAACTGACGAGGACTGCCACGATGTCGCTGTCTAGGCTGCTTGCTACTACTGTCTGCGTCGTGCGTCGAGTCGAGTGTGTGCAGTATCGAATTTGGTTCACGCTGTAAAATCGATTTTTATGGATAGTTATAAAATAATCGTAGTTAGACAATAAGTTAATTGTATTTTTTAAAGATTATGATAGATTTCATTTATTTGCCATAGACAATATAATACGACTATCAAAATAAAACATCCATATAGAATACAAAGCTTTGGAAAATACGTACTGTAATAATAAATATATATTAACCATCTAAAAAAAAATAAAAAGGAAGAAAGGACAAAAAGTAAATGTGAGTCCGATTACTATTACGATCCCGCTAAATTTGAATTTATCAACAGGCATCATTACAATCAGGAATTTGATAAACTACGAATAAATGCATATCATTTAAAGATAAATATGACTGTTCAATATACAAATAAAAGTAGTATTTCGATAAGGAAAAGAAAATTAGCTACATTTCTAGCTCAGAATTGAAAGAGAGTATGGTGAGTAATAAATAATAATGG
>NC_088373.1:13027438-13042438 GCF_034508935.2 Berghia stephanieae
TACGTAATTCATTTCACGGTTTGGTTGATTACAATCGCTTGAAGTGAGAGTTACTTCCGCACCAAAAAAGAGACCAGCTAGAAAATGGCTTGAAAACGCATCAGTTGTATTAAAAAAATAACAATAATTTTTAATTTAGCTTTATATAGAGCAATATCCACTAAATATGCTCAAAACGCTTTACAAGGGGTCCCCGGTCAACAGCAACATTTAACATGTAGGACGGGACATGACGCCTGTTAGGCGATATTACAATTTTTCGGACAAAGACAATGCTGTTACCGGCCAGGTACTCATTTTACACCTGAGTACGGTGAGAGAATGTGAGTAAAGAACCTTTTCCGAGGATTCAACTATGCGCCGAACGCGAGGCTCGAACCCAGGACCTTCCGATCCGAAAACGAGTGTCATACCACTAGATCACATAGCCGCACATTATTATATATATATATATATATATATATATATATATATATATATATATATATATATATATATATATATATATATATATTATATATATATATATATTTATTTTTTTTTCTTATATGCCTTTGGCGTCACGACATCATCAGAAGATATCGTCGCCTAGGCATTCCACGAAGGAATATTAGATAACTCATCAAACAAGATGTCTGATGTCAACAGGAATCACCCATGTTGTCCAAGTGAGCAAATTGGGGGTTAATAATCTTGCTCAAGGAAAAAACGAAAGTGCCTGAAGCGGGGCTCGAACACGGGTCAACCGGGTCACAGTGCAAAGCCTTAACCACTCGACCACATTTAGAAATCTTAATGTATCAAATCTATCCTCACCTCCCTACAACAAGTTAAGAATAATAGAAATAAGTTAAGATTCAAACAATACATGGATTTTAAAAAATTATATAAAATGGTGCCAATTATCAAATAATTGTTTGGCGATTGATAAAAACAAATCTTATATTCAACGCCAAATAGCTGCTTGATGACGTCGCTGTTCGTTTATTCGTTTGCTCTTGCAAACGCAGAGCTTCGAAAGCGACTACTACTCTGTCGGGGCAGCGTGGCTCAGTGGTACGGTCTTTGCTTCCTACCCGAAAGGTACCGAGTTCAATCACCCGCCGCTGCGTTGTGTGGCCGTGAGCAAGTCACCTCGCCCTAGCTCACTTTGCGGCGCTGCTCTGCGGCTGACGCCTGGGTTATTCCAGTCTTCCCTTGGAATAGACCCTAAAGACAAATTTCCCCTTGGGGATGAATAAAGGGAATTTTATTTTTTAAATTTTTTTTTTACTCGAGGGAATAGTCGAACGAACGAATTATCGGTCGCTGTCTGCGAGCGTCCGTCCAGTTTAGATTTTGGTTAGAAAAGTTTTAATATCGATTAAAATAATTTACAAAAATGGCTCAAACCTGAGACTTTTTTGCAGTTTCAGGTTTTAAACTTTTGATAACTTGAGGCTCATATTAATAGATCGATATAATTAGAAGAAAGGTTTTATTGCTAAAATGAAGGGGGGGGGGGGGGGGGGGGGTTACAGTTCGAGTCGAGTCGGTAGCACAATCAGAACAAAAATAAATGGGGGAAGCTTGTCAGAGACACTCTTGATCGCTGGTGCTTTGGCTTACTTTCGGTTCGAACTGACCAATCAAAAGATGATTTTGAAATTATTAATTAGTTGTAAAGTCGGGTAACTTCGCTGACGGGTAAATTCGCCGTGACTCTCAACTCCCATGAAATAATGCACGGTAGATATTTTATCCTTTCACCCCTCGGCATTGGAATAGTCCATATTATTAAGACAAGACATGAATGTTTGTTTTGCTTCAGTTTGCAGGTAACCAATGAAAAATCTTTAAAAGTTATAGCACATCAAAATGACAACTCGTAATCAAGATGTTGTGATATCCTTGACTTTTCCACTGTAACGGCAATCCTACACCAAAACTCCCCTGATTTGATCACGTGACTGTGAAGGCCCTGGTCACAAAAGCAATGCTGTTTTCACTTTGTCGTCATCCATATCCATTTTATTTTCATTTTAACAGTAGATTCTCATCATAAAAATATTTCTAAAATATTTATGACATTAATTCAATATCATAATTATTATACTTTCGGGCAAATTCGCTGTCATCATTATCATTGTACAATGTATGCATTGTACATTAGTACGGAACTTATAAGGTGCTATGCCACATCATTGTACAATAATTATTCTGAAGACATTCTTTTACATGCAATATAAGCACTGAAATCTAAGTAAGTTTAGAAAAGAAAATATGAATATGTAAATGGGAATAAAAACCAGAAATCAGTCAACTCAGGTGAAGATGGCCAGCTGGCTATGATGTTGTAACTTTGGCATTAACAAGAGATGAAGTGAGTAGGAAAGTGCCAGAAGACAATAGAGAATAAAAAAATTTCGCGGCGGTGATGGGGGTTTGAACGCGCGACCTTACTGGTACGACAACTCCGCCTGGCCGGTGAGAGCGTGACTCTACCGTATGAGCCATCCACGATCCCAAAATGTTTTTTTTTTATTCTCTATTGTCTTCTGGCACTTTCCTACTCACTTCATGAATCTCTTGTTGTTACCAACATAAGTGCCTGCTCCACTCACTTTTCTGAACTTTGGCATTGTACTGTGACCTCTTTAAAGCACTTGACATACATCAACACACTCGATTCAAGTGCAGATAAACATTTGTCAAAAGGCAGTATCAGATAATATAAAGAGATTTAAGGACAAAACGTGTTTAAGAAATGGAAATTGTTGTCCGCATTGTCTTGTAGGGGGAAAAAATAAGTATAAAAACTTGAGGCGAAGTTACCCGCCGGTGGAGGCGTAAAACAAGAGCTTTTGTGACTAGAATACAATAAAAATCTATTTAAACACTTCATAAAAATACAGTTAATTGGCCAGGTGAACCTATTGTCAGTGTCCAGATTGCCCAATGGGTATATTGACTGCTCACCACAGACTACTAGGAGTCCTGTGTTATCTATGCTGCTCACTGCTCACGACAGGCCTGAAGTGAGAGATACGAAAAAGTGGCGAAGTTGTTTGACAAAAGCGATGGTAAGAAAAAAAAAGTCTCTAAATCTCAAGTTCAGATTCAAGTTGATAATAGTTTTGAACTTAATTATTAAACTTCCGCCCGTCTCGGCTTTACAGGTCTGATCACGAAATATATAATGAATAAGGGCTTGCTTCAGCATTGTTTGTAATGGACAATATATTGCGTTGGCTTGAGAATACTAGGATTCAATAGTCTGATGTCACGTCGCCCAGCGACGAGCAGCTTGGTTCTAAACAAAGAAAATCGGTATTTTTTATTCTTCATGCTAGATAGAACTTTTTCACATGTCATAATGTGATCAGAATGTATAAAAGTCAAAACATGATCAGATTTATAATGTTTTTCTCCTCTGGATACACTTTTATGCTCGTCGAGAGATATATTTCATAAGGGCGTCCGCCATTGTTCTGGTAGTTTAGAACCAGTTATTAAGTTACTATGCGTCATTACGAGGGAAGTGACGTCACGACTGTTGAAGCCTATTCCATTACACCAATGAGACCATGACAATGATTTGGGTTGTCATTGAAATAATCTTTTCAAACATCAACAGCAAAAAAAAAAAAAAAAAAAAAAAAAAAAAAAATGAAAATAAGGAATAAATCAAATTTAGAAACTGTGCAATATGTATCGGTCATATTAAATTAATGTAAAATGCGGGAATGTGGTCTTGTGGTATCATTGGTATGACACTCGCTTTCGGATCGGAAGGCCCTGGGTTCGAGCTTCTCTCTGCGCATAGTTGAGTCCTTGGAAAAGGCTCTTTACTCACATTCTCTCACCGTAGTCAGGTGTAAATTGACTACCTGGCCGTTAACACCGTTGTCTCTGTCCGAAAAAAAAATTTGTAATATCGCCTAACAGGCGTCATGTCTCGTTCTACACGTTACATGTTGCTGTTGGTCAGGGACCCTTGTAAAACGCTTTGAACACGTTTAGTGGATATTGCTCTAGATAAAAGCTCAAGTTTACAACATTATTGCACTCATATCCGAATTTCTTGCAGTTAAACTAGTTTTGCACACAGGTGGACTGAATGCGTGAGAGAATGCAAACATTGTGTAATTTGGCCTAGATTTCCCCCCCCCCCCCCCCCCCCCCCTCTTTTGTATTACTTTTTTGCTTGCAGCAAGCAGCGGCAGCGGGCACAGACATGGGGTGGGTGGGTCCTTCCATGCAGACGGCGTGTGTACATTGTCTATTGACTGTGTTATGTGTCGTGTGTAATCTGCTGATGTAGTATAGGATGTCACAGGGTGATAGAAATAAAAAGAAAATTTAGGAGGGTATTGTAAAAGTTGGTGGTGGTGGTGGTGGTGGTGGTATTGGGAGGGGAGAGAGAGAGAGAGAGAGAGAGAGAGAGAGAGAGAGAGAGAGAGAGAGAGAGAGAGAGAGAGAGAGTATAGATATATCAAAAATCACATAGATAGAAAGATAGTTTAAACGTTACTTAATGTATAGATATATAAAGACATAAATATAAATAAATAGATGGGTGGACAGACACATAGATGGCGCGAAAGATAAATATATAAATAGATAGGTAGGTAGATATATTGATAGACAGATAGGTAGATAGACAGACAGATAGATAGATAGGTGGAAAGACCGACAGAGGGATTGGTGGATGGGAAAATAAATAAATAGATAATAAGGCATTCAGATAGATAACGGACACACACACACACACACACACACACACACGCATATATATATATATATATATATATATATATATATATATATATATATAGAGAGAGAGAGAGAGAGAGAGAGAGAGAGAGAGATGGGGACAGACAGGTAGATAGATAGATAGATAGATAGATAGATAGATAGATAGATAGATAGATAGATAGATAGATAAACAGATAGATAGATAGATAGACAGATCGATAGATGGATGGATCGATTGAATAATAGATGGATAGAGAGAGAGAGAGAGAGAGAGAGAGAGAGAGAGAGAGAGAGAGAGAGAGAGAGTATAGATATATCAAAAATCACATAGATAGAAAGATAGTTTAAACGTTACTTAATGTATAGATAGATAAAGACATAAATATAAATAAATAGATGGGTGGACAGACACATAGATGGCGCGAAAGATAAATATATAAATAGATAGGTAGGTAGATATATTGATAGACAGATAGGTAGATAGACAGACAGATAGATAGATAGGTGGAAAGACCGACAGAGGGATTGGTGGATGGGAAAATAAATAAATGGATAATAAGACATTCAGAAAGATAACGGACAGTCATATATATATATATATATATATATATATATATATATATATATATATATATATATAGAGAGAGAGAGAGAGAGAGAGAGAGAGAGAGACAGACAGACAGACAGACAGGTAGATAGATAGATAAACATAGATAGATAGACAGATCGATAGATATATGGATGGATAGATCGATTGAATAATAGATAGATAGATAGATAGAAAGATATTCTATACGCAGTTGCTATGAAAAACCACTAAAGACTCGTAGCCCTTACATTATGTAAAAGCAATGATTCCTCAAACACATAAAACCATAAAGCAATGATTCCTCAAAGACATAAAACCATAAAGCAATGATTCCTCAAACACATAAAACCATAAAGCAATGATTCCTCAAAGACATAAAACCATAAAGCAATGATTCCTCAAAGTCAAAGACATAAAATCACAAAGCAATCATTCCTCAAACTCATAAAATCATAAAAATCATTGATTCCTCAAACCCATAACACCACAAAGCATTGATTCCTCAAACCCATAACACCATAAAGCAATGATTCCTCAAACCCATAACACCACAATAAAGCAATGATTCCTCAAACACATAAAACCATAAAACAATGATTCCTCAAACTCATAACACCACAAAGCAATGATTCCTCAAACTCATAACACCATAAAGCAATGATTCCTCAAAGACATAAAACCACATAAGAATGATTCCTCAAAAGGAAAGACATAAAACTGCAAAACAATGATTTCTCAAAGTCAAAGATAAAAAAATCACAATGCAATCATTCCTCAAACTCATAAAATCACAAAGCATTTATTACTTAAACTCAAAATACCACAGAGCAATGATCTCTTAAACTAAAAAATACCACAAAGTAATCATTAAATTCATAACACCACAAGGCATTGATGCCTCAAACACATGAAACCACAAACCAATGCTTCTTCAAACACATAAACCACAAAGCAAAGGTTTCTCAGACTCAAAAACCGCAAAAGCAATGGTTGTCTGAAGGGCATAAAAACCACAAAACACCGAGTACTCTAGCACTTGAAACCACAAAACTGTGGCTGCCACATCTTTCAGACAATAAAAACAACAGGTAGTTCATCAGGCTTTGGATATGCCACTAATCCATCATAAGTCACTTTCCTCCATATCAGAAATTCCCAGCTATCCGATTACCACGGAGTTAACTGAAGTGTCATATAATCAGGGCTACCAGATGGCCACATGCGTGGTCAATTTTGGCATATTGGCCACATAGAATAATCGTGAATATATTTTTGATTTTTATCTTATTATTTATTTTTTCAAAAATAAACCCCCCCCCCCCCTGGTCTATTAAATTTTTTGTTCAGAAAAACGATAACTTTTTCAAGGGGTCAGAGTGGTCGTAGTGTTTGGTCTCATGAGGTTCGATTTGGTCAGTTTTGAGGTCCATTATGGTCACGAGGAACTTTGTCAATCTGGCGGTCCTGTAGATAATACCCAGTGTGGCTATGTGGTCTAGTGGTATGACACTCGCTTTCGGATCGGAAGGTCCTGGGTTCGAGCCTCGCTCGGTACATAGTTGAGTCCTTGGAAAAGACTATTTACACCGTACTCAGGTGTAAAATGAGTACCTGGCCGTCAACAGCGTTGTCTGTGTCGGAAATAAATTGTAATATCGCCTAACAGGCGTTATGTCTGGTTCTACATGTTTCGTGTTGCTGTTGGTCAGGGACCCTTTGTAAAGCGCTTTGAGCACATTTAGTGGATATTGCACTATATAAAAGCTCTAGTTGTTTTTGTTTTTGTTTTTTGTTTTTTTTTTTAATCTCAGAAGCAACCGGACTTCGAAACCCGCCACTTGCTTCATGTCGTGTGATTTTTCAATCTGTATTTTTAAAAAATAAATAAATAAATCAAAACATACGTAAATGGATCACTGGTAACGGTAATGGAATATAGTATGACTTTTAATCCCACCAAAAAAAAAAAAATAAATAAAAAAAGAATATGTTCACAAACGTAAGGCAACCTAGAATACTAACGAAAGAGTGAAAATGGAGAGGCTTCGTATGGGAACAAAACAGACAATGGACGTTTCGGGTACAAACCCTTCGTCAGCACAACAATACACAAATTAACGTGGAAAACAAATAAAATATAATTCAAAATAACTTGTATCGTCTGTACTCAATGGTGGTTGCAGTGTGAATGAATAAATGTTAGCGTGGCAATCTTGAGAAGTGTTCGTCGTGTGGCTGGAATTATTTTGAGATTTGGTTATTGATGATGATGGTGATGATGATGATGATGATGATGATGATGATGATGATGATGATGATGATGATGAGAAGGGGGAGGAGGAGGAGGAGGAGGAGGAGGAGGAGGAGGAGGAGGAGGAGGAAACATAGAGATAGTAGTGACAACAAGGACGGTCACATTGTTGTAATAATCACACATTGCACTCATCAATATGATGATGATGATGATGTGATGATGATGATGATGATGATGAGGAGGAGGAGGGGGAGAAGGAGGAGGAACGAGATGATGATGATAATGATAACGATTTTGATGATGATGATGATGATGATGATGATGATGATGATGATGATGATGATGGTGATGATGATGATGACGACGGCGACGATGACGATGATGATCATGGCGATGATGAGGTCGAGAAGGAGTTAGAGGAGGCAACAATAGAGATAGTAGTGACAATAAGGACGTCCATAGTAATATTATTGTTGTGAGGCTCACGAGATGAAAGAATGAAAAAAAAAAGCCAAAAAACAATTGTGAGGAAGGAGGAATGGAGCTGGTGATATGGGGAGGGAGAAGGACAATGAGATAATGCGAGTTGTCGTCAAGAGTGAGTGCTTGTTTGTTTTTACGAGCTCACACTTCGTGATGTAATAAAACAAGATGGACGGGACAAGGGTGGTCGTGTCCGAACAAAACAGTTTATCCCCATCTTCGTCAGAAAAGTTTTACTTATCATGATAATAATGATGATGATGATATTATTATTATTATTATTATTATTATTATTATTATTATTATTATTATTATTATTATTATTATTATTATTATTATTATTATTATTATTATTATTATTATTATTATTATCATTGTTGTTAATAATAGTAATAATGATGATGATGATGATGATGATGATGATGATGATGATGATGATGATGATGATGATGATGATGATGATGATGAAAATAATAATATTGATAATTCTTTATTTTCATCCCTTCAGATATTATTTGTACAGACGTGTGGTACCTACATAATAAAAATCTAATAAATAGTTGCAACCTATCACAAATCATTAATTTGAAGAGAAAAATGATCAGGAGTAAAAGTTAATGTTGGTATTAAGAATAAAAATGAAATAAGGCAAAATTTCGTACATAGTCGGAGACATGTTATCGAGTGAGTGTCACTTTAATCAATCGACATTTGAAGTGAGTTTTTTTCCGTCCAAAAAAAAAAAAAAAAAAAAAGTGTTTTTGGCAAAGGACGTGGGGACATAGCTATTGTGACAATGAGAGTTACAGTAGTGGGATGGTTGGTTGAGGGAAGAGACAAGGGTTGGGTTGAAAGGATGGGGGGGGGGGGGGGGGGGGGGGAGTGTAAGGAGGGAGACTTGGTGTGGGGATTGAGTAAGAGAGGAGGGAGGAAGACAATTGGGGGTGGGGGGGGGAGGAGGGATGGGAGTGGAGGCGTCGTTAAAAAAAGAAGTGGGGTGGTGTTGGTTTCTAGAGTAGGGGGATGCTGGTTAAAATTTCACCCCTGGGCAATTTCCAATTCAATGAGGTTTTTATAAAAATATCCAGGATGACGTAACGGGGATAAAACTTTTGGAACCCCATTGTCGCGATCATAGTTCAGGGGCCGTTTTCATGGACGCGGACTAGCGCTTATTAGTCTCTGACTATCTCTGACTTAAGTCAATGACTTTTAAAAAAATCGGATTTCATGTAAGCTGACTAAGCAAGTCCGAGACCAAAATTACGGCACCTTCGGACTAAGTTTGGCCAAGTATTAGTCATTTGCTGAGGCAAGACTTCATGCTTTAGTCTGAGACTAGGAGACGTCATAGCGTCAACAAGATTGCAGCTATTTTTAGATTGAGTGCGCTTCGATTGGGAAAGAAAATACGTCGGTTTCGAATGACAGAGGCAAAAAGTGTCCTATTGTCATTAACATTGGCTTTAAAAAAAACAACTATAAGTTAAATGCAGATCGTCAAAGTACACATTTTTGTGAGTAAAACAAAAAAAAAAACAAAAAAAAAAAAAAAGAATCTACCGGCTCGCGAGTTGAGAGTGAACGAAACTCCGAAATCGAAGGGTTTGCGTCAAAGAACAACCAAAAAGAAAAAAATTATTAGACAGTATAGTGAAGACAAAAGTTATTCGGTTGCCATTGTAACTGACTGGAATACTGTGATTAATCATAACACACTTTCTCTTTTGTTTGTTTCTTTTTAATTGTTGTTTTTCTGGGGGGAGGGGGGGGGGGGTTCAATTTCTTTGACTTTTAATCTCCGTGTACATCGAGTCTCAATGAAACTTCCATTGGCCTAAATCTAGAATTGACAGTCGACGATGGACATCATTGCAGTCTATAAAATAATAATTATGTTCTTCATCAGTGAAATATATATTTTTAGGATTATATTCCCTAATATGTAAGACGTGAAATTTGAAAATATTAAAATTCAACCCCCAATCCTTTTACGAAACTCTGAAATCGAAGGGTTTGCGTCAAAGAACAACCAAAACAATAAAAATAAATAAGAAATAAAAAAATTCATGAAAAATCATCATTTCTTCTTGAAGTCTACTAGATAGTCGTGGTACTTAAGGTTGTATCGTGTAAATATTGCTGCCCGAAGCTCGAAAAATAAATAACAATGTGAAATTGAATGTAAGCTTCAATTTAATATACGAAAACAGATAAAATGGACATTTCGGGTTTCCCCTTTATCAACAAAACAGGAAGAATGAAACACTACAGACGAATGAGATAGTGGTAGTGGCCTTGTTTAGATGAATAAACAAAACGCCATTGCCACATTATCTCATTCGTCTGTAGTGTTTCATTAATCCTGTTTTGTTGATAAAGGGGAAACCTGAAAAACTATGACCAAACCTGGGAGGTTGGAGATGATGTCTTGCTATCCACGTGTAAATTATTTTCAGACGACACACAGATTTACAACACTGCGAATAACAGTTATAATATAGCAGGACGATCTTTTGTCTATATTATCATTATTATTATTATTATTATTATTATTATTATTATTATTATTATTATTATTATTATTATTATTATTATTTATTATTATTATTATATTATTATTATTATTATTATTATTATTATTATTATTATTATTATTATTATTATTATTATTATTATTATTATTATTATTATATTATTATTATTATTCATTATTATCTTATTATTATTATTCATTATTATTATTATTATTATTATTATTATTATTATTATTATTATTATTATTATTATTATTATTATTATTATTATTATTTATTATTATTATTATTATATTATTATTATTATATTATTATATATTATTATTATTATTATTATTATTATTATTTATTATTATTTATTATTATTTATTATTATTTATTATTATTATTATTATTATTTTATTATTATTATTATTATTATTATTATTATTATTATTATTATTATTATTATTATTTATTATTATTATTTTTTTATTATTATTCATTCATTCATTCATCTTCATCATCATCATCATATTCATATTTTCATCTTTTTTATTTTTATCATCTCATCATCATCATACATCATCATTATTATTATTATTATTATTATTATTATTATTATTATTATTATTATTATTATTATTATTATTATTATTATTATCGTTATTATTATTATTACGACAAGGCCTAAAACGCCTTAAATATAACTTCAACTGTACGTAAATAGTGACAAAACAGATGTAACATTATTGTCAAGGAAGAAAGATGGATGGAGAGCATAATAAAGAATTAAAATCAAAAGAAGACATTATGAACTTAGCATCCACAGCAAAAGACGGTGAACTGTGGAAGGAAATGACACAGATGATTAGAGAGGCAGCCGAGGCGTCCCGATCGGATGATTAGGAAGTGAAAGGCCTTAAGTCAGTAAGTCAGTATTATTATTATTATTATTATTATTATTATTATTATTATTATTATTATTATTATTATTATTATTATTATTATTATTATTATTATTATTATTATTATTATTATTATTAGTTTCATCATCATCATCATCATTGTCGTCATCTTCGTCATTAAGATTTGTAAAGAAAAAGAAAGGAAAAAAAAAAGGAAAGGTGACTGAACGCGGAAGTAAAATTATGGGGGGGGGGGGGGGGGGGGGGGGGGGGGGGGAGGAAAGAAAAGCAAGCGGGAAAAAGGTACGGACAAAATCTTCGAATATTTAATTTGACAAGAACCGGAATCCAATCTGACAACCGAAAGTCCCCTGTCTCTCCAACTTCCAGTGACAGCAGCCAGAAGAAAAAAAGAGAGAGGGGGCGTGGCTTTTGCATAATGGACTGTGCTTGTTGTGCGCGCGTGAGTGTGCGTTTGTAGACGAGTTCATTGCTTGTGTGTGTGTGTGTGTGTGTGTGTGTGTGTGTGTGTGTGTGTGTGCGTGTGTTGAGCGTGAGTTCAGTTTTTTTTTGGTCATTTTTTTCGTTTTTTGAATTTTAACTGATAGTTTTTCAATTATGTTTTCCCCTTTCAGACAAACACGCTGTATTGAGTTACACATTAAACTCAACCGCGAAATTCGGCCGCCATTCCATTAGGTAGCAATGGCTACTTGTGTTCATTATTCAGTATTATTTTCTTTCTTTTATTTTTCTTTCACGAGAGTTCTTAGTCTTGGGAATAATAATAATAATAATACATGACATTTATAACGCGCATTTTCATCACTGGGTGATGCTCAATGCGCGAAACAATAATACAGTGACATTATTATACAATTGAAACATTATACAAACTACATCAACATAATATTATCATTATACAACAATGTAATAACTAAACATAAAGTCATTAATACAAGATATGTTATAATACATCCACATGCTATGTCAAATACGGAAATAATATAAAATAATGATATAATAACATAAACTAAATTAACCTTCATATTGGGGTCAAATTACAAAGATGCATTTATCAAGATGTGTTTTAACAAAGAGATGGTGTTTTAACTTTGATTTAAATATTGATAAGGACTGCGCTTCTCTTATTCTTTTTGGAAGAGAGTTCCAGATGGAAGGTCCGACGTGACTGAACGATCTGCCGCCGTAAAATTTATATTTATATTTATTTGGAACAATTAATTTTGTAGAATCTAGTGCAGAACGTAGACTCCTCGTTGGCTTATACGTTTCTAAAAATTCAGTAATATACAATGGTGCTTGATCATTAAGGCACTTATAGCACAATACTGCTAGTTTGAATTCGATTCTCACTTTAACTGGTAACCAATGCAGCTCATACAAAAGTGGCAACGAGTAGGATGTTCTCTTCTTTCTTAAAATCAATTTAGCAGCCGCAATCTGGATACTTTGAAGGCGTGATATTTTATCGTTGCTTACATTCGAGATTAACGAATTACAGTAATCTATTTTAGATAGTATGAAAGATGTTATTAGTTTGCATGTTACTTCTCTTGTTAGGAAAGGTCTAACTGAAGCAATTCTTTTTAATCCTATTGTCAAACTTCTACATAGAGAATCAAACTGTGCCTGCATAGTCATATGTTGATCTAGCATTACCCCGAGGTTTTTCACACACGTTGAGAGGTTAATTGTGCACCCATTTATATTTAGAGTAAACTTCAGAAAATCATCTTTCAAAACACTTTTTCTACCACACACCATCACCTCTGTCTTTTCATTATTCAGTTTTACTTGTTAATTTCCATCCAGCATTTAACATATCTAATACAGTCTTCAACAGGGTAATCAATGATGGGATATTACTAGGGATATCGCTTACATAGATCTGAGTGTCATCAGCATAGAAATGATACATTAATTTATTTTTAACAAAAATATCCGAAAGAGGTTGAGTATAAAGAGTAAAAATAACAGGACCAAGGACAGACCCCTGCGGAACGCCGTAATTTAGAGGAAATGTTTCTGATACTGCGCCATCGATCAGAACCGACTGAGATCTTGATGTTAGGTATGATTTAAACCAACTAAGCGCAGTGTCTCTTATTCCAAAAGTAATTTCTAATCGTTTAATAAGTATCTCGTGATCAATGGTGTCAAATGCAGCCGAAAGGTCCAACATAGTCAATAACAGACATGATTTTTGTCAATACTATTAAGAATATCAGTGCATACTTTTAAAAGGGCAGTTTCAGTGCTATGATGTGATTTATAGGCAGATTGGAAATTTTCACTTAAATTGTTTAGATGGATATGATACAAAAGTCTTTTTAACACAATGCGTTCAAGCACTTTGGATAGATATGGAAGGTTGGAGGACAGGTCTGTAATTTTTCAGTTCGTTTACATTTAGATCGGACTTCTTTAATAGTGGTTTGACAATGGCACGTTTAAACGAGTCGGGGACACTACCTGAGACCAACGAATTATTTTATAAGTTCAGTTATTGTTGGTAACAGTTCTTCAATACAAGCCTTAAGAATACTAGTTGGGATGGGGTCTACTAAGTCACAATATTTTGATGGGCTATCTAAAATGGCTGACTTCACTTCATCCTCAGTGGCTGGATCGAAAACATGTAGTGGCGTTCCATGGAATCGTCCAAAGCTCGGTGACGATGATGATGATGTATTGTCTAAGTTTTCCTAATGGATTTTATCTTGCCGTGGAAATAGTTGGCAAAATTTTGAGCTAGTTCGGTGTTATTTCTAGACGCTGGAAGGGGTGTGGATTTCTTACTGCCAAGAAGGTCGTTTGCGGTGGAAAAACAGTTCTTTGCAAGATGTAATGCTTTGAAATTTTTCGTTGTAGTGGGCCTTTTTTGCGCATGTGATGGCGTTATAAAGAGCCGACTTAGCTGCTTTGTATATATCCTTAAATACCGTTAGGCCACTCTTTCGCCATTTCCTTTCAGCCTGTCTCTTTTTTCTCTTTAATTCCTTTATCTCGGAATTGAACCATCGCGAGTGTGGTCGATTCGATACGACCCGACGTTGTGGCGGTGCCTCACGGTCAATAATAGATCGCAATACTTTGTTGAAGTCGTTTATATTTTTAACCTCATTTATGACGTCACGAATGCTATCTTGTAAACCACTGAATAGTTTATATACTGACTTTTTTTTCTGGATGAAAAATTGGGCTTTTATATAGCGCAATATCCACTAAACGTGCTAAAAACGCTTTACAAGGGGTCCCTGGCCATCAGCAACACTTAATATTTAGGACGGGACATGACGACTGTTAGGTGATATTTCATTTTTTTTTTCGGACAGAGACAACTCTGTTAACGGCTATGTACTCATTTTACACCTGAGTACGGTGCGAGAATGTGAGTAAAGAGTTTTTTTTTTCTCCAAGGATTCAACTTTGCGCCGAGCGAGGATCGAACCCAGGACTTTCCAACCCGAAATCGAGTGTCATACCACT
>NC_088373.1:13047438-13077438 GCF_034508935.2 Berghia stephanieae
AAATCCAGTGAATTGTTAAAGTAACGGAGCTGGCATGGCTAGAGGTTGGGGGGGGGGGGGGGGAGGGGAGGGAGGGGGGGGGGGGGGGGGGAGTTGTGGGGACCAAGATGCATTGGTAATACACTGGTAGGATAACTAGAGGGTGGGTTGCCGGGGGCGGGGGGTTGATGTTTGGGTGGGTGAGAGTGACGGCCGGGGTAGAGGGGGAGGGGGAGGGGACGGGGCGGAGGGTGAGAGCATAATGACATTGGAGGAGGATGCGTCTGATCGACGAGTACAAACAATGATGTAATGAGGTTATTGGTGAGTCGGGGTGTGTGTCTCTGTGTGTGTGTGTGTGTTTGTGCGTGTTCGTGTCTGTGTGCCTGCACGCGAGTGTGTAAGTGTGTGTGTGTATGTGTGTATGAGAGTTGTGTGTGTGTCTGTGTGAGAGAGAGAGAGTATGCAAATGAAAATGAGAGAGAGAGAGAGAGAGAGAGAGTGTATGCAAATGTAAATGAGAGAGGGAGAGAGAGAAAGAAAGAGAGAAAGAGAGAGAGAGAGAGAGAGAGAGAGAGAGAGAGAGTATGCAAATGAAAATGAGAGAGGGAGAGAGAGAAAGAAAGAGAGAAAGAGAAAGAAAGAGAAAGAGAGAGAGAGTATGCAAATGAAAATGAGAGAGGGAGAGAGAGAGAAAGAAAGAGAGAAAGAGAAAGAAAGAGAGAAAGAGAGAGAGAGAGAGCGAGAGAGAGAGAGAGAGAGTATGCAAATGAAAATGAAAGAGGGAGAGAGAAAGAGGAAGAGAGTGTCGGTGAGTGTGATGATATTTGTCTAAGTTTTATACATTTTAATGCGGTTTAGTGTGAGTATGTTTATTAGTATGGGCATTTGTGTATGTGCGCGCGGCTGATAGATAGATATATAGATAGATAGATAGATAGATAGATAGATAAATAGATAGATAGATATATAGATAGATAGATAGATAGATAGATAGATAGATAGATAAATAGATAGATAGATATATAGATAGATAGATAGATAGATAGATAGATAGATAGATAGATAGACAGACAGATAAATAGATAGAGAGATAGATAGATAGATAGATAGATAGATAGATAGATAGATAGATAGATAGATAGATAGATAGATAGATAGATAGATAGATAGATAGAGCAAGACATTCGCATACATACACACACAAACAGAGAGAGAGAGAGAGAGAGAGAGAGAGAGAGAGAGAGAGAGAGAGAGAGATAGAGAGAGAGAGAGAGAGCATATCACATGACAATTTTGAGGACAAACAGAGATTGCATGATGACGTAATGATGATACAATTGATAGCCAATCAAATTGTTCTTCATAAAGATGAGGGCCTGATGGATTATTGTGTGGGATGACGACACAAGGTTGCCAGATGGTATCATTTATGCCAAATCCTCAAAATTCGTCTTTTCAAATAATTTTTATTTCTATAAAAGCGATTTACAACGTAAATTAAGAGAATATCAAATTGAGAAATGTGCTATCTTACATCTTCCACCCCCCCCCCCCCCTCTCTCTCTCTCTCTCATTTTCATTTGCATACACTCTCTCCCTACCCCCCCCCTCTCTCTCTCTCTCTCTCTCACACACACACACACACGTCATACACACATACGCGCGCGCACACACACACACAAACACACACACACACACACATGATGTAAGACAAAGATCTGAAAATAATTGTGAATGAAACAAAGCAAGCAAGAAAAATACAAGAGAAAAAGAAAAAAGCAGTCTTCCTCGACTGGGGATCGAATCAGGTGGTCTGAGGTTTGATCCCTAGTCGTGGAAGACATATTTTTAGGGATGTTTTTTTTTTTCTCGTGTATTTTTCTTCCTTGCTTTGTCTGGAACTTTTTCCTACACACTTTTTCAGATCTTTATCGTAAATCTAAATATCTTTTTTTTTTAACTAGAGCTTTTATTTAGCGCAATATCCACTAAATGTGCTCAAAGCGCCATAAAAAGGGTCCCTTACCAACAGCAACACGTAACATGTAGAACGAGACATGACGCCTGTTAGGCGATATTACAATTTTTCCGACAGAGACAACGCTGTTGACGGCCAGGTACTCATTTTACACCTGAGTACGGTTAGAGAATGTGAGTAAAGAGTCTTTGACAAGGACTCAACTATGCACCGAGCGAGGCTCAAACTCAGGACCTTCCGATCCGAAAGCGTGTGTCATACCACAAGACCACATTATAGCCGCACAAATTTTGTTTGGGATTAAAAGGTTGACACCCTTAGCCCTTAGCATAGGTTGTATAGATAGTATGCGCTTGTCTAAGAAGCTCACAACATTACCATCCGGAAGTATAACGGACCAACACACAAAACTGTGTGAACGTTTATAGTCGGGTTAATACAGTTCAGTGTGCATTACTCATATACGTGGATGGCAAAAAACAATAACAAAGACCTGAGTGACGTCATCTTCGAACTATCCATAGGCAGATCATCTCAAAATGGTAGATATTGTGACTGTGAAGGACAGACAGAGATGGCATAATGCTATTTTAAACACTGAACTGCAGCACTCTGGAAAGGCGAGAATTTTAAAATTTGGCCAGGAAACTTATCCTTCAAATATCGACCGATTTAAATGACCTTCATCTTGGTAAAATCTCTCAAACCTGGGACTTCAAATGTTTTTACAAATCATTATATATGTTAAACAAAAATAATACAGTACATAACAGAGATATGATTTACAGGACAAAAAACATACCATCTCCCAAAACTCTATACATTTGACTATTTCCTTCACAGCGTATCTGGCCAGGGCCAGGACAAAATAAGTACGTAATCCCATTCCAAGACAAAGACAGAAAGCAAGTTGGAAAACAGATATAGAGGGATAGAAGACACAGTAAGTGCCTCCCTGCCCATTACGGGAGGTCAGGAACCCCACCCAACTGTGCAATATGTTTTGTTTGTTTTGTTTTTAAGGGTTATACGGCGCTTGTGACACATTTAGGTCATATCAGCGCCAGTAAAAAAGGAAGAAAATGGAATAGTATAAAAGTTCTAGAATTACAATTGAAGCGCCCGAGAAAAAGTAAGACAATGGATAATGGTACAAAAAAGGGAATTGGTGTAGATTCCAAGAGCACACTATCAATGTACTTAGTTTGAAATCAACTAAAAGTCTCATCCAGACTTGAGCACAGGATCCCACTAAGAGGAATACAGCCAAATGCTTACATTATAAATTCAAAACAACAAATATAATAATACATAACAGAGAGATGATTTACAAGGAAAAAAATATCATCTCCCAAAACAATAACTATGCATTTGACTGGACAACAGGTAAATGGGGCAGAAAACCCTTCTAGTAGCCTCCACTAATCGCCCTCAACGACAACAATAACAACGTAGATTTAAACAAACAAAACAACAATAACAACGTAGATTTAAACAAATAAAACAATAATAACGACGTAGATTTAAACAAACAAAACAATAATAACAACGTAGATTTAAACAAACAAAACAATAATAACAACGTAGATTTAAACAAACAAAACAATAATAACAACGTAGATTTAAACAAACAAAACAATAATAACAACGTAGATTTAAACAAACAAAACAATAATAACAACGTAGATTTAAACAAACAAAACAATAATAACAACGTAGATTTAAACAAACAAAACAATAATAACAACGTAGATTTAAACAAACAAAACAATAATAACAACGTAGATTTAAACAAACAAAACAATAATAACAACGTAGATTTAAACAAACAAAACAACAATAACAACGTAGATTTAAACAAACAAAACAACAATAACAACGTAGATTTAAACAAACAAAACAATAATAACAACGTAGATTTAAACAAACAAAACAATAATAACAACGTAGATTTAAACAAACAAAACAATAATAACAACGTAGATTTAAACAAACAAAACAATAATAACAACGTAGATTTAAACAAACAAAACAATAATAACAACGTAGATTTAAACAAACAAAACAATAATAACAACGTAGATTTAAACAAACAAAACAATAATAACAACGTAGATTTAAACAAACAAAACAATAATAACAACGTAGATTTCAACAAACAAAACAATAATAACAACGTAGATTTCAACAAACAAAACAACAATAACAACGTAGATTTAAACAAACAAAACAAAAATAACAACGTAGATTTAAACAAACAAACAAAAAAAACCCCTCAAAAACCAAAACAAAACAACAAAGAAAACGAAACAAACCTAGAACAAATAAAAATAGTTTCACATAAGTTTTATTGAGTATGTATATATATATATATATATATATATATATATATAGATAAGCGTCAAGGATCACAAAACAACATATTTATAACAATGTAACAATCACATCTATTTCAAAGAGAGAAAAATAAGCCAGAATGACAAAGACAATATACCAAAAAAAATAAATAATTATTTTAAAAAAAGACAAAACTGCCACTTTTTTCTTTTAAATTTAAATTACCATTCAACAATAAATTTAAAAAAACAAAACATGGATGGCATTCTAGTCATGTAAGTTCAAGGTCAACGATGAAAGTTACAGGTCACAAAAATCAACATCATAATCATCGATAACAACGTGTTTAAAAAAAAAAAACTCCAAAAAATAAATAAAATAATAATTATTATTAATAATAAAATGAAAATACCTAATAACTTGCATTGTAGAATACAAAAAAATATCTAAAAGATGTTAAAAATCTTTTTTTTTTAAATTAATTAAGTGGGATGATGATTTTTATATTATAAACAACAACAAAAACAACAACAATAACTACTACTATCTCTTGTACTACTACTGCTACTAGTCCATATCGACTGACTTTTTGGGATGGTTTTTTCTTGTATTTTTCTTTCTTGCTTTGTCTGGCACATTTCATCCACACTTGTTCAGTTCTTTAACTTGCTCCTTAATTTGATACTACTACTACTACTACTAGTAATATTAATAATAATAATAATAATAATAATAATAATAATAATAATAATAATAATAATAATAATAATAATAATAATAATAATAATAATAATAATAATAACAACAACAACAACAACAACACTACAATAAAAAATATCAGCAGCATAATCAGACAATAATAATCCAAGATTTTTTTTCTTCAAAAATTCATTTTCCTTCCACCAATCAAAACATGGCAAATCATATCTCTGGATTATAAACTATACATACAATCCTATTTGTAACAAGCAAAGAAATGGAGACAAAAAATACAATTCTATATATTAACGTTAAAAATTGTTTTCGCTTTTTAAAAAAAAACAACAGTGACCGTAAAACAACGGAGAAAAAATAATTCTGTTTGATGATTCTTAAAGAATTCTGACAACAACAAAAAAAGGGGGACAATATTTACAGGTACATCTCGACACTTTTTAAAAAATATGCATGATATACATACAACTCTTTTTGTAAAATATTTATAGAAATACAAATGATTGAATCACAAATGAAGTATAACATATCAAAAGCAAATATATTATTATATCAACTTTGTAAATTGTTTTTGTGTGTCTTTTGTTTGATTTCTGTACAATGTAAAAAAAAAAAATTGTTTATAAATCAATACCTATGTACATGTAACATGTTTTATATCTAGGCCGTCAAAATGGTGGAATGAGGGAGAAATATAGAGGAAGAATGAACAGATAACATTGATTTTCAACAACAGGAAAAAGGTTTGTTTTTGTTTTGTTTTTAAGGGTTTTACGGCGCTTGCAACACATTTAGGTTATATCAGCGCCAGTAAAAAGGAATAAAATTGGATAGTACAAAGTTCTAGAATTACAATTAAAGCACAAAGGGGAACTGGGAACACATAGGGATCAGATGTAGATTCCAAGAGCATACCACCAATGTACTTAGAGATCACCTATAAGTCTCATCCGGACACAAGCACAAAATCCAACAAAGAGGAATACACTCAAATGCTTGCATTATACATTAAAAATAACAAATATAATAACACATAACAGAGAGATGATTTACAAGGAAAAAAATATCATCTCCCAAAACAATAACTATGCATCTGACTGTTTCCCTCCCAGCCAAGGACTCCGGCCATGGTTGGGACAAAATCGAGCAATCCCATACCAAGACAAAGACAGAAAGCATGTTGGAAAACAGATATAAGGGGATAGAAGACACTGTAAGTACCTCCCTGCCCACTGTAGAGGTAGGAAACCCCACCCAGACAGGAAAAAGGGATATCATTCGAAATACATGGTTCCCGCTCACTTATCATAATCAAAATTTCAAAAAGTTTTTCGAGGCGAGATAAGATTTTTCCAAGAAAAATTCAAGAAGATGAAATAACACTTTGACATATGCCTTTTAAATGGGAGTGGGGGAAGAGGAGAGCAGAACGATTTTTTAAAGAGAATTAAACCCAAGAAAATTCCGAGCAAAAACTGGATTGGCAGCTGTGCAAAATGGTTCTTCACTCATTCCTTAAGCAGTAAAAAAAAAAACTCTATCTACATAGAACGTTTTTGTTTTTAAGGGTTTTACAGCGCTTGCAACATGTTTAGGTCATATCAGACCCAGGAAAAAGGGCACCCAAGAAAAAGTAAGACAAAGGGGAGTTTGTTAAAAAATGTAATAGCTGTAGATTCCAAGGGCACACCATCAATGTATTGGTTTGAGATCACATATTAGTCACACTCTTATTTTGAGTGAATACTAGAAGCACATTGATTCTAAATATTTGTTTCTTTTTATTTTAGGGGTTTTTACGGCACTTGCAACACAAGTAGGTTATTTAAGCGGCAGTATAAGATGAGATGATAAGAGGAAGAGTTGAACATCTAAAGTTAAAAGCACCAAAGGAAAAGCCAACGAAAGGGGACTGGATCAAATAGAGAACAGATGGATTACACGAGGAATCCGACAACGTGCCTATTATGACATTACTTAACTCGCTCAATCCTAGAGATTTTTTGCTACTTTTCAAATTTAGAAAATAATGTATTAAAAATGAGCATGTACATAGATAGCTTTACTCAACTACCATCAACATGTAAAAAATTAAGAACATTAGCTTTGATACCACGCCTATAAATAGTCTCAGAAAAATGTAATAAATAGGCATGGGGTGTTTGTTTTTTGTTTTTAAGGGTTTTACGGCGCTTGCAACACATTTAGGTTATATCAGCGCCAGTAAAAAGGAAGAAAATGGGATAGTAAAAAGTTCTAGAATTACAATAAAAGCACCCAAGAAAAAGTAAGACATAGGGGAACTGGGAACAAATAGGGATCAGATGTAGATTCCAAGAGCAGACCACCAATGCACTTAGTTTGAGATCACCTAAAAGTCTCATCCAGACACAAGCACAGGTCCCATCTAAGAGGAATACACTCAAATGTTTACCAATCATTTAATATAATACAATGCATAACAGAGAGATGATTTACAAGGAAAAAATATCATTTCCCAAAACTATAACTATACATTCGACTGTTTCCCTCCCAGCCAAGGAGCTCCGGCAAGGATCAGGACAAAACTAAGTAATCTCATTCCAAGACAATGACAGGAACAATTGGGAAACGGGTATGGGGGGATAGAAGACACAGCATGTACCTCCCTGCCCACTATGGGAAGTCAGAGGCATGGGGTAAAAGTATCCCTGGGTATACTACGGATATAGTCGGTGTTAGGGTTGAGTGAGTGAAAGTCCCATCCAGTACAAGCAAAGAATCCCGCTGTAGAGGATACACTCAAATAAACTACAGTATATTCAAAATTGATAACTATGAAAGTACGTAACACAGATGATTTATAGGATGAAAAAATATCATCTGTAAAAAATCAAGCTAATTCAGTACATTTGACTGTCTCCCTCCCAGCTAAGGATCCCCGCCAGGAGCAGGAATAAAAAAAAAAAAATCTCAATCCAGAGCAAAGAAAGAGAGCAATATGGAAATGGAAAACAGATTTAAGGGATACATCAAAGGATTCTCTCTAGGGCCACTGTGGAAGATCAAAAGATCCCTCCCATTCATCCTAAACCAATGGGACTGAATATTGTTTTAATCATAATTATCATTAGCAATGCACGATTGACTCAAATTGCGGATGAAGCAAGACTTAAGAAATTGGCCAGAATCAAGTGAATGTTTTAGGAACACATTTGGGGAAACATGTAAATGTAAGCGTTTTAAAAAAAAAAATCTAGTGTGAAATTGAAAACAAAACGGTAAAAGATGATGAAAGCTATAATATGTTTGTTTGTTTTTAAGGGTTTTACGGCGCTTGCAACACATTCAGGTTATATCAGCGCCAGTAAAAAGGAAGAAAATGGGATAGTAAAAAGTTCTAGAATTACAATTATAATATATCCATCAAAGTTATTATGACATTCGGACGAGTATAATTATATCTATAATATAGAAAACAGATCCAATCAAACATTACAATATTCATAAAGAATATAATCATAATCATTATACAATTATAAAGTCTTAGATAAAGGCTTGCTCTTCTGAACATTATTGGATTTTTTAAAATACAAACATAGTAAAGTGTATTTTAAATGGTGGGAAGATGAGTTTGTGTGGATGAGATGGGAGTGACGGGAGTTGTGGAGTTTTACATAATTATTAGTCATAGTACATTCTGCCATTTAGAAATACAACCCTGTATTGTACAATTTTTTATGTAACATAAATTTATACCAATGAAATTCTAATCTTTTAAGTTAATGAATATTAACATTCTAGTTTTTTTCTGCTTCTTTTTAAAACCAGTATTTTCATTTTTATCCATGTTTTCATTGTATAGAAAAGAAATATTAAATAACATGGTTTGGATATGATTGCAAATTGACAAACTTCATTTCAGTTCAAAATTCAATAAATTGTTTATTTTTAAGCATTTAAGGCCAATACAAAAATTTTAATTAAATCATTACAATTTCATATTAAATTTTTAAAAAAAGTTTTAAAAAAAATATTATAAAGAAAAAAGTTAAAAATATGTTCAATTAATAACAGCTGTGAAAACGACACGAATAAACATTTGTCAGCAAATTCTAAACCTTCCATAACGACACTGTACAGACAATGACAACAATGATTATAACAAAGCCATTACTATTTTAAAAAAAAACAATTGAGAAAAATATGGCATTTATAACAGTATTCATTTAGAGCAAAAATCCTATTTAAAATCATTAAAAAAATTAACTTCATCTCGTCATCAACAATCACCGTCAATTGTTACAACCATTTTCAAGACATTAATCATATTTTGCTACAGTCAATTTTTTGTTTGTTTCAAAAACAACAAATGAATTATTAATTGGAAGTGATGAAAAACAAATCACAAATTATATCACGATAATATGAAGGCAATATTTAAAAATCTTCAAAATCCAAGACAGATATAAAACCATAAATTTAAAAAGTTATGTAAAACAATTTTATGACACACTGATAAAACGCTTTTTCTTTTAATCTCAACGAAAACGAGCGGACCATCACATCTTGCTCATAACGAACATTGTAAAGTGTTAAATGAGAAAAAAAAAAAAAGTCTCTTCTCTCCAATTTCCTTAAAAAAATTTTTGGGAAATACCTACGATTTGGCATCCCTGATTATCACTACAACCAACAAAACAAGATGAATACAACAGCTAAATCACATGGTAAAAACGGTTACATAATAATTTTGTGTTTTCAAAATCGTAACAACTAATTGAAAATTACATTTACATGGGTAACATGAGACACTTTAATTCCAGGTCTTTAAACATGTGCATACTGTACATATTAAAAAAAAACAAAAAACATAACAGGTTTTAAAGATCCAAAACTTGAACAGGAACTCATCTCGCTATGACACAGAATCAGGCCTGACACAGGCAGAAAAAAAAAGCAAAAAAGAAAACAACTAATATAAAATTTTCAAAAGTTATAAAATGTGTATCTCTTCATAATAGATTTGGTCAAATTTTCTTCATGATAAAATTTCATAGTAAAAGTTAGAAGGCCTATAATGTGATTATCACTCAAAATCTTTTCAAAAAAAAAAAAAAAAAAGGATATAAATAAAAGAATAATTCTGGTATGACAAAAAAAATCGCCCCAAGGATTTGACATCCAAGAGTCCAACTTATCATCCATACAATAATCGAACCATCTGGTCTTTGAAGTCAAGTTTTTCATAACAAAAAATAAAACTTTGATCAAGATTTAATACAAGAATGGCAAAAAACCTCTTTTAGATAGACGGAAAATTCTAACCAATGAATGAGACGATAAACCCCTGTCATTTTTTTGTATGCGTTTGTCAAATTCTTCATAAGTGATAACTCCTTTCAATTACAATCAACACTGGGGTGACAATTCAATTCACTGCTGGACCGAGTATACCATTGCTCCGCTGGTAAATGCTTCTTTTCAGACAGTTTTGGAGTCGCTGCTGCTCATTCTGAGGTAAGGTGGCCTTCAGTCGTTTGGCAATTTTCAACACTGAGTTACCCTTCACATCCTGGGTGTTGAGGCCTTTCTCTCTGTTTTCAGGTTCCACCATGCTGAAGAGTCTCTCGAACAAATCGAGGCTTCCTGTTTCCAACGCAAACATCAGGGCTGTGCGGCCATTTTGGACCTGGAAAATAAAAAAAATAGGTTTTGAAAACGTTGTTAAGGTTAAAGAGGATGGACATTTCTTCAAAATGAGGTCTGACATTATGTTCAGAAATTTAACATGAGAGAACAACGAGAGTTCATTTTATCAAAGGGGAAAACTGAACAATAGAAAAAATTAGTTTTAACGTCAGAGTATTATATATACATCTGAGGAAAAGTTAGTCAGATAAAATTGTGTGCTAAAAGAGCTTAAGTTCATCAAAAATAAATTCTGGGATACCAAGACATTTATAGACATTTAAAAAAAAATAAAGTAGTCATGAGCTGATACCGCCAAATAAAAATCTGTTGTAGTGCACTGAGGAGGATCTACAATGGCCTGTACTGAAAAATATCCATCATTAATTTCTTCAATCATTTGTGTGGACCATCCATTAAAAAAAAAATAATTGAAATTACTAGTTGAAATTTCTTTAATACTCAAACGAAGGGGGATAACCATTTTTCAAGGGAAACAATTTTTTAAAAAACCCCAAACCCAACAACAGCCAGGCTTAAAACGTCTTGCCATATAACAAAGGCAAGCAAGATAAGAGTATGGGTGACAAAATTTGGCCATGCTATTGTGTCCTTGGATAAGACACTTAACACAAATTACTGTAATCAACTGAGGTGTGATTAATTTTTGATTACAGACACTGACATACATATATCGAAAAAAAAAGAGCTGATATGAAAAAGGCGCCTAACAGATTCATTGTACTGTATGAAATTTAAACTTGATTACAAATGGCTTGCTGGTGGAATGAATAAACTATTGTGAAAAAACATCCAGCGAGGTGAAAAATGCACGATCATCACCATTTAAAAATGGACATTTTTTGATGACACCACAACAGCAAACAAAAACAACAAAACAATAGTAAATTAAAAAAAAACAAACAACACCATTAACAACAACAATGACACTGCCCCCCAACAAAAACAACTCAACAACAACAACTATAATCAAAACAGAAGCAGCAAGCTAATCCGCTTGTAAACAGCGTTAACAAAATTTACAATACCATCACCATCAATAACAATAACATACCATCAGAAACAACAATACATTAACAATGTGAAATTGAATGTAAGCTTCAATTTAATAATATACAAAAACAGATAAAATGGACGTTTCAGGTTTCCCCTTTATCAACAATACAGGATGAATTAAACACTACAGACGAATGAGATAATGTGGTAGTGGCGTTGTTAAGATGAATTTTATTAATCTTAACAACTCCACTTCCACATTATCTCATTCATCTGCAGTGTTTCATTCATCCTGTTTTGTTGATAAAGGGGAAACCTGAAACGTCCATTTTATCTGTTTTCGTAATTAAATTGAAGCTTACATTCAATTTCACATTGTTAAATATGTCTTCAAGCGCCGAGCAGCAACATTTACATTACACAGAAACAACAACAACAACAACACCAATATTCCCAGCATTCCCACCCACCTGTAGATTCGGGTTAGCGCCTGCCATGACCAGCGTTTCAATGATCGGAAGACTGTTGATCTGCTGGTTCTCGCCCGTCGTCTTTCCGTGACACAAAATGGCTCGGTGGAGGGCCGTGTAACCTGTGGTGAAACAAGAAATTTTCATGAAATAGGTTCGAAATATTGTCTCTTTTTAAAATCTCATCAATATATATCAATGTATTTTGATAGTTGCAGGATGGGGCCTGCTGTAGCCATCGTTATCTTTTAGCCTGACACTAGGACCCACAAAGACTTTTTCTTTCGACGTCATTTTTTAGGTTTGTGCAGCGCCCAGTGAGTTGTCATTAGTGGAGCTCAAGGAAACAAATTATCCCACTGGTTGAACCATTGAATGCAACGCACAATTTGTTTTCTTTTGCTGCCAAAAACTTGACTTTTGACCTGCCTACTTTGTTGAATATGGGCCCCATACAGGATGGTTCATTATTTCAGTCATAATCAAGATTTTAAAAAAGGACTGGTGGCCGTAACCATGAGTTTCTTCAAATTGCCAGTTAGTTGTGGTTTGTTTATTATATGCAATATAACAATTGAAACAATATGGACAAAAAAGACAGGACACGTTCATTCATTCATTCATCAGTTTTTTTACAAGCTTGCTCGTTTTAAGTGGGCTCTAACGTAGTACTTCTCAAACTGTTTATCATCCCCTGACACAGACAAAACACCATCTCAAACTGTTTATCATCCCCTGACACAGACAAAACACCAAAGTGTAATTTGTTTTATTTTGAAATTTAAAAAAATAAAATTCCCAAGGGGAAGACTGGAATAACCCAAGCATCAGCCACAATGCAGCGACGCAAAGTGAGCTAGGGCGAGGTGACTTGCTCAAGGCCACACAACGAGGCGGGTAGTCGAACTCAGTACCTTTTGGGTACGAAGCAAAGACCTTACTGCTGAGCCACGCTCAATTTGTAAATTGTAAATTATTTCATCTATCATCTAGCACATAATTACACGATATGAAGTGAGTAGAAAAGTGCCAGAAGACAATAGAGAATAAAAAATTTTCGCAGCGGTGGTGGGGTTTGAACCTGCGACCTTATTGGTACGACAACTCCGCCTGGCAGGTGAGAGCGTGGCTCTACCGTGTGAGCTATCCACGAACACAAAAAATATTCGTATCAAACCCAAGTCATTTCTAGATCCCTCTCTCACCCACTTCTGAGACCGCCGATTCGTTCGCCCACCACCATCGCGAAGTTATTTTGACCAGCAGTTAAGCTTAATAGCCAATATTCTCAACACAAACATATAACATAGAAACGATTGAGACATTGAGTATGCTCCGGTGTATGGGGTGAATTTTTAATTTTAAAAAAAAAAAAAATTTCCTTTTTCCTCCCAAGACAAAATTTTACTTTAGGGTCAAACATGAAAATAGAAAAAACAAACTGAAAAAACTCAGGTATTAGCTGCTATGCAGCATTGCAAAGTCAAGAACAGAGGATAAGAAACTTGTTGATGCCGATGATGGTGACGATGACTATGATGTAACAAGTGTGCATATGTGTGAGTGTGTCTATGTCAATATATTGTATTGTTATAAATGTGTCACCAAATGACAAATTGCCACTTCTTTGAGGACAATAAAGATATATTATTATTATTATTATTATTATTACAAGATGCCTACAGCAGAGCTCCAACCTGGGTCTCTTCTGGGTGTAAGAGCAATGTCTTATCCAGTCCACCATCTTGTATTAACTTATAATGTTTGTTTGTTTGTTTGTTTTTAAGGTTTTTACGGCGCTTGCAACACATTCAGGTTATATCAGCACCAGTAAAAAGGAAGAAAATGGGATAAAATTCTAGAATTACAATTACAGCACCCAAGAAAAAGTAAGATAAAGGGGAACTAGGAACAAATAGGGATCAGATTCCAAGAGCATACCATCAATGCACTTAGTTTGAGATCATCAATTAGTCTCATCCGGACACAAGCACAGGATCCAACTAAGAAAAATACCCTCAAATGTTTCCATTATACATTCAAAATAACAAATATAACAGAGAGATGATTTACAAGGAAAAAAATTATCATCTCCCAAAACAATAACTATGCATTTGACTGTTTCCCTCCCAGCCAAGGACTCCGGCCAGGGCCAGGACAAAACCAAGTAATCTCATTCCAAGACAAAGACAGAATCTAAAGCAAATTGGACAACAGCTATAAGGGGATAGAAGATGTGGTAAGTGCCACCCTGGCCACTATGGGAGATCAGGAAACCCACCCAGAAACTTATTGGAACTAATCCTTGTTGCTTTAAATCCTACGTAAAGTGGGTTGGCAGCTGATATGGTCTACGTTTGCTAAACAGAGGTCGAAGGTTACGAAGTCAAGTCATACCCTGTGAGTCCACCTGATCCACTTGGATTCCTGGGGCAGTGAGGAGGGCTTTCAAGGTCGTCAAGTAACCCTGACCTTTAGAGGATGCACAATGGATAGCCGCCATCTTTTCATTGGCTCCGTTATAGCCCATGGACTGTGGATAAGAAGGGTATAAATATTTTTGACAGGTCAATCATAAACTTCAATGCAAACAATGGATAGGATTACAAAAGAGGACATTTTTCAAATTAATTTTTCGTTTCCAATATTTGTCTAGAATCTGATAAATCAAATTGGCATTGTTCAGCAGGAGTAGCTTTCAAAATGTCATGTATCCTCAATTATTACAAATAAATGGCATGTGATAATGGACTAAGTACAAAAGAAGAGAAAGTAATTGAAAAATCGTTTTTATGAGTAATAATGGTGTACTTCAAAAAAAATCCATCCATTTATTCCCAATGGAAATTTTTCTTAAGGGTCTATATCGAGAAAAGACTAGGAAAACCAAGGCTACACCCACAGTAAACCACAAAATGAGTAATTGGGGCTGTTTCTTCCGCAAGGAATAAACAAGATGCCAACAGCATGGTTCAAAACCCCGGTTCTTTTGTTTTTTTTTTTTGTTTTTAAGGGTTTTACTGTGCTTGCAACACATTTAGGTTATATCAGCGCCAGTAAAAAGGAAGAAAATGGGATAGTAAAAAGTTCTAGAATTACAATTGAAGCATCCAAGAGAAAGTAAGACAAAGGGGAACTGGGAACAAATAGGGATCAGATGTAGATTCCAAGAGCATACCACCAATGTACTTAGTTTGAGATCACCTATAAGTCTCATCCGGACACAAGAACAAAATCCAACAAAGAGGAACACACTCAAATGCTTACATTATACATTAAAAAATAACAAATATACTAATACATAACAGAGAGATGATTTACAAGGAAAAAATTATCATCTCCCAAAACAATAACTATGCATTTGACTGTTTCCCTCCCAGCCAGGACTCCGACCAGGCCAGGAAAAAAACTAAGTAATCTCATTCCAAGACAAAGACAGAAAGCATGTTGGAAAACAGATATAAGGGGATAGAAGACACAGTGTGTACCTCCCTGCCCGCTATGGGAGGTCAGGATCCCCACCCAGTAAACCCCGGTTCTCTAGCCGATAGTGCAGCAATGCCTAATCCATTTCGTTATCTTGTCCTGCCGACTAAATTATTGCGCCCTTCACGGGGAACGATGAGATGCCATTGATTAGACATTCCAAGAGGGAATACAGATAATCCATCAAAGAAATGTCTGATGTCAACAGAAATCACCCGTGTTGTCCAAAATGTGAAAACTGAGGGACTACTCAACTGTTAAGGAACAACAACAACTTACCTCAGCATAAAGTGTGACGTCAGCACCTTTGTTGACAAGGACCTTGACCTTATTGGGGTCATTACTGCTGACAGCCAGATACAGTGGTGTCTGTGGATTTATGAAAGTCCAATTAATTATTAATTATTTTTCAAATCTCTAAATAAAGTCGCTTCCTGTCACATATACACAGAAGAAAACGGAAAAAAAAACAAAAACATTGCCTTTTAAATTAAAACTTTGGTCTGAGATTTTTTACTTAAAATCATAATGACTTAAAGTCTCAGGTTTGAAAAATTTTGACAAAAATAAAAGAAGGAAAAAATATCAGAATTACAAAAAAAATATCTATAGAAACCAAAAATGTGGGAATTTTACCATTAATTCAGTGAATTGACATTTTAAAATATTAAAAAATTGGTGAAGTGATATGAAAGTTGGTCATGCATCTATTTTCTTTTCTTTTGGTCTGGCACAAACTCCCACCCCCACCCCTTTTTCCCCCCTTGTGAAAAAAAAGAAAAAAGATAACTTTCACCCATTTTTGTATAAATTTTGGATTGAAAAATTTGGATCAGGAGGCTAGAAATTCAAACTCAGTTAATTATGTAAAAAAAGAAGAAAATTAAATGGCATACACAGATGAAATATCTGGATAAATGGTAGTTCTAACATACCTGCCCTGTGTTGTTCTGAGCGTTAATCATAGAAGTGAGGTTCTCCCTCAGCAGACGTTCCAATAAGGCTTGAATGAGATAGGGGTCAGTACGGTCAGTCCGACAGACGGCGACATGTAAATTACTGTAAAGGGAGAGCAAATTAGAGTCAGGTTATATTGATGAAGTCATTATCATTGCAAATTTGATTGATTATCTTTTCTTTTCTTTTTTTACATCTTTACTATCATTCAAAGGGGAAAAAAATTTACAGCAGAGATTACAATAGCTTAATAGAGGCTCAATTATCATCATTAATTTCATCGTTATTACTACTTTTTAAAATTATTACTACTATTTCATTATTATCACTGTCATTACTATTAATATTATTATCCTCATCGTCATCAACATATAAATATAAGTATAATAATAAATAATAATAATAATAATAATAATAATAATAATAATAATAATAAATAATAATAATAAATAATAATAATAAAATAATAATAATAATAATAATAATAATAATAAAAATAATAATAATAATAATAAATAATAATAATAAATAATAATAATAATAATAATAATAATAATAATAATAATAATAATAATAATAATAATAATAATAATAATAATAATAATAATAATAATAATAATAATAATAATAATAATAATAATAATAAAAATAATAATAATTCTGATATGAAGGTGGCAAGGATTACGTCATAAGCGTCTAGACCCTGTTGAAATTGGGGTAAGGCGCTCTATACAAATAAATGCCATTGATTGTTATGATTAATAAAACGTGAAAGCCTATCTAATATCAAAACTCACGTATCTCCTTGGGCATCGGTATACTCCAGATCTTCCCTGACCAATTTAGCAACGGACCTCCTGGCACAGTTCAATCTCTTGGCTGTGAAAAGAATACAAAGGTTAAACTTAAAATGAGCTGATCAAACGAACAGATTTGGTTTGGTTTGTCGTCACAGATCTGAACACTTGAGTTTTTCTCAGTCCTTCAATCAGAGCCAATGGGTCTTTATTATATTACTATGCCCTTTCCACCACGACATCATAAGATATCATCGCCAAGGCATTCCACGAAGGAATATAGACAATTCATCAAATAAGATGTCTGATGTCAACAGGAATCATCCATGCTGTAACAAGTGAGCAAACTGGGGGTTAATAATCTTGTCCAAGGAAAAAAACGAAAGTGCCTGAAGCAGGGCTCGAACCCAGGACTTTCCGGTAAATACCCAATGGGTATTTAGTCAGAGTTCATATTCTTGGTTATATAATTATGTAAAAGCTTTGCAGACTGAATTGCATTTGATTTTAAAAGAAATTAGGAAGAAAAAAAAACAAAAAAAAACATTTAGAAATTTATGAAGGATTTTAGAACAATCCAATATATTGGGGGCTTTGGTGATTGTTGATTTCATTGAGTACAAAGTGATATCAAATGATGGAAAAGATAAGGGCTGTCAGGTTCAACATTCTGGTTTCTGTAGTGTTTAACACATAACACAGGCTTGCCACAACCAATTACCAGATAATTTATATGTCCTATATTAAAAAAATATATAACAATGTGAAATTGAATGTAAGCTTCAATTTAATTACGAAAACAGATAGAATGGACATTTCGGGTTTCCCCTTTATCAACAAAACAGGATGAATGAAACACTACAGACAAATGAGATGTGAGATACATGATTTCCACCCTTATTTATGTGAATCATAACTGTAAATTAAAATACTTAAAAATAGATGTAAATTTTTTTTTTAAAAAGCTGCTTGAAGCTGTGGACTGTAAAAAGTAAATATAACAAAAAACCTTTAAAAAAATATCAAAATACCAAATGCTGAACAGTTCGGGCTCCAAAGGGTTTTGGTACTTTGTTGTTTCGGGCTCCAAAGGGTTTGGTACTTTGTTGTTTTTAAAGCTGTTATATTTACGTTTTGTTCATAGATGCTGTGTAGTTAAATCTGGCCAATTAACCATTTCTAGATATAACAACAACAACTCAATCAATTTTCTACTAAAAGTTTGGTTTACAACTCCAAAAACCGGAGAAAAAAAAATTTTTAAATCGAAATTTGGCCTAACAGGGACTCCCCCCCCCAAAAATATGCATAAACCAATTAAACGGTTGGTTTTGAAACAGCAATTGCCTATTACCCTTTAGATAGAATGTGAGTCTATCGTAAAACCTCTGTCTCAGAATTTCTGTGACATTAAACTAATAGTAACAAGAGCTTGCTACACTTTGGATCAGGGTGCTAATCAATCACAAAGTACTTTCCACAAGATCTAAAAGGTCCAAAATACACAATCACTAATTGGTGGACGAAGGAGTCAAGAAAAACGATTTTACGGGGTTTAAACAAATCCCATTCTTTGCTAGGTGAATGATTTACGACTGAGTGATCAAGACCCTCAAAATCTCATTTATAAAAGTTCTTACTCATTCTATTGACATTATTCTGCTGTTGTGGTGGAGATGGCCCGTTCCCATTGGGAGGATTGTTGTTGGGGTTGTTGCCATTGGCTACCATCTGCGGCTGTTGCATTGTGGGAGGAGAGGCATTGTTAGGACTTGTGCCGTTGCCCTTGTTGCTTGCTGCGACTGGACCAGTGCCATTGGCTGCATCAGCATTCTGTTTAGCGGGGTCCTTAGGTGCAATGTTTAGGAACCTGGCAAAATGTTTTTAAACGAAACAAGAAAAAAAAGTTACAATTTAAAAATAAAGATAAAAGTTTATTTATGAAGATTTGAATTTGTAAAAACAAATAAAGAAAGAATACACTGGCTAAATAAATATTAGAGTCATCAAGCCCTAGATATGACAATTTATCCCAGTATCTGTAATGTTAAATGAACAGTAATAATTGGTTACAAGCCTATAGATAGGGCAGCGACTGTTCTATTGTAAATTACTTTCAACAAGATCTGACAATTTCAGGCACCCAATCATCACTCTATAACAATTCAAAACCAGTATGCTTGTGATTGATTCAAGTACATTAGGTGAGCTATGGGGACCTTTCCCCCCTCTCCCCTACTGCTCGAAGCTCCAATTTCATGTAAGCTTCAATTTAATATACGAAAACAGTTAAAATGGACATTTCGGGTTTCCCCTTTATCAACAAAACAGGATGAATGAAACACTACAGACGAATGAGATAATGTGGAAGTGGCGTTGTTAAGATGAATAAACAAATATTTCCTGTGGTGGAAAGTGCTGGGATCAGAATTTTCCACTATCACTGTCACCCACTGACCACGCTTAACATGCTTGATTGTTGAGACAGGTTGAGACACCGTAACCCTCAACCACTGAGCAACACTTGGCTCGGAACCCCTTAAGATGAGGTGCTTTGAGCTCATTTAATGAATATGGCACTCTATGAATGCTCAGGTTTTATTCCCTTATGATGAGGTGCTTTGAGCTCATTTAATGAATATGGCACTCTATGAATGCTCAGGTTTTATTCCCTTATGATGAGGTGCTTTGAGCTCATTTAATGAATATGGCACTCTATGAATGCTCGGGTTTTATTCGTAAGTTTATCTAAATTTCTTTCTTAATTTATAAAATGGTTACCGTGGTTTAGAAGGAATCAAAATGAGGGCTGTCATTTGACCGTTGTTTGGGAATCCAATGGCGGGCAGTGTTGATGTCGACCCCTGTGTAACGTGAGACCTTCGGGGCATGGCAGGGATGGGCAGCTTGCCTTCCGCGTTAGGCGGTGGGGTAACCGTTGTGGAGGTTGCGGCTGAGGTGATGACTAGAGCCGCTGATGGTGGAGGCAGTTGGTTGTTGATGCCGTTATTGTGGGGGTTGATGTTTGAGATACCGGTGGAGCCTGTGATATTATTAGCAGCCGTCGGAATGATTGTTTTGTTGTGAACGTTGGTCGATGTCATTGTTGATGTTGGTGGTGAGACTCTGGGATGTGATAGTGAAGAAGGCGATGATTTCATAGTTGATGCTGGTACTTGTTGTCCAGCAGCAACACTTGTTGATAGAGATTGATATTGTGGTTGAGCGGGTAGGCAACTATTATTCTTCAACACGCCGCCGCCGTTACCATTAGCTACTATGTTAACAGTCTGCTGTTGGAGTTGGCTGACCTGACCTTGACCCACGAATTGACCCATACCCAAATCTCCTGAAAATTGTTGGGAGGTTAATGTCTGCTGCTGTTGCTGCTGCAGTAGTTGTTGTTGTTTCTGATAAATCAGATGATTTTGTTTCTCTTGTTGTTGTTGCTGCTGCTGCTGCTGTTGTGTTGGATGTGGATGTGGATGTGGATGGTGAGGTTGATTGACTTTTCTTTTCTGTATCAGAGTGTTCTCCACATCTTCGGCAAGTACTGAGATAGCATCGTAAAATTCTTCTGAGTGTGCGTCCAAAAATTTGTCACGGTAGTCCTCGGCAGTGTTTGAAAAGCCACTATTGATGTCGTTTATGTCCACAAAACGAGACAACGGATCTTGTACAGGTGGCACAATGTAATTTCTGTCAACTTCCTGTAGCTGTTGTTGCTGCATGTTTGATTAGAGACAATTGAATCATTTGTTATGGATAAAGAAAGAAAATACAAGGGAAAAAAAAAAATATACATTTTTAAAAACAACATTAGCAGTAACCAATAAATATTTTTAAGTATCAAATTTTAGATTTTTTAATTTTTCTGACAATAGAGTGGTGAGAATGACCAGTGATGAAATAACATTGGAAATAGTTGTTTTGCTTGTTTTTAAGACTTGTATGGCGATTGCGACACATTTATGTCATTTCAGCATCAGAATGGAAATATTCAAACAAATAGTAATGTAATAAATTAAATACACTATTTGATGCAGTAGTGTTGGTTGTGGTGGAATAGGAGGAAGAAGAGAAGAAGAAGAAGAAGATGATGAATAACAAGAAGACAAAGTAGAAGAAAAAGAAAAGGAAGAAGAAAAAGAAGAAGAAGAATAACAAGAAGACAAAGAAGAAGAAGAAGAAGAAGAAGAAGAAGAAGAAGAAGAAGAAGAAGAAGAAGAAGAAGAAGAAGAAGAAGAAGAAGTAGAAGAAAAAGGGGAAAGAAGAAAAAGCTTGTGTAGAAATATCTCACCATTTGAGGCTGATGCGGTAAAGAGTAGGCATTCTGTGGTGGAGAGAAGGAACCATCTGGCATGAGGCTATTGTCAGTCGCTGCCCTCGGGACACTCTTTGGACTTTTGATCTGAATTTTTAAAAAAAAATTTTTAATAAGACATTTTGTTGTAGATACAATAGAAGCAGATCATAGATATTTTCTCATTTAACAATGCTTGTAATCAGAATCCTTAACAGTACATCACTCTGTGTCCTGCTGGTGGAGTATCTCATCTTGTTATAAATTCAAGAAATGTTGAACATGGTCAGTGTCCAAATGGGTGATGAAGCTCGTAAAAAACTCTAGCACGGGTGTTTTGCTTTTGGATAAGGTACTTTACCTGTATTTACTTCAGTCAACTCAAGTGTAAAATGTGTATCTGGCTAAAGGCAGTAACGAATATTTACAAAAATAATATCTAAAAGGCAACTTGCACTGACTGTATGATATAGACATGTGATTCCCTATGGCCTGCTTCTGAAATTAATAAAGTCTCGAGAAGCACATTTAGCCTGGTGTTTCCCAACAAATACATTACATAAAAGTAGTTTTTCAGACCCTTTAGGACCATGGAGCCAAAGTTTATCCTGGTTTCTATAGCGTGAAACAGATAAAGGAAATTGCTTGCTACCCTTTAGATTGGACATTAGTCTATCGCAAAGTGCTTTCAATGATGAAGAAGATGCCTTACCTGTCCATAGTTTAATTTTTCGTCTTCCGACATGGGACTGCAAACTCCTGAATCCTGGGACAGCTCGGACAGGTTGGACGGTGGAGGAGACCAGTTGGTGTGGTCTGTTTTCCAGACAGAGAGATATTTGGAGAAAAAAAATAGTATTAAGCAGATAATCACAACTAATAAAATTGAGCTTTTATAAAACGCAATATCAACTAAACATGCTCAAAGCGCTTTACAAAGGGTCCCTGGCCGACAGCAACATTTAACATGTAGGACGGGACATGATGTCTTTTAGGCGATATAACAAATTTTTTGGGGGGACAGAGACAACGCTGTTAACAGTCAGGTACTCATTTTACACCTGAATACGGTGAGAGAATGTGAGTAAAGAGCCTTCTCCAAGGACTCATGCAGAGCGAGGCTCGAACCCAGGACCTTCCGATACAAAAGCGAGTGTCCTACCACTAGACCACATAGCTGCACGACTAATGACAAGAGGGAATGTCAAAAATTCATTGCAGGACATACAAATTCTTTGGCCACAAGAAAAAGTCTATTGCCCCATTGTGATTCTATCAGACCTTAAGACTTAAGATAACTGCCATATTCTTGACAAACATTTATTTTCATCTAGGCCTAAAAATGTTTAACTTCCAATATAGACCTAACGAAATGACCCTCGAATTGTCAAAAATTCTCACACTTTTATGGGGGGTTTCAATAGCTCAGTTGGTAGAGCACTCACTTCACACGCAAAGAGAATGACACAAACACCAGTTTAAGTTGAGAATTTTTTTTCTGACCCTCCCATCTACCCAGCGGTGATTGGGTAATTTCGATCTGGCAGAAAGTATATTGTCCTATCCAAACGGTAGCAAACAATTGCTATTGTCCGTTTCACGCTATAGAAGCTATGATAAGCTCCAGCTCCACGAGCCTCATGCCTCTGAAGGACTAATCACACTTTTTGACAAGATACGGATCAGCTCAATAAACCGATATTTAAAGTCAAATTTGTCTCAAAGAATAAAAAGTTTTAGTCAAGTATAACAAAAAAGACATATTCAAACTTTCTTTTTAGCTCTCATAGCTAAAATAGTTGTCAGGTAATAAATTAGAAACTTATCTTGTTTTTGTTTTTTAAAGCCAATAACTTGAAGGTCAATATCCCTATGCCTATGTTTAATGTATATGTATATATAAGATGATAAAACTAAACTGGCAAAGTGACGAAATAAATTGAATGTCTCTCATTCCTGCTGAGGCAATAAAAAAAAAGAAAGAAAAAGAAATGGAATAAATCATAAAAATACAAAAATAAATACAATTGAAGAAAAGAAAGAAAAAAAAAGAAGGCTAAAGGAAGTGGGGAGAAGGCATGAGTCTGACAGACTAATAATCATGAAGCCAAATAAATAAACGTATTACAGTACCGACGCCAGATGAAGCTGCGGGTGAATGGGGACTTGGAGAGAACTGGGATGAATCGTGAGAGGGGCTCTGATCTGTTGCGTAGCCCATGTCATCTTGGCTGTTCCTGTGCTGTCGTCCCATGATGGGCCCGTCGCTGAAAAACAGGGGGGGGGAAGAATGCTTTTATTACAACTGGTTCGATTTTTAAAATTCATTTTCATATTCAAGTCGCGTTCAATCTTCATCACATGAAGTTGCAAGTATATTGGATTGGATTTGATTTTGAGTTTTCAGATTCCTCAATTTACTCTCCATACTGGAGACAGAATCACTTAACGAAAAAGTCATCTCCATTTATATATGTCATATTATTCATTTATGTTCATGTCTGCTATTTATTAAAAAATCAACCATTTATTTTAAAATAATCAATGTCTCACCCTTTTAACGTTCTTTTTTAATTTTAATTTTATTTGCTTTGTTTTGTTTTTTAAAAGGAGTTTAAAAATTGTCACCTCCTTCTCAAAGTCTATAACAACAAGAAATGAAGTGAGTAGGAAAGTGCCAGAAGACAATAGAGAATAAACATTTTGTGGCGACGGTGTGGGTTTGAGTCCCTAACGCCACCACGAAATTTTTATTCTCTATTGTCTTCTGGCACTTTCCTACTCACTTCATTTCTTGTTATCAAAATAAGTGCCTGCTCCATTCACATTTCTCAAAGTCTGTTTGCCATTAGAAATAAATAACAAAAATGAAAAGACAGGTTTCCACTTTGTCAAAAAATCATGATGAATGAAATACTAAAGATAAATGAGACTTTTGCTTTCAACTCACTCTTTACCTCACTATTTGCCTCATGGCACCCTATTTCTCAAATATTCAATGCATGACTATTCGGAGTGATTGGTTTTGATAGGCCGGCCTGAAAAGAGTTTGAACAGAAATTTGTTACTTATTTTAGTCTTTGAAAAAATAAAATTAAAATAAATCAAATTAACTTAATCCATCATCAGGGAAAACTTTGTTTTGAATCGACTCGTCATCCACGAAATAAGCAAATAGAGGCTAAGTTACTTAATGAAAAAATTACAATTTGCTAACAGCAGGGCTCGAATCTGGTCCAATGAGTTGAAATGTAACACCTTATCTACTATGCCATCTTACCCTGGGAACCCCAGGGTCAAAGTGCAATGCTAAACTACTCGGCCACCTCACCTTGCGATAATCAGTGTGTTATAAAATAAACAAAACAAACAAACAAAAAATCTTAGGGTTACGCAATTTTACCTTTCTAGAAAAAGCATTGAAATTCTTACCCGGTATTGTATTCGAAAACTGTTTGTGGCAAAGTAGAATCAGTGTGACCAAAGTGCTGCTGTGTTTGGGAATTGTAACCGTTTGTAGACAGGATTGGTTCCTGATCTTTCTGACTGGTCTCATCCTGGTCGTCGAGAATGCCCAGAAGTGAGTCGATATCAAAGTTGTTCAGAAAATTCAAGTCTGACCCCGAGTCATTTGTTGTGTAGCCGGTGGGGAAAACCCCTTGTTGAAGATCCTGATGGCCTTGTTGTTGTTGCTGTTGTTGTTGTTGCTGCTGCTGCTGCTGCTGCTGTTCCTGCTGATATTGATATGGAGGTTGGAGTTGATGCTGTTGATGATTGAGGGGATATTTGACATTATTCCAATTCTGATGCTGCTGCTGTTGCTGCTGCAGCAACTGGTGTTGAGCTGCTGGAGACAGTATAGGAGGTGGTGATGTATTCTGTTGAAGGAGTGTCACACCAGACATTTGCTTGGGACAAACTGTGCTGACAGACTGAAAACAAAAGAAGAAAATATTATATATTTTATATTAAAAAAATAATTATGCCCTTCTGCCACGACATCATAAGATATCGTCGGCAATTATCCGTGGTGTATATAAATATATATATATATATATATATATATATATATATATATATATATATATATATATATATATATATATATCATGTTAGTCTTTTAATCTGAAGCATGATTCAGAATACTTCACTATAATTTATATTTGCTCATCCCTGCAACATAGCTAGATGTCATTCTAAATGCACATCTATGGATAATTCCCTATCAAGAATTACCTCCCCTTGTTTTAACATTGCCTTCATTTTGATTTTATCGATTTCTCTAACCCCACTTATAATGTTAGTTGATTGTGACCTGAATAGGCATGGTGCAAAACAAATAATACCTATGAGGTCATCTTAGGCAGTGACAGAAATCGTAAGACATTGTACAAAATAGATGCCCAACAAGCTATTTGTACTGTATGAATGGAAATTTAATTCCATATGGTGGTTAGCTGGGAGAATAAATGAAGCGTTGCAAAACGTTCATACATTTATCAACATCACAAGCTGAACACACCACGGTGTCCCAGTCCCTGATTAAAATAGAACGAAACTCCATTTTTAAGGTGATAGAGCAAAAACCTGACTATTCCGCCATCTCGTGCCCCAACGCACTGACTTCATTGCAAGTAAAGAATTCTTCAAAACAATTTACCTTGTTAAAAGATGTGGGTGAGAGAGGGGTGCCTGGAGCATCAAGATTATTTTGAGGCATCTGTTGGGGACGTACGTACTTTGGTGCATCAGAGTGCAATTCTCTGACCTCACTTTCAAATCCTCTCTTAGAGCGATGCCCAGTGCCTGTGTTAATGATAAAAATATTAATAATAATAATAATAATAATAATAATGATAAAAATTATAATAATAATGATGATGATGAGAACAATCATCACAATAATAACAATAAAACTGTAATATTTATATTATTATTGTTATTATTATTATTATTATTATTATTATTATTATTATTATTATTATTATTATTATTATTATTATTATTATTTTAGCATTATTACTATTATCATTATCATTATTATTTTTTTTCCAGCAGCCAAAATCAAATGAAACAAACATGATTGGTCCTAACTAAAACATGGCATTCCTGCAAATCATGAAACATAGGAATCAGAACTATTTCATTTAAGTGACTTGCTTTTTAAAAATTTTAAATTATAGTTTATGATTAGCTTGCCAATATTACAACTCAATGATACAGTTCTGGAAAAATATACTACAAGGAACATACTTTCATGTCTATGTCCTCGTCTTTACATATTTATTGATTGTTTGTAAAAATGCAGAGAAAAGGATCACAGAGCATGCATACTCTTCTGTGAAAAATATATGCGTTAAACCTTCCCAACTTACAGGTAACCTCTGTAATGTAATAGTAATCGGAAGATCTGGCATTCAATGGGTTAGAAAGAAGATTTTGATTTCTTTGAAGTAATTTCTCCATTGGCTTTTTTTTTCTTTCCAGTTTTGTCTCGCACTGTGTCATTCACCTCTTTTCAGATTTATCCACATAATATAAAGATATTTAAAGAATATATATGTATAGTTTTTTCAAGTTTTTGTCACTGATCTTGACTTGTTTGCACGAATTTATGGTACTCAATGTTTTTTTTTGTTTGTTTGTTTGTTGCTTTAGGTCTCTTCCAACACAATTGAGGTTATAAGAGAGACCGCTGAAACAAAAAAACAAGCAATCTAACAAAAATAGTACAAATGTCAATCAAAATCATAACCTAAAGATATCATAAGCTAAATTATAAATAACCAAGAACAAACAGGCAGAAGATTTACAGAAAAAAAAATATCCCCTGTCAAAAATACAATCACAAACCAAAGAAGCAGGATAGGCTAGTAAAGAGAAGAAGAAACGACATCACTATCGGATCGTACACCCATGCGAACATCATAGGTATATGATTCAAGGGTGATGCTCCCATCCAACCACCCGCTGGTACTCAATGTGAAAATCAATTTGCACATTTTGTTGCTTTCACATAATACATGCTTGTGTCACCTAGTTGTTTGCTTACTTATTATCATGTCTGTTCAACACGTCCGTACAAAAAATTTCCTTTGGATGAATAAAGTATTATTATTATTATTATTATTATTATTATTATTATTATTATTATTATTATTATTAGTATATTATTATTATTATTATTATTATAACATTACCATTGCAGTACTGTTCTGGCTGTTGCTGGTAATTTTGGTAATTGGGGAAGTTAGGAGGCATTATCATTGCTTGCTGTTGCTGTTGCTGTTGTTGATGCTGTTGCTGTTGATTCCAGGCAAAGCAGTTTGGGTCACCAAGAGCCACTTGCTGAAAGTTGAAGGCATTGTTTGCCATTGTCCTGTTAGGGTTGACCGCAATGCCCCCCATGGGGCTGCGGTGGAGAACTTTCGTCTTTTCATCTGTTTCCTAGATAGTTGGGATGAAAGAGAGTAAGAACATTTTTTTAAAAATGATGCTATGAATTTGTGTAGTGTATTGATATCTAAACATTATCAACCTGAAAGTAAGGACACCGAAAGATGACAAAATCAATAAAAACATTAAAAATGATAGAAAAAAAAAATAATAATAATTTTTTAACAATAATAATACAATAATAATAATAAAAATAATAATAATAATAATAATAATAATAATAATAATAATAATAATAATAATAATAATAATAACAATAATAATAATAATAATAATAATAATAATAATAATAATAATAATAATAATAATAATAATTATTATTATTATAATAATAATAATAATAATAATAATAATAATAATAATTTTCGGGTAGGCCTTTACTTGTCAACACCTGGAATTTAAGACTCATGTCTCCAGCATTCAACACTATGATTTTTGTAGGTTTTTGTTTTTTTTTTTGTTTTTTTTGTTTGTTGCTTTAGGTCTCTTCCAACACAATTGAGGTTATATGAGAGACCGCTGAAACAAAAAAACAAGCAATCTAACAAAAATAGTACAAATGTCAATCAAAATCATAACCTAAAGATATCATAAGCTAAATTATAAATAACCAAGAACAAACAGGCAGAAGATTTACAGAAAAAAAAATATCCCCTGTCAAAAATACAATCACAAACCAAAGAAGCAGGATAGGCTAGTAAAGAGAAGAAGAAACGACATCACTATCGGATCGTACACCCATGCGAACATCATAGGTATATGATTCAAGGGTGATGCTCCCATCCAACCACCCGCTTTGTAGGTTTGATCTAGTAGCATCCAGCAATAAATGGATAGCTGGGTCTCTCTAAACTAGATCAAAAGTAAGGACATTGTGGAAAAGAACCAATCTCCCTTCTACACCATCACATTGGTCGAAGACAAGTTATGTATTTAGAACATCTGTTCGCAGACTTGCATATTTTCTCCAAAATCAATCCAACTAACCTCATTTGATGGCTGTTCAAGAGGAGTTGGCTCGTCTAGAGTTGCCCATCTTTGGTCAAGAACTATATCTATCCTATCCTTTGTTTCCTCCTCAGTTTGGGAACAGTTATCTCCCCTCTCATCATCCTCCCTTGGCTCCTGTCGGTGGGTGATAGTCTATTTTGAATCAGAAAGGATTATAAAGCCAGTATTAGTTAGATGATAAATAGTGAATTGTGACTGTGATGATAGATAATCAGTGACGGTTAAGGCCATCAAAACAAAAAAGGAAAAGGAATTGAACAGGGATTTCACAAATAGCCAAGCAAGAAGATATTGTGATGTAACCTGTTCTAATTAAATTGTAATTTTATAAAAGAATCAATACAGCATGCTAGCGAATCTGCTCTACGAAATGATAAAACCATAACATACAGACATTTCATAGCATTTAAAAAAATCGAAATATAAGGTGCAAATTTCGAAAAAGCATTTGTTTTTAAGTATTTACATATTGTTGTTTTTATTTACAACTTTTATTTTCTCATTACAGCGACAGTCAATAGCATTCTCAGGTAAAATAACATGCATGTCTCCCAGTACCAGTTATGGAACAACCTACAGGCTGGTATCAAGCTTCTGAACAACACTGCAACTAAAGATGTACTAGATACATACCATATTTTTTTCTTTCTTTCTTGGATATAAAGCACATCAACAGTAAAAATCAGTCTGAATGAGTCTGTCCATTTATTTGAAAAAGAAGAAGGAATCTGCCTTTAGAGTCACTGGTTTCACTGCTATATGAAACGACCATTATCAGCCAGTTTGACTAGATAATTGTAAGTAAAACTGCGGGTTGACTGG
>NC_088373.1:13087438-13187438 GCF_034508935.2 Berghia stephanieae
ACAATGAAAAACAAATAAAAAAAAACAAGCAAAAATAAAAACCCCAACAAAATCAAGACAAACAAACAAACAAAAACACAACAAACAAACAAAAAGAAAACAAACAAAGAAACAAGCTAACAAAAAAAAAACAAGAAGCAAACAAACAAAAACAAATAACAAAAAAAAAACAAGATACAAAACAAAACAAAAACAAACAAAAAAAATAATTGAAAAACCGAACAAAAAAATAACAAAAAACAAAAACAAAATACAAACCAAAACAAAAACAAACAAACAAACAAAAATAATTTAAAAACCGAACAAACAAAAAACAAAAACAAAAAACAAACAAAAGTTATGCCAGTCCACGACAGGGTGGAAAGTACAAAAAGATATCGATATTTTCGATTTTTGATGTAAACAGTGAAACAGAATGAAGTACCGTATCATGAAATGCGTTGACATAATGGAACCCCAAAGCAAGCTTTATTTATGAGTGTGTTAATAAAATGACTATTCTTTGTTCAATCGTTTTTCAATATCAGTAACCAAAAATAATCAAATGTAGAAATATTACAAAGCGCATTCTTTCCTGTTTGCTAATGGATTGTAGGGTCTGATTTATCATTCCCCAAATACCTCAACTTTTGAAAAGCTAAACAATAAATGAATAAATAAATAAATAAATAAATAAATAAATAAATAAATAAATAAATAAATAAATAAATAAATAAATAAATAAACAAATACCCAAAATACCTCAACTTTTTAAAATTCTAAACAATAAATAAATAAGTATATGAATAAATAAATAAATTAAAAAATAAATAAATAAATAAATAAATAAATGCATAGATAAATAAATCGATATGTGAATAAATATGAAAACGACCGAATAGTCAATGAAAACAGAATTATGGTATATTTGGTACCTATATCAAAAACAAATTTGAATAATTTAAAAAATGATTAATTAAAATTAAACAACTCAAAGCGATAATCTATTCTTCGAATCAATGTATTAAGTTTTGCAAGAATCACTGCAGACATATATGGATGAAAATACGGGGCGAAAAGATAGATACGTCACAGATAACATTTTTGATACTGTGTCCTCCATCATCAAAATTATTCAGGTTGATTTTGGGCTCAACGTGGTAACGTTTAATTTTGCACAATATTATCAAGAATTCAAATAATAAGTACATTCGAGAATGCCAATACAGTGCCATTTATGACAGTGACAGGTCTTTTTCTTTTTTCTTTCTTTGTGTGTGTGTGTGTGTGTGTGTGTGTGTGTGTGTGTGTGTGTGTGTTTGTTTTCTCGTTTGGTGAATTTTTACCGGCACATTTCGTGAGCTGAAATCTAATAGTATTTTTTAAAAAAAGGAAAGGGGGTGGGGGGGGGGGGGGTGCGAATAATTTTTAGGTAGTTGGGGGGGGGGGGGGGGGGGGGGGAAGTGCGCAAATGTCTGAAACAATTAGACGGAGGTGGGGGTATCTAATTTATGGAGTATCCACTACAATGCAAAAAGTCAAAGATCCTGACAATAGGTCCCGAGCCTAAAACCCTTAACACTTAACATGCAGGACGATACATGAATGTCTGTTAGGCCAGGCGATATCAATACAGAGACAACGCTGTTAACGGCCAGGCATTCATCTTACACTTGAGCACGATGAAAGAACGTGAGAAAAGAGCCTTTTCCAAATACTCAACTTTGCGCCACCTCAGAGCGGTACTCGAACTGTGGACCTTCCGATCCGAAGGCGAGTGTCATACCAAGGTGAATGTCATACCAATATTAATATCACATAGCCGCATACACATTCAACTCAACCTTTTACGTGATGTCTCCTGATACTGATACGTCCTCACTAAATTCAGTTGCTCTTTCTCTACCATCATTGTTGGTTTTTGTTTTGTTTTTGTTTGTTTGTTTAATGTTTTTATCACCCCCCCCCCCTCTATTGATATGATAGTTTTAATGTGAATGAACAATAGTGGCCGACCATCTGAAATGTATATTGATTTGGGATGAACTGGACCTTTAAAAGCGAAGAAATACGAACTTTAAATTTTCCAAACTGTAAGCCATCATTGAATTAAATTCCCGAGACTAAAATGAAAATATGGAGACGTGAAACTGAGAGGTTCCTACCGTATGTGGGCGTTCAATGTCAAGTCGGTAAACACAGCATTTGAGATTTGATGGTATGTGGTTAAATAAAATACACAACATTTTCTGCCCGCTATATTAATCTTACAAATACACACACAAAAAAGTCTGAGAGAATTTAGAGAAAGAAATCATCCAACTGAATATAGAAAGCTGCGAAACCCCATGCCAGATTTCAATTTTATTACATGAGATTTATATAAACATTATGAGCGAGAGTATGTTTACTGACTTGACATGAGATTTATATAAACATTATGAGCGAGAGGATGTTTACCGACTTGACACGACCTGACATAGATACGCATTGTCTGCTATTAAAACTTAAAACCCTATGGCCAATTCAGAAGTTTTCTGTCTTTATTATTATTACATTATCGCTGTCTCCGTTTATTCTCTGCCAAATAGAGTAGAAATTAAACCTATGTTTCGTATCAATTTGGGACCAAAAAAAAAAAAAAAACAAAAACAAAAAAAAAAATAAAAAACAAAGAAACAAAATAAATCTATTTTTAGCACATCATTCATCCCGAAATAAAACCGCTTTGAGACGATGGTTCATCATTCAGAGTTCTGTTTGGTTTTTTTGTTGTTGTTTTTTTTTTTTTTGTTTTGTTTTTTTTTTTTTTTTGTTTTTTTTGTTTTCTTCCCCTTAAGTCATAGTATTGTCCACAACACAATACATCATAAACCGGTCAGAACTTGTGACCATCGAGTTTGAAATGCATTCTCTGTGTGGGGAGGAACATTGCCTGATGTGCCTGCAACCATCGCGCAGTTCCGAATGTTCAAAGGAATCATGCCAATCCGTAATGGAGGTAGTAAGCGCGGTGCATTCTCTCATTCTGAAGTTCACTTTGGATTGACTTTGTGTCCAGGGTGTTATGAAGCTGCTCCGTACTCCATGCACACTTTGTGCACGAGGAAAGTGCGTACCTTTAGCACGCGGCGGCTTTCTTCTTCCATTAAAGGTTGTTCTTGTTTGTTTCGCGGCACCATAATTGTGGCGCATTGGTTTATATTGACGCTGTGGTGATACGTCGCTATAAGCCTTAGACGGAGTCTTCCGGACAGGCTTTTGTACTCCCGCGTTATTCACGCCCAGTTTGATAACCTTATTCTTTTCAACCAAGGGCTTGGGATATGGTTTATTTTTTAACCATATAGAAGTCGCCGTACCTTTTACTTTCGACAAGTGGGGACGTTTCGTTTGATTCATTTTCTTACCCTCAATATGAAAGTTGGTATCTTTTGCTCTCTTATATTCGTCTTCCGTTCTCGGTGAAAGACGCTTGTTATGTTTGTCTCCTTCTCCAGAGCTAACAACTGGAGGCAAAACCTTAAACTTATTCAGTCCAACCCCATCGCTGCGCCAATTTTTAGATGATTTTTCAACAAACAGGCTTTTATTGGTTCCTACCGCTTTAACCTCATGTGATGAGTTTTTACTATTTTCGATGTTGTATCCTTTATCCGCTCTTGTCTTAGTATTGTTTTGTTTCATATTAGGTACAGCCTTGCCTGGTTGTTTTATGCTGTCCTTTCTCGAGTCTATGTAAGGGTTTTTACTCTTTTGCTGTTTTGGGGGGCTTTCTTTGACGAGCTTGTCAAGCTTGCCCGGTTGCGTTGCACTTTGCATCTGGTCCACATATCCCTTATTATTTCGTTGAGAACTTCCCGTGTTATGCATGTTATATATTTGATGCTCTGGCTGCTTTTTTGCCTTGTGTGATTCTCTCGTACTTTCTATGAGGTTCACAGAAGATTCTTTATAATTCCGTTGAGATCCTATTGTGTACTGCATTTTATGCATTTCAAGCTCCGAGCGCTTTCTTTTCACGCTGGGACTGGGATCAGCCTTGCCCGATTGTTTTGTGTTTTCTATGGGGTCCACAGATGGGTCTCTACTATGTCTTTGAGAATTTTCAGTGTTATGTATTTTATACAATTCAAGTTCAGAGCGCTTTCTTTTCGCGCTGAGATCAACATTGCCCGATGGGTTTTTACTTTCCATGGGGTCCACAGATGGGTCTCTACTATGTCTTTGAGAACTTTCCGTGTTACGTTTTTTATACACGTAAAGTTCAGAGCGCTTTCTTTTCGCGCTGGGATTAACCTTGTCCGATTGTTTTGTACTTTCCATGGGGTCCACAGATGGGTCTCTACTATGTCGTTGAGAACTTTCCGTGTTATGTATTTTATATAATTCAAATTCAGAGCGCTTTATTTTCACGTTTGGATCAACCTTGCCCGATTGTTTTGTATTTTCCATAGGGTCCACAGATGGGTCTCTACTATGTCTTTGAGAACTTTCCGTGTTACGTTTTTTATACACATCAAGTTCAGAGCGCTTTCTTTTCACGCTGGGATTAACCTTGTCCGATGGGTTTTTACTTTCCATGGGGTCCACAGATGGGTCTCTACTATGTCTTTGAGAACTTTCCGTGTTACGTTTTTTATACACATCAAGTTCAGAGCGCTTTCTTTTCGCGCTGGGATTAACCTTGTCCGATTGTTTTGTACTTTCTATGGGGTCCACAGATGGGTCTCTACTATGTCTTTGAGAACTTTCCGTGTTACGTTTTTTATACACGTAAAGTTCAGAGCGCTTTCTTTTCGCGCTGGGATTAACCTTGTCCGATTGTTTTGTACTTTCTATGGGGTCCACAGATGGGTCTCTACTATGTCGTTGAGAACTTTCCGTGTTATGTATTTTATATAATTCAAATTCAGAGCGCTTTATTTTCACGTTTGGATCAACCTTGCCCGATTGTTTGTATTTTCCATAGGGTCCACAGATGGGTCTCTACTATGTCTTTGAGAACTTTCCGTGTTACGTTTTTTATACACATCAAGTTCAGAGCGCTTTCTTTTCACGCTGGGATTAACCTTGTCCGATGGGTTTTTACTTTCCATGGGGTCCACAGATGGGTCTCTACTATGTCTTTGAGAACTTTCCGTGTTACGTTTTTTATACACGTAAAGTTCAGAGCGCTTTCTTTTCACGCTGGGATTAACCTTGTCCGATGGGTTTTTACTTTCCATGGGGTCCACAGATGGGTCTCTACTATGTCTTTGAGAACTTTCCGTGTTAGGTTGTTTATACAAGTCAAGTTCAGAGCGCTTTCTTTTCACCCCAGGATCGGTCCTGCCTGAATAATTTATTGTGTTTCGAGGACTTTCCGTATTATTCATTTGGTACACATCTTTCACAGATATATTCCGTTTTACATTAGAATCTGCCTTGCCAGACTGGTTTGAGCTCAAAGTCATAGAATTCTTAGAAAATTTTCTACTACTTTGTTGTTTCTCATGAATTTCTTTTTTGTACAAGTTATTCGTTGCAGTTTGTGTGATCTTTCTTTTTACACTAGGATCTGCCCTGGACGACTGTTTTGAGCTTTTCATTCTAGAAAAATAAGCTCCCAAAGTAATGCTTGTCTGTACCGATGCATTTTTTTCTCTTAAGTCGTAAGATTCTCCTAAACTTTCTGCTTGAATGTGGTTATCTCTTGCTCTATCGTAAGTTGATGGTCCATCGTATTCAAATTCACTGCCATTAATTCTGAAGTCGAAAGAGTCGAAAGATGATCTCTCGAAGCGCTCGAGGTCACAACTACGCGTGTCTTCTGGGTAAGTTTTAGCTATAGGTTTGTCCTCCTCGCCAAAATCAAAATTGTTCTCATCAGATCCAGGTAATGAAAAAACGCGTTTGCCCATTCTTACATCATTTTGGTCTTTGTTGTCAAAAGTACCGATTGAGCTCCTATCTGATTGATGTGGAATACTCTCGTCGCCATCTCCAACACGAGGCACATTTTCCTTCGTCTCACTAGTGGTGGAATCCAGATTCCGGTTGTTTTTTTCAAAATCAGATAGCGTGGCTTCATCTTCCTTGTTAGCGCCACCTATTGCATCAGTCTGCTCGTCATCGTAAAGTTCGTAATAGTCAGACTCGTCATCCTTGTCAGAGCCACTTATCATAGCATTATCCTCTTCATCACAATCATCATCATCATCAGCATCATTATCACCATCCTCCTCCTCATAATAATAATTATCATCATCAGAATAATCCGAGGACGATTCTTCAAAATCTAAAGATCCAAATGAAGTCTGCGTTGCTACAGTTGATGTCAGAGCGGCCCAAGAAGTCTCCCTCGTCTCCACATCTGTTGCCAATTTCTCATCGTAACCTGGACCAACATAGTTACGTGGATCATCGATATGGTTGGGGTCCGGTAAATACGTCATGTTAGAGCTTGGCTGTTTCCTCTCGTCATCAAATGAAACTCTTCGGACATACGAAGATGTTCGAGATGAAGATCTGGTTACCTCTTTACTACTTCTATCACCTCGCAATATGGAATTGTATTGTGGATAGTTTAAATCATCTTGCGTATAGGATGCCCTACTTTTATTTAATTCTTTCGAAGTATCACTAGTGTACATGAACGTTCTTATTCCGTCCTCTTTACGGTTTTTGATATTTTCTGTAATAACACTGTTGCTTGATTTCAAGCCATTAACACCATCGTTACCCCAAGGAATAAAGTTTTGGAATGCACTGTCGTTTTTAGTCACATTGTTGGACAATGACACCGGAGCCTGGGAATGTTTTGTTATACCGGAAGTCGAAGATTCTTCAACTCTCTTTTTATTTTGAACTTTATTGTCGTAAATTTCTGAGTTTTTCTTGCCTTTGGAAGAATATGTTTGCGACTTTTTTGACAATCTCCTTAATCTATCGATAGATTTAACATCACTTTGTGCACTTTTTGAGCTTAACGATTTTGTGTTTGTTCGTGCGGATTGATTAGATAGATCAGTAGACTTTAGTGCCAAAGGGTTCATCGGATCAAATGATGTGAAAGAAGTTTGACTGTGCTGGTCTTTTGAACTTTTACTTCGAATTTTTGAATACAAAGATAAATCAAGACTGTCTCTAGTATTGAAGCCGATGGTCTCACTTTCTTCGTTATCTATGCTGGACTCATCAGGAACATTGTTGGTCTCCAACGGACTTTGTTGGTCATATTGCCGATCCTTGGTCGCGTCCATGTTTTGTACATTTTTGGAACTGATCCTTCTTGTGTTGGGCCCAAGGGATTGAGTAGGTATATCAGCATACTTTGATGACAAAGGAGACATTAGATCAAAAGATAAGAAAGACGTGTGGCTACCCTTATCTTTAGGACTTTGAGTGCCAACATTATTGTCATCTTTCACCCTTGAGTTCATGACGCCGCTCTCTTTGTCGGTTGAAATGAATTTCGTGTCACGAATGTCTTTTTTCATTGAACCTTTCTCATCGTTCAGTTCATCGTCATTTTGACTATTTCTTCTGCTATAATTATCTTTACTTTTAAAAGAATCATCTTTACAGTAAAATCTCTCCTTGAACGTTGAATATCTGCCTTGAAGTTCAGGGGTGTGGGTCATCCTTTCAAAGGTGCTTTTTACATTGTTAGGACGAACTGACGAATTTAGTCCGTCTTTCAACTTTTTGTCCATAATGCTACTCTCTTTTTTGGCTGAAGTGAATTTCTCGTCGGGGCAGTTTTTATCCAATAAATATTTCTCGCGGTTTTTCTCATAGTTACTTCGGTCGTCTTTAAAATAATAATTATCTTTGCTTCTAGAAGAATTATCTTTATAGTAAGATCTCTCCGTGAACGTCGAATGTCTGCCTTGAGTTCCAGGGGTGAGGGTTATCCGTTTAAATGTGTGTTTACTATTGTGTGGATGAACTGACAAATTGAGGCATTCTTTCAACTTTTTGTCCACGATGCTTCTCTCTTTGTCGTCTGAAATAAATTTCTCGTCGCGATAGTTTTTATCCAATGGAATTTTCTCGACACATCGTTCAGCGTTACTTTGACCGTTGCTTCTTGTATCAGAACGTATGCGGTCACCATCTTTATCAGCACATTTATAGTAGGATTTATCTATGTACTTTGAGCACCCGAAATGAGTTGCAGGGGTATGACGCGTCCTTTCATCGACCTGTTTACAATCGTTGTCGATTTTAGTTTGTATAACCTTATCGAATTGTCTTAAATGAGAGTTTCTATCCAGTTCTGGGTATATTTTTTTACATTCTTCTAGGAAGTCCTCGATGTTTCCAAAGCTTGGCATGGCTTGACTCAAGCATTCTTCATTTCCAATATCAGGTAACAGTTTATATCTACTGTAATTTGAGAAACTTACAAATTGCTCATCCTTCTCCGCATCTTCCACGTCACCGTCTTTAAAATCGATATTCAGATTGTTCGTTTTTTCCAGCTTGCAATCGCGTTGAGTGAGTTTTGTATTTTTGAGATGGTCGCAGCGCTTAACAGCATAGTTTATTTTGCACTTGTCTCCATGATACTCTGACCCCAATCTATGCCTTTTATGAGTACAAGTGCTGATCATAGGGTCAAGTATATTGTGTCCAAGGGACAAAGTTGCATTGCATTTTTCTCTCACCATTTTGTTTTGATTCGACGAGCGGTACCGCTCTGAGTTTCCATACGGGCTGTTATTGTTTGGGAAAATAGTGTATTTTTCATATGGAGATTTATCGGAATATTTGTTGGTAAGATGTTTATTTTTCGCGTCGAGGTAACCAAAGCGAGGGTTTGTTGTGCATGCTCGAGTTCTTGGGTTTGGTGTAGTATCAGTTGAACGGCGGAGTTGTGTTCCTAAATCATGAGAAAGAATATTATTATCATGATGGCACCCACCTTGAAATGAATTTGTGCTGACACCCGATTTAACAAAACTCCGATTGCTGCAATCTTGGCAATGTCGTTTCGTATTCACATTGCGAGATCCGTAACTTTTAGCGGATGAACCGGAAACGGGTGGAATGTCGTCTTCAACGTCATAACTGTAAGAAATCACTTGGTTAAGATTATCACGGAACCAATTGACGTCAGAATCGTCGGAACCATCATCGAGATCATTACTATTATCTTTGTCATAATCATAGGCGTTTGAACTATACGTCGATGACTCTGTGTCTTCATAAAGATACTCATCCAACCTCTTGTTGCAGTTGATGTTACATAATTCTTGCATCACATTCATTCTTTGTCCGCCGTCCTGGAATATGAAAGACCCAACCTCGCATGCATTGTTGCTTTCATCCACACCAATGACATCGCACTGATTAAATTTTAATCCACTAATACCCCATTCAATTTTATCAAAGGGCATCAACGAGCATTCATCAACAATGGCAATTCTGTTATTTTTTTCATAAAGCTCTCTAGAACTGCTTTCTGTTGACATTTCATTACTTTTGCACAAAATCCCTCTACTACTAGCAACCGATAATGACAATTCTTTACCCACCACACAATGTTTAACATTTCTTCTCAAAGTTGTGCTGTCAGTATAACTATGTTTAAATCTCGAAGTGCACATACTTATGTGGCTATTGTTACTGTTCGAATGAAACGAGTCCCCTGAGTTCTCAACGCCAAGATCATGTAAGAGTTCAGAACATTTGCTGAAGTGGAAAGAAACCCCGCCACTACGAGCACTTTCCCTACTCCTCTCTAGAATTTTAGTCACCAACACTCTCGAATCCCTCAACGTTTTTCCTACAATCAAGATCGTCTTTTCATTTGCATCACCAGAACCACCGGCATTATCATCACCACCGCGACCACCACCATCACTACCACCACCTCCTTCACTAAATCTATCACCATCTGCAACATTTTTGCCTGTAGGGATATCTGTCGGATTGCCATTTTTCTCACCACCCACGTGATTATAATCCCCATTTTCTGACACATCAATCCACGTCGTACCGTTTTCAAGCTCTAGTTTATGGTTTTCTTTGTCCCGTTTAGCAACGCATTCGGTTTCCACGATTAATCGTCTGGTACTCCCCTTTTCTTCAACACATTCTGTACTATTCTTTTCATCAAGATAGCATTTCTTTCTTCGACTTGTCACCTGTACCTTTGGTCTGAAGGGGTCGGGATTCGGTCTGGTGTAGGTGGACTGTATGACTAACTTCTCTGATTCTGTGTTTACTGGCATGGTGATGCTCAAACGCCGAGTCACGGGAGGCGCGGGAAGTTGCTCATCACGAGGTACGGCGAAGACGCGTAGCGGAAAATATTCTTTTACAGCGTCTTCTTTATCAGCGCCCGTGTGAAGATTTCGATCTTTATTATACACAGGCGATGTCGGAATAGCCACGGGGCTTGGACTTGATTCTGGTGGTCTTAGAAAGTCCCCAGAATACAAAGCTTTCTTGGTACGATTCTTTCTCGAACCCCGAACATTGCGCTTTCTACGATTGCTATTTTCTCCATATTCCTGATACTTTTCATATTTTTCGAAGTAGTCCCCGTGGCATTCCGACCTATCTAAAACTTTTAAAGATTTCGATTGCCTTTTCAAATCATTCTCAAGGCGTGGACTGATATTTATGAGAGCTTTTTTCGATTTATTGTCCACAGATGTGAACCCGCCAGTATTCTTTTTGTAACTAACATTTTCAATTCTCTTCCATCCAGATATTCTTGATGTAACATCAGCATAGTTTGTACTCAGATTTGATCCGTTATTGTTGATGTTAGATTGTTGTGAACAATGAATGCCATTGTAATCATTTTCATGGTCTAAAACAATATTTTGGTTATTATGTTTGAATATAACTACGAAATTATCGCTGTTGATGTAGCCCACAGTGTTGATGCTTTTGAACCTGCTGTGATTGTTGATGGTACTGCTGTTGTTGTGGTTTCTGTTGTCATCATTAACATTGCTTTTATTCCCTTTCTTCCCCTTTCCATTTTTATCAATACCGCTATACTTGACGTTGGCGTTGCTGTTTTCGCCTTTAATTTTTCGCAGCACCACAGTAGTGCCACTATGACCATCCAAAGATTCTGTTCCAGACCGACGATCACTCGAAGTTCTATCGATGAGACCACTACCACAAGTACTATCACGAGTAAATTCGGACTCTTCGTGATCCACGTCCATATCTACCGACGATCCCCAATGGTTATAACCCATGTGTACATAAGAAGCCTGCGTCTTCCTTCTCCAAATCGCTGCAAATTTTGGTACCAATCCTTGCATCATCTGGCAAGCGTCCTGCATCAAGTCCTGAGCTCGATGTTGGTACCACCGAGCCATCTGACTATTTATACATTCTCTTAAGCTCATTACAGAGCTTCTATCTCTCGTATTATCGTTGTCGGTTTTGCTCCCGTTCTTTTTCTCTTCATTTTCCCCTCCATCCTTGCAAGCGTCTTCATCGTCCAACTCTGCTACTCCATGCGTTGTCGCATCCTCATCCTCCTCGTCCTCCTTACTAAACTTACCATTCTCCTCCACTCCTTTCAATATCTTCTTCTCGTCTCCTTTTTTGAAGAAAATATTTTTGACTAACTTCTTGTTTTTAGTCTTTTTACCTTCCTGTTCTGTCTCGATCACATCCAACCGTTCTCCACAGATACGGATGGTCTTCGACGCATCTTCGTCAGCTCTCAGATCCCTGTGAAATTCGCTATTCTTACTGGCTGGTCCATTGTTCTCTCTTGGTGTGTCACTCAAGTCATCTTCATATTCGTCTAATGTTTCTCCGCAAGTAAGTTTATATCCAATCTCTTCTTCCTCGACCTCCATTTCATCACATACGTCCTCCTCTGCCTTGTCTGATATCACTGCATCCTCATCTATTGTATTCTCTTCTTCTACCTTTTTGTCTACTTCGTACACTCTTTCTGATTCATCTTTTTCTTCAGTACTTTCGTTTTTTGCCTCCCCATTCCTCTTCTCCCAGCGGCCCTCATCTTTAACCTCCTCACTTTCCTCATTTTCCTCCTCCTCCTCCTCCTCCTCCTTCTCTTCCTCTTCTTCCCCCTTTACCTTCTTTTCTTTATTCTCTCTTGAAGATTCCTCACTATCTTCTTTTCCCCTCTCACTTTCCCGTGTCTCCACATTAATACTTTCATCTCCAGTAACTTCTTTCATTTCTTCCTCGATTCTCTCGCTGAAAAATATTTTAAATTCCTCCCCCTTCCCATCTTCTTCTTCTTCTTCTTCTTCTTCTTCTTCTTCTTCTTCTTCTTCTTCCATCTTATCCTCCTCTTCCTTCTCTTCCTTCTCCACCTCCTCCTCTCCCTCACCACATATCCGATATTTTCCCTCTTTGTCCCCGTACCCTTCCTCCTCTGTCTCCGCGTTTTTGTTTTCTTTATCACGAAACTCTTCAACACAGAGGTTTTCAAATTTTATTTTTACTGTGTCTTCAATTTCCTCTTCTTCTCCTCCTTCTCTTTCTTCTTCCACATCCACTTTTACCTTTCTTGCTCCCTTCTGTTCAAACCTATTCGACAAACCTGCAAACATCTCGCCATCCTTAATAATATTATCAACACTACTGTCATCAACTTCAACACTTACCGCACGTGTCTCTCCACCTTTCGATGCCACAGGCGACAACACCATCCTACCTCTGCTCTCACATCTAATCTTATCACATCGCCTCTTCCTCTGATCTGCAATGATTACATCTAGGGCAATCACCAAAAGCTCTAGCGAGTTCACAGTTCGTCTGATAAAGCTCAACTCTTCCTCCACGTCCATGAATTCTTCCCCGATGCGTTCGGTTTCCGACAAGATGGATTCGGAATTAGGCTGGTTGTTCTCGTAAAAAGATGTTATATAATTGAACTCTACCGAGCCCTGCTCATTTTCATCAAAACTGCTCTCCTTATTTTTGCAAACGCTGCCATCCTCATTTATGGAAGTATCTTTCTCTTTTGTATCATCCGTGTCACGTTTTGAGCTTGCTTCTAAAACCGCAAAGTCTTCTCCATGAGTAGAGATTTTCCTTAAACTACCATTGCCTGATTCCTGTTCTTGAGTCTCAGACTTTCTGTGCTCTCGAAGTAAATCTCCAGGGCTGCTGCAATCTTCTACAACAATATCTATTCCGCATGAGGTTTCTTCATTGTGAACCATAACGCCATCTACCGACTGGAGATTCCTACGCACAACGGGTACCTCTTTTAGATTTGCATTTTCAGCCATCACTTCATCTTCCTCTAAAGTCGAGAGAATTTTTTCTCTTTTCTCTCTCTTGTATCTTTTATCCTCCGCTTTGATTTCCAGATCCATCCTTTTTGGTTGATGATTTATTTTGAAAGCCTCTTGCTCTTCCCACATGTCAATGGCATCATACATTATTTCTTCATCTTCATTTTCCTCTTCTTCCTCCTCCGACTCTACTCTCTTCTTCTCTCCTGATTTCTTTGCAAAGCCGCCCATTTTAAATGGCAATGTGTCATCATTATCATCGCCATCACCACCATCTTCTTCTGCTATGTCAAACCTTTCCGTTGTTTTACTCCCAAAATCTCGCTTCTCTTTTTCATTGGCAACACATGCAGAGTCATTCCAATGAGCTGGACAACCCGTCGGTTCAATCAGCTTACATCCTATCACAAGAGCACTTGCGTCTTTTCTCTTTGTGCCATTCTCTTGTGTGTCAATTTTCGAATCTTTTTCATCCCTATCTTTAACTTGCAGTTCGATTTTCGCCTCTTTTTTGACCTTATCTTTGACATGCAGTTCTCTTTCCCTCTCTTTTTCGACTTCTTCTCCTTCGCTATCAATCCATGTCGTCTGAAACATTTTGATTAAATCTGAAACTCTTGGGTTACCTTCATATCTCATACATTTATTTTGTTTTACTTTCGCTTCCAAATCCTCTCGTTCTTCTCTCTCTTCTTCTCCATCTTTGTTTCCATCAAAATATTTCTTTACTGTTCCGACAGTAAGTATCTCATTTGCCTTTGTCTTTTCCTTTAAATCTTTATCGTGAGAGTGACTCAATTTTTCGCCCATTTCTGCCAAACTATCTCTAAAGACATCGTCAATATCGTCATTTCCCCAGCCTCCACCGATTTTATCGTTCATTGTGACAACAGCCACACCGATGTCTTCAAAAAATCCTCGGCCATCATCGTCAGTAATGGAAACAGGGTCCTCCGAACAACACTCGAACCCCTCCGTCTCCATTTCACTCAGCAGAAAACAGTTGATATCACTACATTGCAAATCTTTCTGCGACCGGTTCACACTCGCTTCCGATGTGCTTTCAGGATCGTTGACCATATTTGAGGATTCCAATTGCAACTCATTATTAGTTGATATCACTTCATTTGATCTACAAACACCCAGTAAAATTGAGTTCTCCTTTGGTGAAGGATTCTTTGCATGCGAATGAACTAAAGAACGAGCAATCGGAAACGTCCTTTGATTTGATTCTTTCTTTCCACAAGACGCAATTTTTGGCAGAAGTGTATCGTCTTTCGTCAAGTTTTGTTTGGATTGAATGACACTTGGCCCTACTATATCTTTTCCAGCGTTATTTCCTCCGTATTTTTCAACACCTTCGTCTTCATTTTCATTACCATCATTTTCGCCACACTTTTCTTTCCCGTCGTTACCATCGTTTCGTTGGTTCTGAATTTCATCATCCTTATAATTTTGGACTTTCTCTATCCTTATTAATTTGTCTTCATTTTCAATAAATGCAGTTTTACCACCACATTTCTCATTGGAACTATCTGAAACGTCTCCATCGTTGTCGCCTTCATGACCATCAGTCCAACTTCCACTGCTCTGTTCAATATTCATGCTAACCGATTCATCTCGACTATAATCTAAACCACCATCAGCAGCTACAACATTGACGGCTACAGGAGTAGATGATTCGTCCGCTGATGACCAATTTAGACCGGCTTGTTTGTCTAAAGAGGGCATTTTTTCGACCACACGAGTTGGTAAACTCATTGCTTTGTATTCCTGCTTCTTTTCTTTTTCACCCCCAATACCTGCATCAGATCCATTGTCAGCTAAAATGGTTGCATCAGAACATTCTTCATCGTGGATTTGAAGACATGCCTTTATCTCTCTCGACTTGTCATTGGACCTTAAGAGGCAGTGCCTTGTAGTCGTTAACATCGGGGGGAGCAAACAGCTCACGGATGATGCAGATTTGTCATCATCGAAGGATGTAGTGTTGAGAACTTTATCAGATCTAAACTGCTGATGGGATTCCAGTAGTTCTCGAAAATCTTTGGGGTTATGGAGATGAACCGTAGATTCCGACGACGACGAAGCAAAGGCATGCCCGTTATCGTCACCATCATCATCATCATCATCATCATCATCGTCGTCATCATCATTATGACCATCGCCATTACAGAAGTTGTTCATACCAAGGCCCTCATCAGAACTCGTGATACCATGCTCGTCGGCGGTTTCGAAATCATCGTCTTCACTGCTACTGCTCTCATCTGTATGGAAAAATGATGGATTAACCCTTAATACCTAACGAGTTCGTTTTAACTCTAAAGTAGCACATAATATTCTCATCGTTTGTCACCCGTAGCCGGGGTCCAGATGGCTCAGTTGGTAGAGCATTCGCTTCACACGCAAAAGGGACGCTAGTATATTGTTTCAGGTTAGAACCAAGCTAAATCCCGTATGTCAAGGGTTATTGTAAGAGCAATTTGATCACTGTTATGAAATGCTATGACGAGCTTGTGATAACGTTTTAAAAAAGAGCTTTTATATAGCGCGATATCCACTAAACGTGCTCACAGCGCTTTACAAGGCGTCCCTGGTCCTGAGTAACATTTAACATTTAGGACGGGACATGACGCCTGTTAGGCGATGTTACAATTTTTTTCACTCAGATACAACGCTGTAAACGGCCAGGTACTCAATTTACACCTGAGTACGGCGAGAGAATGTGCGTAAAGAGTGTTTTCCACGGACTCAACTATGAGCCGAGCGAGGCTCGAACCCAAGACCTTCCGATCCGAAAGCGACTGTCATACCACAAGACCTCATAGCCGCATATCAGTGATATCCTATGCTTGATAAAATAAAATAGCATACAATGCTACGCAAAAGAATTAGTGGCCGATTCCTGATGATGATGATGATGATGATGATGATGATGATGATGATGATGATGATGATGACGATGATAATGATAATGATAATGATGTTGATGATGATGAGGTGTCTGGACAAAATAGAAATCACTCACAATCAGTCCCCCACCCCCACCCCTTCTCTCTCTCTCTCTCTCTCTCTCTCTCTCTCTCTCTCTCTCTGTGTGTGTGTGTGTGTGTGTGTGTGTGTGTGTGTGTGTGGGTGTGTGCCCCACGTGCTATAATAGTGCAACGTCAAACTTTCCAGCAACCTCTACTCCTGCCATTACATTAAAAATTACATCAAATACATAAATACACCTCTCTAAAATGGGTCTGAACGCACACAACCACGTGAACACACACACACGCGCGCACACACACACACTCCCACCCACACCCATATACACATACACACAACACAAACACAGAAGTGCATACCATTATCAGTCCTTTTTTTGTGTTCAGGGTCTTTCGGCTCCTTCACGGACACCGATGTTTTGTACGATGCCGCACTAGGATGGGCGTGCCGACGACTTCCGCTTCGCCTTTTAGACGTCCATTTTGGTTGGTCGTGGAATTTCTTCCGGTACAGCTTGTTGAAATACGGATTTTCCGGCAATACCCAAGACTCGGCTGGATTGATATGAGAAATATATATATATATATATATATATATATATATATATATATATATATATATATATATATATATATATATATATATATATATATATATGTATGTATGTATATAGACATATTAGTTTATATTAGCTTTAACGCCATGCCCAGTGAGCTTCAAAATGCTTTGCAAATTATTCTTTCAGCGGACCTTGTGGATTGAATTTCCATTTCGCACTGTCACTGTCACTTATTAAGCGCTCTCTTTGTAATTGTTTTACACTATCAGTTATCCATTATAACATGATTGAGCCGAATATGGCAATGCATATCAAGAAACCTCAGATTGGAGAATGTTGGGCAATTTGGGTGTCGTTTTAAAAGATGCGCCATACAAAGTGACTGAAATGTAAAAGATAATTGACTAAACTAATCATATTTCGTAGGATAATATATATTTTTTTAAATTCCCTTTATTCATCCCCAAGGGGAAATTTGTCTTCAGGGCATATTCCAAGAGAAGAGTGGAATAACCCAGACATCAGCCGCAGTGCAGCGCCGCAAAGCGAACTAGGGCTAGGTGACTTGCTCAGGGCCACACAACGAGGCGGATAGTTGAATTCGGTACCTGTTGGATACGAAGAAAAGACCGTATAAACGCCGAGCTCCCGACCCCCTAAAAGTACATAATACGGTAAATATAGTGCACAGTAAAAGTCTGAGAAATTAGGGAGCAGGCACGATAAAGATCTGAGAAATTGTGTATGAAACAGTGCCAGGCAAAGCAAGAAAGAAAAATACAAGAAAGAAAAAAAATTCACAAAAAGCAGTCTTCCACCCAACAATACAACTTCCGGACCAGAATTTTCCACGCTTACTGTCACCAATCCAGCAACTGGCCACCCTTAAAACCGTTTGACCTTTCACAAGACGAGACACCATACCGCTTAGCCACCGAGACACAACACACACGCCATACGATGACAAAAACGATGTTTTATATTTTAACGTTTGGTAAGAAAACTTTCACTCCACAAATATTTAATAGACGATGTGGAGTTTTTTTTTTTTTAATATCTGGCCATATTCTATGACCGTCACCTAAAAAAAAGGAATAATTGAAGTCAATGTGAACACAGAGCCTCGTTGTAGGAAGGGGGGGGGGGGGGGGGGATTCGAAACAGTACGTAATTGAAAGTGGAGGCTATGAAGATGCTATTAAGAAACTTTTAGTGCGTTTCCAGTTTCCAGGTATTTGACTGCACTTGCCATAACGTTCTATCAACCTTGAGATAAAGTAGATTGAATGCAGCACATGAGATTGTGAAAGTGAAAGTTAATATTTAAGCTACTGGAAACTTAAAGCTTCTTAATTCCGGTGTTTCTTAGATACCGAACGCAAGAAATATATAATTGTTTACATAGCACCTGAAATCTCAACTGTCTCAGCTGAAAGTACAGAGACGTTTTCTCCGGATTGTTCGGACTTTACGAGAAATATTATCGGTCTGTTGTTTTTTTTTTCTTTGTTTGTTTTTTTTTTTTTTGTTGTTGTTGTTGTTGTTGACCGAAGAAGCGTTTTGAACCAGAAACTTGCCGTCCGAAGTATTCTGTTATTTATTTTTTTAATCTTTTACATTCATAAATAGTTGTTCCATAATTTACGCGTCAGAAATGTTTTCAAATATCTGATGCGGTAAGTTAACCATATTTTTAATGGGGTTTTTTGTTGTTTTTTTTTTTAATGAAGAATGAAATATCGGCCAATGTCGTGTCACGTCTTACATGTTAAGTGTTGCTATTGACTATAGACCTCTGTGAGTCGTTTAAAGCAATTCACTGGATATTGCGCTATATAAATGCTCAATTTTTTTTTTCGTTTTGTTGTTGTGTGTGTGTGTAATTTACCAAGGATTCACAATGCTGAATGTTCTCCATAAAGATCTAATTCATTCCTCAAGCAGAGATAACACACTCCCTTTTTCGTACTGGCACTTTTACAATATCCTCAACTGTGTGCGGCTATCTGGTCTAGTGGTCTGACACTCTCTTTCGGATCGGAAGGTCCTGGGTTCGAACCTCGCTCGGCGCTTAGTTGAGTCCTTGGAAAAGGCTCTTTACTCACATTCTCTCATCGTACTCAGGTGTAACATGAGTACCTGGCCGTTAACAGCGTTGTCTCTGTCGAAAAAAATTGTAAAATCGCCTAACATGCCTCGTGTCTCGTTCTACATGCCGCGTCCTACATGTTAAGAGTTGCTGTTGGTCAGGGACCCCTTGTAAAGCGCTATGAGCACGGTTAGTGGATATTGCTCTATATAAAAGCTCAGGTTTAAATATAAAAGCTTAAGCTTAAACTGCCCATAGCCAGTGACAACTCATTCACGTCTAAGTTGGGTGTATAAGGTGCCTAGCCCAATAATCAAAAGATAAAGTCAGACTTTTTAAAAAATCATTTTCACTCAACCCGTCACTAAACACTTCGCTGGGTTCTGTAACAAGACGACACGCCGTAAAGCGGCTATGTGGTCAAGTGGTATGACACTCGCTTTCGGATCGGAAGGTACTGGGCGCATAGTTGAGTCCTTGGAAAATGTTCTTTACTCCTATTTTCTCACCGTACTCAGGGTGTGAAATGGATACCTGGCCGTTAACAGCGTTGTCTCTGTCCGGAAAAAAATTGTAATATCGCCTGGGAGGCGTCATGTCTTGTTCTACATTTTACGTGTTGTTGTTGGTCTACAAGGGAGCCCTTGTAAAGTGCTTTGAGCACATTTAGTGGATATTGCGCTATATTAAAAAAAAAAAAAGAAAAAAGAAAAAAAGCTCAAAAGCCGCGTCATCGTTGCCGCCACCTAAAATGGCCGAAACGATACCCAATAAGTATAAGTTTTGGTTGTGCAATAATCTGATTTGATGTAAGGGTGCGAGATTACCGTTTCTTACGACCAATGCATCCTCTACGTAATTGGCCGCGAATCCGTAAATGTCGGAGGGCTGATGACGAATGACTTCCTTGCTGATTCTCTCCACCAGGAACCGGAAACCAGGGGGCATCAGATTCAGCCAGTACTCTCGTTGGTTGGGATCCATGGCTGGCCCTGCTGCTACTGATGATGATGGCGATCGATGATGATGATGATGATAATGATAATGATGATGATGATGACGTCAATGCCGACAATGTTATTGACCCTCGTGGTCCTGACGTGTTCTATCTAAAGCTTTGTTCGTTAATGGCGAGTTGTTATCATTTTTTTTTTCAAATAACAAATAACATTCTTTACTTGGTATCAGAGGGAAAAGGTAGTTGTTGAAGTGCAGAGATGTTGTCCGTTGATTGCCTCAATTAATGTTTAAGATGCTCCTAAGATCTATGTATGAACAATAAGTGTGTCTGCTCCCTAATGTCTCAATCTTTCTAAGTTCTATGTAAGATGACGCCAAATTTGATTTTTTTAAATTATCAATTTTGTATTTTTAGCACTTTGTTACTGCGATTGCCTCTGGTAATTGTAAATGTCAGCTGTTATGGTGGTGAAGAGTTTTCGAATTAAAAAATAATTTTGGTATTTATTTATTTATGTATGTATTTATTTATTTATTTATTTAATGTTATTGATGTTATCTCTGCTGATATTTAGTAATTGGTTGTAATGTATTCGGTGTTTTTATATAGTGACGTGGCTCTTCGTTTAAAGTGATATGCTTGTTTAAAATTATTGTGTTTTGTTCTTGTTGTTGTTTTGTTGTTGTTGTTGTTGTTGTTGTTGTTGTGATTGTTATTATTGTTGTTGTTTACGGGTATGTTTAAGTAATGATGGTATTTGAAAAGGTGGTTGTTAAAGTGTTGGGGTTTATTTTTTAAATATATATATATATATATATATACGGCGGTTATTCCTTTGAAATATAATAAAAAGAAAATTTTGCGTCCTAATCCAAAAGCGTTAAATTATGCTGTGATCGGTGTCTCCTTTTATGTCGTCAAAAAATTCACTTTGCTATCTTATAACTTGATTTGAATTTACGCGATATCGTTTAAGGCCTCGTTCTAACATTTATCAAAATTATAGTTGTTATTGTTGTTGTTCTTGTATCCAAATTATTATTGTTTCTGTTATTGTTGTTGTTGGTGTTGTTGGTGTTGTATCCAAATTTTTGTTGTTGTTGTTTTGTTGTTGTTGTTGATGATGTTGATAATATTCAAATTTTCGGTGGTTGATATAATTCCAAAACCTAGTAAGCTTATATAACGATTGATTTTGTTGTTCGTCTAATCATTGTTACCATGGTTGTTGCTGATGTTGGTGGTAACGCTGGTAATGATGATGATATGCTTGTTGTTACAGATGCTGTTGTCAATACTGTTGCTGCTGTTGTTGTTGTTCTTGTTGTTGTTGTCGACCTCTTTGTATTTACGTTCCCATTTCCGTGTAATGAGATATTCATCCATATTAGTCACTATGGAATTGAGGCCACTCCCGGAGGTGGGTTGGTTTACCGGCCGTGCAAACGATTACATGATGAAGCCGCCTCACTTTGCAGATTGTTGACTTTTTTCCACCTGAAGTGATTCCAATAATAATAATAATAATAATAATAATAATAATAATAATAATAATAATAATAATAATAATAATAATAATAAGAAGAAGAAGAAGAAGAAGAAGAAGAAGAAGAAGAAGAAGAAGAACAATATTAATAATAATAATAACAATAATAATAATAATAATAATAATAATAATAATAATAATAATAATAATAATAATAATAATGATGATGATGATGATGATAATAATAATAATAATAATAATAATAATAATAATAATAATAATAATAATAATAATAATAATAATAATAATAATAATAAGTGTTATAGAAAGAAAGGAATAAATAATTGATAATATATATATATATATATATATATATATATATATATAATATATATATATATGTGTGTGTGTGTGTGTGTGTGTGTGTAAATTAATAAATGAATAAATATATTAATTAAATTAATCAATTATTGATATAAGTGAATAGCTAAATAATGAATGAATAAATAAATATAGATTATTAAATAATTGAATAATTAAAAATAGATAAATGTATAAATACATTAATCGATTGATTGGTTGATTAATTAACTGAAAACCTCCCAAACCCCTACTAGAACATTATATATATAAAAAAGAATACTGGCGATGTAGCAGCTTTCGGAAGGCCTCCCTTGAATTGTAAGCTTCAATTTTATTAGACGAAGACAGATACTGTGGACGTTTCGGGTTTTCCCCTTTATCAACAAAACAGGATGAATGAAACACTGCAGACGAATGAGATAAAGTGATAGTGGCGTTGTTAACGTCCCGAAATGTATCTGTCTTCGTCTAATATATTGAAGCTTACAATTCAATACTTATCGGCTACGGCTATCGTTATTTTTTCCTTCGAACTTCAAGCAGCAACATTTTCAAGTTTCAAAATCGATGCGTTTGGCTTGTGGTTTAAATATTTCAACATTTTAGTGTGAGAGTTAAAGAATGTAACATCGGCTTTCATTAAAAACGTTTATGTTTAAAATATATATATATTTTTTTTAACCCAAAACGTAAAATGTCTTACCAATTTTACATAATTATTTATTCAAGGAACAACTTCATTGATTATAAAATTGACGTTCGCTATTGGTGCCATTTTGTTTGAAAATTTAGCGCAGTGATTTTTCACGCTTCCGATTTCGTTCGTGCATCTTATCTTCTGCATTATAATAATAATAATAATAATAATAATATAATAATAATAATAATAATAATAATAATAATAATAATAATAATAATAATAATAATAATAATAATTATTATTATTATTATTATTATTATTATTATTATTATCATCATCATCATCATCATCATCATCATCATCATCCCATCATCATCATCATCATAAAAGAAAAATGAATACCTCTTTAACAGATTAAAAACAGAAAAGTGGGTGAAAAAAATAATTAATAATAAACGTCTCAGGTTCAACCCCTCCTGCAGCCAAAAACAAGAACAAGAAAGAGGTAGCTACTGACTAAACAAATACAATTACCTAACCTTACAGGAGTTCCGTCTCTTTACAGAGGTTGAATGTCATGGAACGCCATTCTTCACGCTCAAGGGCCATTACCGAGCAGTCGATTATCTTTTTTCCAGCTGTTGCCTCTACAATTATCCTATCCTGGACTTCCTTGGTTTGCCCAGTACCTTTCTGCCAGCTACTTTCTTGCCCAGTACCTTTCTGCCAGCTACTTTCTTGCCCAGTACCTTTCTGCCAGCTACTTTCTTTGCCCAGTACCTTTCTGCCAGCTACTTTCTTGCCCAGTACCTTTCTGCCAGCTACTTTTTCCCCTAGTAGCACTGGTTTTTGGATAGTGTTGTGTTAATTATTTCAGTCTTATTCTTCCGACATCTGCAGTTTTTCTTTTCAGATTATCATACCCAAAATTTATGTAATGCATAACCGTTTTCTTGTTTAGTTTTTTTTTTCTTCTTTTGCTTGTTTACATATTTGTTTTGTTTTTTATTTTTGTTGGGGGGGGGGGGTGTTGTTTGTTTTGGGGTTGGGTGGGGGGGGGGGGGCACAGTCAGGGAAAAGTCCCGGATTATTCCTTGATTGTCTTTTTAAATACTTCATAAAATTCATTTTTGGTTAGCGCTGACCATGTCGCTACTGCTGACAGTTCGCGGACTTTCCGTGCTTCATAAACATCCATTGATTCCGTCAGGGCCATTGGCGTTGGTGTTGTACTTATAATTCTAGAAAAAGATGGTCGGATAATGAATAAATAACAATTAAAAAATTAAATTCCCTTTATTCATCCGCAAGGGGAAATTTGTCTTTAAGGTTTATTCCAAGGGAAGACTGGAATAATCCAGGCGTCAGCCGCAAAGTGAGCTAGGGCGAGGTGACTTGCTCAAGGCCATACAGCGCAGCGGCGGGTGATTGAACTTGGTACCTTTCGGGTACAAAGCAAAGACCGTACCACTGAACCACGCTGCCTTAGAGTAAACAGTGTTTAACATGAAAACAGTTGATTCCTGATAAAGTAAAAACTGCCGGACCAGAAAAATTGGTTGACATTAAACAAGTTTGACTTTATCCGGTATCAGTCTACAGAAGATCACACATAGTTTAAGAAAAGAAAACGTGGGACCAACAAAAGGTGTTGACTTTAAGCAGAAATTGACTTTAAAGTGTTCACTTCGTGCGGCTTCCACTTGAATTTGTATAATGGTCATATAATGAGCGCGCTTCTGATGAGATTTAGTTAATTTTGAGTGAGAAGATTTTCTGTTGGGCACAGGAATAAGCTGAAAACTTGTTTTAATGAGGATATAACCGAGTATTGTCCTGTCGTTCTTTTGACTTCGACTTAAGACATTCCGACGAGGTAGACTTATGTTATCTGTAGATAATTGCTCGTTAGATTTTAGGGGTTTTTTTCACAGCGCTTACGACCCTTTCAGGGGACGTATACTTATTTGCAAGTCTGATAACCCACATTGTTATGGTCCCATTTTTGTAATAGAAATACTCTCAAACCGACACAACGTATTGTCTATTACAACAATGTTAAACCAGGCCCACAATTGCGTTCGGTTATGGGACCTGCTAATTAGTACACCTAGCTTTGAGGTCATATCACCACCCAAAGATGGAATGTGATTAAATGTCCAAATGATATTAGATGTAACCAAAAGGAGATCTAGTTTAGTTTAGTTTTTTTAAAAATGGTTTTAGAGCCCTAACGAACCTTGTAGTTGTAAGTAATTTCAGTAAGCGCCAGTACCAGTTCTAATAGGGAATAGGGGATTTCATGACAATTATAGCGTCCAAGAATAAGGCAGACAAAGGGGAATTGGTTAAAATAGGAAACATATGTAGATTCCAAGAGCACACTATCAGTGTACTTAGTTTGAGATCACCTAAAAGTCTCATCCAGACACAAGCACAGGTCCCTACCTACTAAGAGGAAAACACTCAAATGTTTACAAATATATAATACATAAACAAAACATCTATTTTCCAGCGTGCTTTCTGTCTTTGTCTCGCAGATTTTCCAGCTGGGAGGGAAGCAGCCAAATGAGTTTTGTGAGATGATTTTTTTTTGTCTTGTATATCATCATCTCTCTGTTATGCAATGTATTTGTTTCTTCTTCTTCATTTACTTTCAGTCTATCTTTGGTGTATTGTCACAAGTTTTAAGCGATATAAGCAATAATCAGCATGACATAGTTATAAATTGTAAGATTCTTGTCAAATGATCCAAATCATGTGCTTCAACCGCGTCTTCTGTGAGGATATTCCAAAGTCAACTTGATGGCTTGAAGGATTTGTGAGGCTTTGTGGTCTAATGGTATGGCACTCTGTTGTGGATCGGAAGGTCCTGGGTTCAAGCCTCACTCGGCGCATAGTTGAGTCCTTGAAGAAGGCTCTTTACTCACATTCTCTCATCGTACTCAGGTGTAAAATGAGTACATGGCCGTCAACAGCGTTATCTCTGAAAAAAATGTTTGTAATATCGCCTAAAAGGCATCATGTCCCGTCCTACATGTTAAATGTTGCTGTTGGTCAGGGACCCATTGTAAAGCGCTTTGAGCACGTTTAGTGATGTTGCGCTTTATAAAAGCTAATTTTAGAAAGATTCGAATTGCATATGACTTTGTAATTTGGAGCTTTTTACATGAGTGTGTTCCTCTTAGTTTGGACATGTGCTTGTGTCTTTATGAGACATTTAGGTGATCTCAAACTAAGTACACTGATGGTGGTATACTCTTGGAATCTATATCTGTTCCCTACTTGAACCAATTACCCGTTGTTTTGAGAAATTATATTTTATCTCCCGTAAATCATCTCTGTTATCTACTTTTATAATTATTAGGTTTGAACATACTGTAGTTTGTAAGCATTTGTAGTATCAAAATAGGTATATTAATGCAATTGTCATGACTGGGTGGGGTTCCTAACGTCCCATAGTGCTGTGTCTTCTATCCCCCTGTATCTGCTTTCTGTCTTTGTCTTGGAATGAAATTACTTGGGTTTTGTGCTGACCCTGGCCGGATACCCTAGCTGGGAGGGAAACAGTCAAATGTATAGTTAGAATTATGGGAGATTATATTTTTTTGTCTTGTAAATCATCTCTCTGTTGAGCATTGTATTTTTTTTTTTTACATATTATATATGTGTATCCCCCTTAGTTGGGACCTGTGCTTGTGTCTAGATGAGACTTTTAGGTGATCTCAAACTAAGTACTTTGATAGTGTGCTCTTGGAATCTACATCTGTTCTTATTTGAACCAATTTCCTTTTGATTACCTTTTCTTGGGTGCTTTGATTGTAATTCTAGAACTTTTTACAATTCCATTTTCTTCCTTTTTACTGGCGCTATGACCTTAATGTGTTGCAAGCGCCGTAAACCCTTAAAAACAAAACAAAACAAGCACAGTACAAACATTAAAAACAAACAAAGAAATTGTCATGAAATCCTCTATTCCCTATTTGAACTGGTCCTGGCGCTTACTGAAATGACCTACAAGTTTCTTTAGCGCTCGAAAACTATTAAAAATAACTAAACTAAACTAGATCTCCTTTTTGTTGGATCTAATATCATTTGGACATTTAATCACATTCCATCTTTGGGTGATGATATTGCAAGGTGTACCAATTAGCAGGTCTGATAACCGAACGCAATATTCGGGGGCCGGGTTTAACATTGTTGTAATAGACAATATTGTGTGTCGGTTTGAGAGTATTTCTATTACAAAAATGATACCATAACAATTTGGGTTATCAGACCTGCAAATGAGTATAAGCCACCTCATCCTAGTTCTTTTTGAGGCACTGCACTGCGGCTGGGTTATTCCAGTCTTCCCTTGGAATAGACCCTAGAAACAAATTATTGCGCCTATGGGACGAATATAGGGAAATGTATTTTATTTATTTAATGGTTATTTCCTTATCATTAAACTGTACATGTGATACATCAGACGAGACATACAGCCAAGTAATTTCATCCCAAGACAATTTGGGTTATCAGACCTGCAAATCTGTCATCTGAATTTTTTGCCAAATTGGGACCTAAAATTTGCCAAAATTTGCCAAAAAACCCCCCCAAAATTTTGCCAAAAATTTGCCAAAAAATTTGCGGAGGAAAAATAAGCGTTTCAGTAAAAATTAACACGCAATACAGAAAAAAATTATATAAAAGACAATATATGACATTTAAGGACTTTAGAAATGAAATGACTGTGATTAGCGTTGTTACAAAGATTTTAAAGGATCATTATCCGTAGAGAGTAGCTTCCCTTGGTTTGGTCCCAGGCAAAGCTGCAACATTTCTCAAGTTTCGCACTTTTTTTTTCGTTATTTTGTTTTCGCTTCTTTTTTTTCCCCAAAATTTGCCACGCGATTTGCCAATTTTCCCAAAATTTGCCACGATTTGCCAATTTTGGGAAATTGGCCCAAATTTGCGGATCGCCCTGATATTTGCGGCCGCAAATTGCCATTTGCGGCCACAAAAAATGCAGATGACAGGCAAATGAGTATAAGCCATCTCATCCTAGTTCTTTTTGCAGCACTGCACTGCGGCTGGGTTATTCCAGTCTTCCCTTGGAATAGACCCTAGAAACAAATTATTGCACCTATGGGACGAATATAGGGAAATGTATTTTATTTATTTAATGGTTATTTCCTTATCATTAAACTGTACATGTGATACGTCAGACGAAACATACAGCCAAGTAATTTCATCCCTGTATAGGGGGATAGAAGACACAGTAAGTGCCACCCAGCCTACTATGGGAGGACACAGTAAATGCCTCCAAGCCAACTATGGGAGGTCAGGAACCCCACCCAGCCTGTGAAAAATGCGTACATAAGTCGATCTTGGGGTGAACAAAAAGAACTAAATTCACAAGACAAATATATTTATTCGTTATTTTATTTGACTTAATAATAATATTACATTTATATAATTATAATCGGCAATGTTAACACCCAATCTTCATACATGCATGAGCACACACACTCAAACACACTTGCTTTGATGACTTGAATTTAGGATGTAATCTAATATATGAACTAAAATTTATGTGAATTCTCAACATAATTTACTCTGAAGAAATTAATCATGAATAAATACGAACACAATATTTAAAATTTCACAATTCATTTCATGAAATCAAAGACACAGCCCGGTTTCAAAACCTCTGAATAAGCACTGCGTTTCAATTTCTTTTAGTTCTTTCGATTGAGAATCGTCCTGAACGCCTATTATTTTTATACCAAGAAAGATGCGTATATATAAAATGTTATCTTAGCATATTGGTGCATCTACAAAGCATCGTTGAAGGTCTCTGTTATTATCTCAAAGATTATTAAGAACGTGCACTAATGTTTCTTATAAGATATAAAATAAAAACAATTAAACTGTTGATCTTTACAATCTAAAAGAAAATATTGATGCTACAATCCCAAAAAATCTTTGCCATAAGCATCTTTTCTTTTTTTATAAGTTTAAAGATATCTGTAATATTTTGCGTCACTTCATAGAAATCTTTTTGTACACTTGCGGATCCTTTACCAAATTAAATCTAGTTTACACCAGGGATACATCTTGCCTTGATTCATAAAATAAAACTGGATGCTAATAATCTAATGAATAAAATAGCAAAGATCTCAAAGCTAAATTAATCATACTGCTCAAGAAGAATTCCACTCATTTAAATCTAATTACCATACAAACTCACCTCCTTCTTATTACACTCGCACCCACACGAATATCTGATTATTTTATATACACTCTCATTCAATGCGAGGATTATAGTAGGATGATCTAAATGGCTAAAATCATTCATAAAATTTGTGTGTGTGGGAAGAGGGGGGTGGGGGGTGGCGACAGTGAAGATGGTGAAAAACTATGATGATAATGATAGGGATGATATTATTGATGACGATGGTGATCCGATAATAATGATGATGATAATAATAGTGATGACAAAAACGATAAAAGTGAACAATTTTCTAGCATTCAAAATCTAACATTGAAACCCAATCTATACAAAAAGTCTGATTTACATAAAAGGATACGGATCTAAGATTTGACCATTAATATGTCAGATGATGTACAGGAGAAACGGAATCATTATGCATCTGATTATGATAAATAAATAAATAAATAAATATCAATTACAAACCACTCTAAATATCAACCAATCAACTTTATTCTCTCTCCCAATCACTTTGACCAATATCAAATTAATGACTCAACTGAGAAAAAAACACACAAAAAAAAAACAATCAAATAAATAAAATAATTTTTAAAAACAAAACATAAAATAAGACTGCAAATCTTTCATTCATTTGCTACATACCTTACATAAACGAATTTAAAAATACAATTAAATGAATGATGATATAAAAAAAAAAGTATTTGGTTGACAGTGCTCCATATTCGTAAAAAAAAAAAAAAAATGCAAATTATGGCCAGTTTCCATATAGATTTTATATTTTTTGGTTCGTAATAAAAAAACAAAACACCAGCATTTTATAGGCAGATGTCTTATAAATTAAATACAAAAGAAAAACAAAACAAAAATCCAACACTAATAATAATAATAATAATAATAATAATAATAATAATAATAATAATAATAATAATAATAATAATAATAATAATAATAATAATAATAATAATGACACAAATTAAAAAAAAAAGAACAAACTAAAAACAAAACAAGACCAACATTGAATGTATCACTTTGTGCTGGAAATTAAATGCTGCGTTTTTTCTTTTAGCTTAAATAACTTTACAAATACAACAGTAACATTTAGACCGTTAACATGTTAATCAGTATTGAGTACGACATCGCTTTCAATTCAATTTATTAAAGGCGGACTAGATATTTTTTCACAATATATTATTATCAATATCATCATTGACATGCTTCGTATATTACTAGGCAATATCATGCTATTCACCAATTTCAAAATACACATATAAAGCAAATACAAACAGTACAGACCATAAGAGAAACATGTTCAAGCACAAACCCTAATTACAAAATAAGTTTTAAAATACAAAACTCCAAACTTCATACAAATTCACAAATAAAAATCTAATTTAATTTCCCCACAATAATTTAAGAAAAAAAAATGCACACATCATAAAAACAATTTTTTTTAAAGTAAAAAGAACCCCCCCCCCCCCATAAAACAAACAAACCTAAAACCAGGTAAAACGACCTAGAAACAAGAAATCATCAGTTTTTGATTTACTACATCAAATAGCAAACACACCGTTGTATTTTTACATGATTCCCAAGATAAAACAACAATTGACGACAGTAATGGTAATAACAATACCATCAAATTGGTGTGTTCAACACGCCAAACTAAAACAACCCGCAAACAATCACATGTCATACATTTCATAATATATTATACACATACACACATTGATGTGTGACTTTTGTTGGAATGGTCTTCAAAATGAGTGAGTCGAATGTTTCAAGGGAATACAAATTCCAACAGAAATGCCTATTTTTACAAGATTATAAAAACCCCTGTCTATAAATAAAAAAGTTTGAAAAAAAATAGGAATATAAAAAAGAATTCAGAAATGACCATTTTGTGCTAATAAATTTGAATGGTTCTTGAATGCTTCTTATGGCAGATTCAAATTTAATGTTCCAGTAAGAAAAAAAAAAAAAAAAAAAAAAATTCCATTCGTCAATTTGCTCGATGGAAATAAACTTGAAATCTAAATTCCGTTAAAACATAAGACTTCACTAAGAATAATAGCAAAAAAAAGAAAAATCAATAATCTAACAGATATCAAGAGAGATCATATTACTCTTTCTCTTCCTGTAAACTACAAACTGTACCATTTCAATATTTATGGAAGTAAAAAGAAGTCACCAAAGTCAGCAAAACATGCTTAATTCCTCAAATTATAACAAGACTAATTCGATTTATGAATACACACCGATTAACTAGACCAAAATCTAGAGGTGTCTAAATGAGTCAATAAAATGTATAGTAAAAAAAAAACAAACTAGATACACTAGACATGCACTACACACTATACGACAACTGTCATGAGAGAAATCTTATTGCTGTACTATATATAAAACCATCAAGCTACTGTAGGGAGACGGAGACGGTCATATTATAATTACTAGTTCAGATGCATCCCCGTGTCAAAATGTTGACAATGTGAGATTTTACAATTGAGTTAAAGTTCTAGATTGCTGAATGCTTGTTGCAGCTCCTCGTAGATCTCGTCATACTCGGCCCTGATGTTCTTTTCACCATCTTTGTATGGGTCCTGGTTGAAATAAAGAAAAAAAATAATTGTAATTATGGGCACATCTCAGAGAGCATGGATGCCAGCAGGATGAAGTGTTGAAACCTGAAACTAAAATCTCGACACTTTGCCAAACCTGAAAATGTTCCTACTGAAAATGCGACCTAAACTTTATTCTTATTTCATCACCGTTTTTATACCATTATTAAATGATTACACTGAAAAGGTGGCTGAATCACGCTTTCGAATTTTTACAGATGCTATCAGGTTATTTTACTCAAAACACTGAAACCTGAGGTATTTGACTTCGAGATATTGCGAAACCGGAATTCCGGCATGAATCGGAAAACTGGCACCCATGTCAGAGAGTAACTTTTTATTGTAAGCTTTTTTTAAACTGAATACCATTTTGATAAATGATCAACATATTGAATGAGTCGGACCAAAATTAAAAATCATCTTTTGGAAAAGGACTTTTAATAAAGAGCATATGGAAACACTGTATGGCAATTTATAAAGAGAGGGCGATTTCAAGCCCAAATTGTGTCAGATATGCTTGAGTGTGCCAAGTCTGTCTTATAAAGGCCAGAGGTATGGCCTATCTCAATATATCAAATTAATATATAAAGAGTTGCTATTGGTTCTTGGTTGTATATTTTTACATTTTTATACATTTGCATATATTATATATATATATACATTGTCGTCATAGATTCTCAACTTTGTGTTTATACATTTTCATGTCTGTAAACGAATTTCAATTTTTTTTTTTGGGGGGGGGGAAGAAAAAAGTATATCTTACGTTATCTTAAAGTTAGCCTTGAAGTGAACAAAAGATTCTTTTTTCCATGCGAAGGAAAGTAATATCAATTTAAAGTTCCATATTGTAGTTGTGAAGCCATCAAACATTTCATCGTTGATTTCACATAATATTGTCATAAGTGACAATTGGTCACTTTAATGATATATCATAAATTTCAGTTATACATTCTATATATAATATATATTATATCTTATAAATCAACTAGAATTAACCTGTGATTTTAGGATATATCATGATTTAAGTACATACATATATAAAATCCTTTCTTATTATGCAAAAAAAAAAAAAAATTTAAAATTTAAAAAATTGAGCTTTATATAGCACAATAGCCACTAAATGTGCTCAAAGCGCTTTACAAGAGGTCCCTGGTCAACAGCAACATTTAACATGTAGGATGGGACACGATGCCTGTTAGGCGATATTAATTTTTCAGACAAAGACAACACTGTTAACGGCCAGGTACTCATTTTACACCCGAGTACGGGTGAGAGAATGTGAGTAAAGAGCCTTTTCCAAGGATTCAACTATGCGCCGAGCGCGAGGCTCAGACCTTCCGATCCCAAAACGAGTGTCATACCACTAGGCCACATAGCCGCACTGTGTCAATACTTTTTTTGCTGATTTGATAATTTGATACGTGAAACTTGTCGCCCACAATACTATGTGAATTCCATAACGATATTGATATATGACATGAAAACAAATTTAAAGTTGTTGATTTTGTTGTGTGATGCGACACAAAAATCAGTATAATTATGTAGAAAAATACTTAAAAAACAATAAAATTGTATCAACCAAATAATGCTGTATTTCCAAACATATTTTTGAGAGAGAGAGAGAGAGAGAGAGAGAGAGAGAGAGAGAGAGAGAGAGAGAGAGAGAGAGAGAGAGAGAGAGAGAAAGAAAGAGAGAGAGAGAGAGAGAGAGAGAGAGAGAGAGAGAGAGAGAGAGAGAGAGAGAGAGAGAGAGAGAGAGAGAGAGAGAGCTCTGACCTTGAACTTCATGCAGCTGAGTTTGTGCAGGAGTTGACCCAGCTGTTCCTTGATGATGGCGAAGGTGATCTTGTTGTCGCTCTGGGCCGTGGACTCAACCGCGTGACGTGACATGTCGTAGAAGGCGATGATATTTCTGAGCATGCCCACCGTCTTGTAGAATGGACAGAACCTGTAAAGTTAAAATTGTGAAGAGATTGAATCAAGTGAAAGGCTTAAGAACCAAGAAGTGAATGGTAAAATAGTCTTTTTCAAAATGTGAGCTTTTAAATATTGCTCACTAAATGTGCTCAAAGCGCTTTACAAGAGACCCTAAGACAACAGAAACAATTGAAATATATACGATGAGACACGCTGCCCATTACAATTTTTTTTTTCTCAACAAAACAATACTTATACTAACCAGCTACTCATTTCAAATCTGAGTATGATGAGTAAATGTGAGCAAAGAGTATTTTCCAGGGACTCAAGATTGCATTAACCACATTATCCATTACTATCAGTGCTTTACAAGGGGTCCCAAATCAACAGCAACATCTAACATGGTAGGGACGAGACACGATTCCTGTAAGGCGTTACTACAGTTTTTTTTTGTTTTTTATTTTACAGAAAATGCTTTTAACAGCCAGTTTACACCCGTGCATGGTGAGAGAATGTGAGTGAGGACTAATACTAATACTTGAGCTTTTATATAGCACAAAATCCACTAAAAACATGCTCAAAGCCCTTTACAAGGGGTCCCCCAGCCAACAGCAACACTTAACATTTAGGATGAGACATGGCACCTGTTAGGCAATACTATAATTTTTTTTCCAGACATACAGAAACAACGCTGTGAACAGCTAAGTACTCATTTTACACCTGAGTATGGTGAAAGAGTGTAAGTAAAGAGTCTTTTACAAGGACTTAACTATGCACCCATCAGGGCAAGACCCAGGACCCTTTTCCAAGGTCCAAGGACTCAACTTTGCACTGCTTAAAGCAGGACTCGAACCCAGGATCTACTGATCTGAAGACCATGGGTGCAAGCAACTGGACCTCAAAAAGCCTGCAAGTCTACTTATGACCAGACATATAATCTGAAAAAGCCTGCAAGATTAAAAAAGAAGTTCACGCTGTGTTTTTGTCTGGGTCAACTTTCATTTCTTCTCTAATCAACTTCCGTTCAAATTTAATAATATAACTATCACTTCCAGGTCACAGTAGCATCATGATTCAAAAGTTTCGCTTAATCATATGGACGTACCCGACCCGATTGTTGGACCTAAACAAAAAAAAATTGTTTTTTTTTAAATTTAAAAAATCAATCAAATCCAAATCGCAAAAAGCCAGCGACGTTTTTTTCGGTAATCCAATCGGCCAGCACTCTTGCACCCATGGAAGACGAGTGTCCACCGCGAAGCCTCATAAATTCTGTAGCGTGAAACATATAGTAACAGTTACTCTTTGCTTTGAACACTTTTTGATCATTGAGAACTTTGCCATATTGGCCAACTTTTCAAAGAGCTTAAACGGGACGCTCTAATGCACAATATTGTCATGACCCAAAACAGCAGTATGTTTGGACTTTTATATCAGTGATGATACTCACAAAAAGTCAAAAAGGAGGAAAAGTCTCGGAAAAACGGAAAACTCACCTAGAACATTCTTGCACCACAGGAAAGTAAGCAGGATGACTTCTTTTGAGTACAATTTTAAAACGCCCGGAGTCCAGTAAAAGGAGGAAATTTTTTATATATATATTTTTTTTTTAAAAAGGAGGCATTTTTTAAAGATTTATTATATAAAAAAAAAGTAAAAGGAGGAAATGAAGGAAATATCCGCGGATCGAGGATCTGAGGAGGAAAACCGAGGAAAGGAAAGAAAACCGCGGATTTCCGCGGAAAAGTATCATCACTGATATAGTTACAGTTACTCTTTACTTTGATCACTTTTTGATCATTGAGAACTTGGCCAACTTTTCAAAGAGCTTAAACGGGACGCTCTAATGCACAATATTGTCATGACCTAAAACAGCAGTATGTTTGGACTTTTATATAGAATATAATCCAGATTCAGAGCCTTTTATTTTCATTGTTTTAATTTTCTATTCACAAAAGCATAATCTGGCAGGCCTGGAAATGGCCAGTGAAAAAAATTGTCAGAACTTTTTGAACACGCGAAAATAAACCGGACAAAAATATGGATTAACAAACACAACACAGATATGACACGCCAATTGACGTTATCTTTTATAGCCGTTGGGCCCATGAAACCGGAGTTAATTCAATAGGGAAATGAACAATATCAATTGCTCGCTATCCTTTGGATAAGATGCTAGTCTATCGCAAACTAATTTCCACTAGATCTTACAGACCCAGCAACTCGTTTACTGCTGGATCGACAGGGGGCCCGAAATTTTTTTTAAAAATCTATTCTTCACAAGGGATTGATCTCAGTCCTTTTCTTGTGAAGCGAGTGCTCTACCATACTAAGCTATCGGGAATCCCATATAAAGTGGAGAAGGGAGCCAAAATATTGTGGACGATGCAAAGATTCAATAGGAGTTGGGTGATTTAGCAGTTCAGCTGCATAGCCCCATATCCCAATCTATATCGTATCAAGATTTGTCACAATACGGCTGGCAGTAGAAATATCAAGCCTACTGTACCTGTCATAAGGAGTGTAACCGTTCTGTTGAAGGAAATCATCCTTGATCAGCTTGGCTGCCTCCAATGTAATCTTGTCAGATTCTGCCAAAGAACCCTACATAGAAGGGAATGAATAAAATGACTCATACGATATATAACTGCACACCAGAGATTTCAAACTGCCAAACAACACATGATTAAATAATGACAAATGTAGCAAATAGCATCTGATAGACAAATAACTTATACATTTTAAACAATTATCATGGACTGAAGATTCTATCTCCACTTTTGGAAGAATTTACATTACAATCATATTTTAAAAGGCTTCATCTGACAAATTTATTTTAGTCCAAATCGGAGAATAAGCTCAAAAGTTATATACAAAAAAAGAATAACTGAAGTTTATATACATTTATTAACAAAAAAATAAACTTTAATATATTTTTTTTAATTTGAAGAAATGTGGAGGTAAAATATAAAATCAATGAATCCTCATCCAAAAAACAAAACTTATATACCTTTCCGACCAGCTGTACAATTTCTGATAAATCCTCTTCCTCTTGAAGAATTTCTTTACACTGAAAAATTGAGAGTAAGGACAGATTTAGTAATACCCGAAAAACAAAAATTATATTGACATGCAGATACACAACTATATATCTTGTTTAAGGTTTAAATAGTTTTAAAAAGATTAAATATATTAGTCAATCAGAAATGCAAAGCCCACAAACATATTAACTTAACCGAACAATGATCATTGCTTGATACTTTTGAAAAGCTTAGAGGTTTATTGCAGAATAATCTCCATTAAATCCATCTAGGTTTTGTTTCAGAACACTTGTATACTGCTTTAAGCAAGTTGGGTGGATATAACGCCCTGTAAAAGCTCGTATTTTCCACTTTCTCTTTTAGTTTACAGGGCTATCAGCCTTGACGAGCACCTTACCTTATTCCTGAGTGGTATAAATTCTGAGAAGTTATTCTCGTAGAACTCTTCGAGAGACCTCTCGTACTTGGAGTAAGACATGAGCCAGTTGACTGATGGGAAATGTTTACGCTGGGCCAGCTTCTTGTCCAAACCCCAGAACACCTGCACAATGTTCAGGGTGGCTGTGGTTACAGGATCGGAGAAGTCACCACCAGGAGGGGAGACACTGTCATTGAAATGGAAGAGAGTAATGAAAAAAAGATTATTTAATACTACTACTACTACTACTACTACTACTACTACTAATAATAATAATAATAATAATAATAATAATAATATAATAATAATAATAATAATAATAATATAATAATAATAATAATAAATAATAATAATAATAATAATAATAATAATAATAATAATAATAATAATAATAATAATAATAATAATATTAATAATAATAATAATATTAATAATAATAATAATAACAATTCTTATATAGCACCTCCTGTTCAAACCTCTAAGCTCATATTTTCCACATGTTATCACATGCCATACACCCTTCAACACACACACACACACAATTGATAATGAGGCTTGCCTCAAAAAGATATTTACTGAAAAGAAAAAAGTAGTATAGAACCCATTTTCTTATCTCAAGTCCTAATCAGATTATTTTCAATGTCAATGTGACAGTTTGAAAAAGGATGATTTCTATTTTTTCCCCATGAACAAATCCACTATGAAATGACGAAAAGTCTTGTCATTCTCAATTGATACTTCATACAGAATTGACCAAGGGCTTAAGGTAGGAAAAAAAAATCTCTATAAAAGACAAATTATGTATGATAAAAATTCAACCTGCAGTTTAAATCAGAAAACAATTCCTATCCTCAGTTATTTTGAATCGGTTTCTTCCGTTAGTCACAATAGTGTGCCTGTTTGAGATTTGTAAGCTTAGGCTTAACTTTACGCTTCAACAAACTTTTGTTTTTTAATTGTTTGATATTGTAAACACGGAGTTCTCATATTGCTGATGTTGGCAAGTTTATTTATAACTCACGCAGAATTGGTTTTTAAAATCTAAAGAGGTCTTAATGCTACAGATCCAGACAATCAGGATGATGAAACATACAAGCAATAAATTCCCCCCCCCCCCCCCTTCCCAAAAAAAAAAAAATTAACATCTAAAAGTCTGCCTTTTCCAATATGATCCCTTCTGGCATTTTTCTTTCTTCTTTGTCAGAAGCGGCAACAGTCACATTTTTTTTTTCACATTCTTATTTTATACCAGTGCCAGCTCCACAATTTTTCTCTTTTTAAAATAAATTGTTAGAATGAAATCAACTTCATTATAAAAGTAATAATAAACAAAAATGACTATAACAGCTTCCAAAAAGAACAAAATACCAAACACTGAACATTTCAGGCTCAAAACCCCTCTTCAGCCAACAAAAAAAAAAACCCAATAAAAAAACATAAATACATTTTACGTTTTATATGTTTTTTGTTGTTGGCCGAGTAAGGGATTGAGTCAAAACATTCCGTGTTTGGTATTTTGTTCTTACTTGAAGCTGTTATATTCATTTTTGGTTTATTACTTTTTTACAGTCCACAGCTTAGTATCACTATGACCATTATCAGTGATGATACTCACAAAAAGTCAAAAAGGAGGAAAAGTCTCGGAAAAACGGAAAACTCACCTAGAACATTCTTGCACCACAGGAAAGTAGGCAGGATGACTTCTTTTGAGTACTTGAAGAGTACTTTAAAACGCCCGGAGTCCAGTAAAAGGAGGAAATTTTATATATATATATATATATTTTTTTTTTTTTAAAAGGAGGTATTTTTTAAAGATTTATTATATAAAAAAAAAAAGTAAAAGGAGGAAATGAAGGAAATATCCGCGGATCGAGGATCTGAGGAGGAAAACCGAGGAAAGGAAAGAAAACCGTGGATTTCCGCGGATCCGCGGAAAAGTATCATCACTGCATTATATTCTTTTGATATTTGTCACCAAACTATTGATTAACTGTGAGAAACTAGGAATTAAAAAAAAATTAATACTCACGCTCCTACAATACTGACAGATCCTTCTCTTCCAGGATTACCCAGACACTTGACACGACCGGCTCTCTCGTAGAAATGGGCAAGACGAGCAGGCAAGTAGGCTGGGTAGCCGGAGTCGGCAGGCATCTCAGCCAGACGACCAGAGATTTCTCTAAGGGCCTCTGCCCATCGGGAAGTGGAGTCGGCCATCATGGACACATTCAGACCCATGTCACGGAAGTATTCGGCCAGTGTGATGCCTGGAAAAAAAATTTAAAACATAATGCAGATAATCCTAATAATTCTTGGGCTTTATTCATCAGCAGGATCTGATTTTTTTTTTTGTTTGTTTGTTGCTTTAGGTCTCTTCCAACACAATTGAGGTTATATGAGAGACCGCTGAAACAAAAAAAACAAGCAATCTAACAAAAATGGTACAAATGTCAATCAAAAGCATAACCTAAAGATATCATAAGCTAAATTATAAATAACCAAGAACAAACAGGCAGAAGATTTACAGAAAAAAAATATCCCCTGTCAAAAATACAATCACAAACCAAAGAAGCAGGATAGGCTAGTAAAGAGAAGAAGAAACGACATCACTATCAGATCGTACACCCATGTGAACATCATAGGTATATGATTCAAGGGTGATGCTCCCATCCAACCACCCGCAGCAGGATCTGAAAATCAGGACAGGTTTGATGGTAATGAAAAGATGTGAATGTTGCTGCTTGAAGCTCGAAGAAAGAAATGACAATGTGAAATTGTTTGTTTGTTTGTTGCTTTAGGTCTCTTCCAACACAATTGAGGTTATATGAGAGACCGCTGAAACAAAAAAACAAGCAATCTAACAAAAATAGTACAAATGTAAATCAAAATCATAACCTAAAGATATCATAAGCTAAATTATAAATAACCAAGAACAAACAGGCAGAAGATTTACAGGAAAAAAAAATATCCCCTGTCAAAAATACAATCACAAACCAAACAAGCAGGATAGGCTTGTAAAGAGAAGAAGAAACGACAACACTATCGGATCGTACACCCATGCGAACATCATAGGTATATGATTCAAGGGTGATGCTCCCATCCAACCACCCGCAATGTGAAATTGAATGTAAGCTTCAATTTAATATGTCTTCAATTTAATATACAAAAACAGATTTGGTATATTAAATTGAAGCATACATTCAATTTCACATTATTTATTTGGTAATGAAAATATACTCAAAAGAATAAAAAGTGTAATCTACCCCCAGGGACTGATTTAATTATTGCATTCCAGAGCTGATTATAGCTCTATATTGTCACCAAAACAACAACAACAACAATAATAATAATAATAATAATAATAATAATAATAATAATAATAATAATAATAATAATAATAATAATAATAATAATAATAATAATAATATTTCTTCTCATCTAGAGGTTTACAACACGTACATACTTTCCAAATCTTATTACACACTTAACACCCTCAAACACATACACACATGAGTGATTTTATATTTGCACAGATACAGCAGAGATGCATGGTAAGAATAGGCAGGTACAAGAGAATTAAAAAAATAAGCTATATAAGAGTAATTATAAACCAGGACAATTAACTATAATAAATACTTCACAAAATAAACGGCTTTAGACATTTCTTGAAAGCTACAGCACAGATCGGACATATGCAGGAAGCAAATTCCAAACAGTTATCATCAATTTTAACCAAAACTTTTTTGTAAAAAATCTGAATGTGAAGGAAAACCGTGACCAAGCTTGACATTATAAAAATCTGTATATATCTAATATGTCTGTCTACGCAAAAGCTCTGTTAAAAATCTGTATATATCTAATACGTCTGTCTACGCAAAAGCTCTGTTAAAAATCTGTATATATCTAATATGTCTGTCTACGCAAAAGCTCTGTTAAAAATCTGTATATATCTAATATGTCTGTCTACGCAAAAGCTCTGTTAAAAATCTGTATATATCTAATATGTCTGTCTACGCAAAAGCTCCGTTAAAAATCTGTATATATCTAATATGTCTGTCTACGCAAAAGCTCCGTTAAAAATCTGTATATATCTAATATGTCTGTCTACGCAAAAGCTCTGTTAAAAATCTGTATATATCTAATATGTCTGTCTACGCAAAAGCTCTGTTAAAAATCTGTATATATCTAATATGTCTGTCTACGCAAAAGCTCCGTTAAAAATCTGAAGCTGAGTTCCAATCAAGAGGTAAACCTTACAATAATGAGAACTTTCCATTTAAGTGCATATAACTTCCAATTCACATAGGCACATTTGGGACGGAGCTGAGATATCAAACACAAAGGAGGGGAAAGTCTTAACTGATATCTAATTCTATTCTATACCAAAGCGACAAATTTAAATATCATATGCAGAAGAAGGTCTGTAAAAGTAAGAGAGGAGCAGGAGCTTTACCAGTGTAGATGGAGGCCTCTCTGGCAGCGACAGGCATGTTAGATGTATTGGCGACCAAGGCTGTTCTCTTCATAATGCTTTCTTGTTTGCCTCCGACGTCCATGGTAAGCTGTGAAATGGAGAGAGATGAAAAAATAAAAAGGATATAAAAAAAATTGCAGTAACCCCCCCCCCCCCCCCTGAAAAACTTTAGCTTTCACATAGTGCAATATCCACTAAACGTGCTCAAAGTGCTTTACAAGGGTCCCTCTCCAGCCAACACTTAACAAATTGGACAGGACATGACGCATTATGTGATATTACAATTCCACCCCACACCCCCCACTGACAGATACAACGCAGTTACCAATACATCTCCTTAATAATAGTAATAATAATAATAATAATAATAATAATATCTACAACAATAAAATTAAGTCTTTGAATAACAAAAAAAAATAAGAAAGAAACAGTTGCAGAGCATAGTATACCTCAGGGAAATCCCTGAGTACTTCAGACATCTCATTTCCTCTCTCGCCACATCCGACGTAGATGATGATGTCAGAGTTGGAGTATTTTGACAGAGACTGGGAGATGACGGTCTTGCCACAACCAAAAGCTCCTGGGATAGCTGTTGTACCTCCCTGGACACACCTGAAGACAAAATAGGAAAAACAGATCAAATCTGAAACATTTAAATGTCTTTTCAATATCTTTTGTCACTGTATTCAAACATTACGAAAACAATATTTACATATATTATGCCTTGAGCTGAATACAAAATAGTTGTATATTAAAGAAAAAAGAAAAAATCCAAATTTCAAGAAAAAAAATCTGTAACAATCCATCCATAATGTCAACCCTTATTTTTATCAAGTTTTCATTTTAAAATTCTTTAAAATTGATGTAGTTGCTCTTTTTTGTCACACATGTATAAATTCCTGATCTAATAACAATATTTTCACAAATTTTCCATCAAAGTTTTGATCAAAATTCAAACTCTGCATAATAATAATAATAGAAATAATAATAATAATAATAAAAATAACAATAATAATAATAATAAAAATAACAATAATAATAATAATAATAATAATAATAATTATAATAATAAGTAAAACCATCTTCTGTAGTTGAATCAAAAGGCCAAGAGATTTCATTTTTTCAATTTCTAAAACTGTCTCACTGAAATCAAAAACCCCCGATTGCTGAAGGGAAAAGGAGAAGAGAAATAAAAAAGGTTGGCTCACGGGAACAAAGCATCCAGTACACGTTGTCCTGTTAGCAGTGGATAGTTGGCAGCTAACTTGTCAGTAACGGGTCTCATTTTTCTCACAGGCCACACCTGCAACATGCTGTGTTTGGTCTTCACTCCGTTAAATTCTGTCTCCAAGACTGTTTCCTGTAAAAGAATATGAGAGAGAAGTGAAAAAAAGGTTGGCAATGTCTTGAGTTGGATGTTCCAAGATAGGGATTCTTGAAAAAAAAAAAAAAAAATGCTTGCAGCTAATTGTGTGGCTATGTGGTATTGCAGTATGACACTCATCATTGAACCAGACAGTCCCTAGTTCGAGTCCCCGTTCTGAGCAACATGTAGATGAGACCGCTTTTATCACATTCTCTCACCATAATCAGGTGGAAAATGAGTAACTGGTCATTAACAATCACGTTATAATGGATCTACGGCTGTCTAATTTATTCCCACAATTTTACCTGTTGGTGATTATTTTTTTCTAAATAAATAAATAAATGAACATATTTGTGATTTGTGTGTGTGTGTGGGGTGAGAAGAAAACGTGTTGAAATTATTTTTTTTTACTGAGGAGAATAGCACATATCCACTGATTACCAGACTTGCCACAAACCACAAACAAAAAAATTCTGTTTAGTGAAATAAATATGAATATTTGCTAATTTCGGCTTCAAAATTTTTAAAAAAGTACTATTAGTAGTAGGTCTGGGATATCAATCGATGAGTGAATCCAATCATTGCCCGAAGTTTTTCAAATATTTTGACAAATGCATAACAATATTTAAAATAAAGAATTTCTTTTTTTTTTAAATAATCAATTATTAATTAAAAATAGTAAAACATCAATTTCAAAAACCCTTTAAAAAGCTGATCTTGAGATTTTTTTCCCTTGGAATGTACAGGACATCCAACAAAAAACTCCTAAAGACAAAGACACACTTGCCTCAATCGTGTAAGACCCTGGTTCTGCAACAAATGTGACCGTTCCCATGCTTAATGGGTTCAGCATAACCTTGTGCTTGACTAGAATGTTCTCATAGACAACTCCAAACACGTCGCCTCCAGTAATGTGACTGCCAACCTGTGAAGAAAAAAAAGGATTTTTCGATAATATCAAATTTCATTCGATTTCAATGTGTATCGATAAAATAAAAATCTTTTTGAAAAAATTTAATGAAAAATAGGACCACAGCCTTCACAAAAATAAATATAAATAATCACAGACTTGTCACAAGTAATGAATAAAAACCTTGTATATTTCTAATTAAAAATCGGAATTTCAATAATTAAAAAATAAGAAATAAGAAATAAAACTGAATCTCTTTAAAACACATATTTTTCACCCTTATGAGCTGTCATTTTAAAATGCTTTAGAGTAAAGCAGTGTGATTCATTAATAAGATGTCTGTCTCTTGCGATAACAGTAACATTTTTACTAATTTTCACCTTATATTTGATCAAAAAACTTAATTTCTAGAGAGAGATAGAGATAGGAGGAATAAAATAAAAAAAAAAGAGAGAGAGAGAGAGAGAGAGAGAGAGAGAGAGAGAGAGAGAGAGAGAGAGACAGAGAGAGAGAGAGAGAGAGAGAGAGACAGAGAGAGAGAGGGGGGGGGGGGGGAAGATCCAAACTTGGCCACTTTTAGCAAAAAAAAAACCATTAATTTAATTTACACATGAAACTTATATATAATTTTTTAAAAACATATATCAATCACACTAAATTACAGAAAGAATATTATTTCTAAAACAACATATCATCTCTCAATACATCAAGCTGATAAAAAAAAAAGCTGTCTATCCATAGGGTAGCAACAAATAATTTCTTCTGTCCATTTAATGCTACAAAAACAAACATAAACTCCAACTCCACAGGTCTTATGGCTCTAAAGGACTACTACCTACCCTAACGTTGAGTGGTTCAAAGTCCCATTTCTTGTTTCTGTCCAGGGCAGGTACGTTGATACCCTTTGGGATGTAGATGCTCTGGGTAAGGTCACAGATGTCTTCCAGTGGACGCTGAATACCTACACAGAAATGAGACACACATATAATGAAAATTGAACACAATAACAAAAACAATACAATTTACTTTTTTTTCTGTTGATGAAAATATTACATCTCCTTCTTCTACTATGACTTGAGTAAAATAACATCACTTCAAAATTGGCCCTGGATACCCATTTCATTAGTAATTGTAAAAAATAATAATTTTATTTCATTGATTTATCTCTTAAATTTTGGCTGAAAAATCAAAATTTGGAGAAAATTAAACAAAATTCCGCCATAGGCCACCAAAATAAAAATCCATATACCATGATTAAATCAATGGCAGGTCAGTCTACTACAGGAGAAACTAATACTTACCATCATAAATACTCCCCATTAGACCAGGAGCCAACTCAACAGACAACGGCTTTTTGGTTCTCAGTACGGGATCTCCTACAGTGACACCAGCTTTTAAAAAGTCAAGGAATGAAACCTTGAGCAATTAATTGAATAAATAAAATCTATTTTATAGGAGAAAAAAAAATGCAACATGCAACTCCCCCCAATTTTCTCTCTAAATGCAAAAAGGATACAAGTTTCCTCATAGACCTGAATGGTGGCAGTATCCCCTTCCAGTCGGATAATCTCACCCACCAACTCACTGTGACCGACACGCACCAACTCCATGATGGCAGCACCAGACATGTTTTGGGCTGTAACGACTGAGAGAAGGAAATGAAATCACACGAATAAGTAGTAATTACTAATCATGGCTTCAGCTTCATTGAGAAAATCCTGTGGAAGAACTGAGAAATTTGAGGCAAAATAAAATATTCATTCCAGATATTCTTTTAACTCTTAAGGAGCAAACATACTTATTGTCTGACCAAAAGTTGATATAATTTATTTTTTTAAAACCCAATACATATCTTAACCTCATTTCCTACATAAGTCAACAAACAGCATGGGAAATGAGATTACTAACTTGATACAATCAAACAATATATGTTTAAAAAATCTGTATTTCCTTTTCATTTTTATTTTTTTTTGTTACAGAGTTCTAGTAATAATATAAAATTAAACATGGGACCTAAAAAGAGATAGATTTTAATTTTAATTTTTTTCAGTATGTACAAAAAATGGAAATTTGATTATGAAAAAGTATGACAATCTCAAATAACTAACATAAATCTAGTTAGGTCAATTTAAGATTATTATAAAGCTACAATGGATACTTGTGTATCACAATTCATTTTTATTCAGAGTACAATTATTTAAGGAAAAAAAAACAAAAACAAAAAAAAAAACAACTAACCAGGCCCAGATACAGAATAGATGTAGCCATAAAGACTTTCTTTTTCAGCATCGGCAACCTTTGGTAGAGAATTCATTTTCTTTCCAGATGAGGCAACTGTGACAAAAATCTGTAAATAAAAAGGTGATAAAAAAGCATTAATATATGAAATGTGTAAAAGTTAATATAGGATAAATCTACATGAGATTTGCATCTTTGGGAGTCTAAAATTGTCCTTTACTGGTTGATTTGATGAAGTATTGGATGAAAATTTTTTAACTTATCCACTGACATTTCAGGAAATAACAATGGGATTATTTCATTCCCCCTCCTACTCCTAGACAGAGTCTGCCAATAATCAGTTTTCTTTATTGGCAGACATGTCTGAGAATAACGGCAGACATTTTAAAATTGAAATACTAAATAATGTGGACCTGACCCCAAATTAAGTTGTCTTTTTTGGGTTCACCTCTCTACGTGGAAAAAAAGGTGTCTGGAACCCAGATTATCCAGGAATAATGACAAAAATAACTTCTCGAAGTAAGAAACTGGCGCTGAGCCGGAACATTTGTTAATTCTATTGCTTGACAGTGACAGTAACTCAGACTCAGCAGTGAAAGTGACAGTTCAGTTCTCATCAATATCAGTATCAGTCATCAGAATCAGGTCCTAGATAGGCACTTTGATAACTCCAGTCCAGTGGCCGCCGATAGGCTCACTGTAAGGTGAAACTCGTTTTTTGGAACTTTATTTTTTACCCTTTACCGGGTTGGTCACCATGGCGTTATTTGTGAACCTATGTGACTAATTTTGGTATCATTATAAAGGGCACAAAACAAGCTTTCTAACAGTGTATTTCATTCTCAATTCCTGATTGTATTTCTCAGAAAACTTATGTAATAAAAATTTATAAATTTTTGAATTATAAGAACTTTTTAAATTATGGATACATTTTAATTATACTTCATACATCGATAGACAATTAATTGAAGAACATCTCTGTCAAATTTCATCAAAATTGATACACTCGCTCATTATTTTATTTTTCCCGCCACCAACCCCACTTTTTAGGACATAAACTTCATATTTTTTTCCATTTTCACTTATCCTTAATTTTTTCCATACTTTCCATATATGAAAATGATTTATATGAAAATAAAGCTTATTTTCTGACCTTTAAAATGATATCTAACACTTGCCATTTATTTTTTAATTGAAACAAAATTACTGAAAACAATAAGTGGGCCATGTTGACTGCACGACTCAAAATTTCCCGATCGCCGCGAGATGCTGGTTTTGAGGCAGCAGTGAGATCACAGATTCTCTCTGTAAAGTTGACAAAAAATTTCAGTAGAAAAATATAAATAACTCTGGAACCGTATGTCGTAGAGAAACAAACAAGGTATCAAATTTTATGTTTTTTCAAGTCCCATCCCCCTGACTGAGTCAAATCAAGATATTTTGAGTTTGAAAATTTTATCAAAATAGAGAGAGTCAGAACTCACTCATGGTGGTAAGCGAAATCATTATGTATGTATGTATGTATGTATGTATGTATGTATGTATGTATGAGTTCATCGTTGAGGGCCGGTGGCCCGTTGATGGTCTTTGGATCGGTCTCCACCAACTTGTGGAGGTCGGAAGGCTGGCTTCAATCAATGGGAAATCGGTGCTCGGTGCTGTATTTTAGATCCTGAAGGAAACTGTCAATTTTAGCTTACTTTTACTTGTTAAAGTAGTTGTTTATGCTTGGCGCTTTAACTATTATCCGTCAACTTATGGCACAACGGTTGTAAAGTTAAGCAAGTAAACATTCAGTTTAGCTGAAGAAAGGTGAAACACTTTGAATGCAAATATTAAAAGAAAAAGTAAGAAATCCATCGAGTGTTTAGTGTGTGTGCCGACGGGTCAGTTCTGAGTGTGAGGTGTACGACGAGGAGGTGCCGGTTGCGGTTTTCTTTAATAAAATTTAGATAGTTCTATCTTTCAGGAAAAAAGGAGATAATGAGATGTCTAAAATCGTTAGATGGTTCGCACAAAGATGAACTAATCGGAATAAGTTAATAAATTATTGCAGTTTATGAAATATCAACATAATAACTTACCAATAATGTTGTTTTCGTTTTCCTATCATATGATGCCAATGGATAATTATCGCATGCGCATAAGCGTTTATGCGCGTGATTTCCTGTCACTGAAAAATCTGGGAGTAGGCTCCCTTTAAAAAAAAAAACGGAAGAAGAAAAGAAAAGCCTCTTACTAACCCATCCTTACTTCAGCAATTTATTTCTGTATTATTATATATTATTATTATGGACGGGTGTCCGATAGCTCAATTGGTAGAGCACTTCCATCACGTGCAAGGGTACCAAGATCGATCCCGCGTGCAGTCGAGATTTTTTTCTGAACCTCCTTTCTCCCCATCAGTGAATGGGTAGCTGGGTCTGGTAAATCTGGCGGAAAGTAATTTGCGATAGACTAGCGTCCTATTCAAAGGACAACAAGCAATTGCTATTGTCTCTTTCACGCTAAAGAAAGCGGGATAAACTCGGCTCCATGGGCCTTATAGTTTCAAAGGACTGCTGCATACTTATTATTATTATTATTATTATTATTATTATTATTATTATTATTATTATTATTATTATTATTATTATTATTATTATTATTATTATTATAGCAAAATGTCATTATACAACCAGCATAATCATGTCTCAGATTTCTTTTATTTATCAAACAATATATAGGCCTACAGAAAAAATATTTAATAGAGCTGTTTGTTTTTAAGGTTTTTAAGGCGCTTGCAGTACCAGTTATAGTAGAGCTATAAGAAAGTTACACTTGGATAGCTGAACAAATTTTTTTTGGAACAAAATCACACATTATTATTATTATTATTATTATTATTATTATTATTATTATTATTATTATTATTATTATTATTATTATTATTATTATTATTATTATTATTATTATATTATCATTATCATTATTATTATTATTATTATTATTATTATTATTATTATTATTATTATTATTATTATTATTATTATTATTTATTATTATTATTATTATTATTATTATTATTATTATCATTATTATTATTATTATTATTATTATTATTATTATTATTATTATTATTATTATTATTATTATTATTATTATTATTATTATTATTATTATTATTATTATTATTATTCCTGTGCTTACTGATTTGAATTCCAGTTTTTTAAATATAAAAATGTGTCTTGACATTGGATGAGTACGATGTTCCTTGATAAATCATAAAAATAACGCTTAGAGTCTATTCCAAAGGAACATTGAATAACTCAGCAGTCAGCCGCAATGCAGCGCCACAAAGTGAGCTAGTGTGGGGTGACTTGTTCAGTGCCACGCTGCGCGCTAAACAAAGACCATGCCGCTATTATGCTCACTCCCCCCCCCCCCCCCCCCCAACCCAACTCTCTCTCTTTTTCTCTTTTACACACACACATACACACACACACACACACACACACACACACACTCAGAACTGAAATAGAGTTACCAAGAAAATATTTTTAAAAGCAAAACAGAGCAAAAAAAAAAAAAAAAAAACAAAACCCCAAAAAAACAAAAACAAAAACTGAATTTACGGTCGCTAATCTTTCTATCTTGAATTTGGAGATGGCATATTATACGAATCTTCATCGCTTATGAACTGTGACAGAAAAGTTCTAGAAACTTCCCAGATTCTATACCAAATTGAGGAATTTAGTGGTGACCAACCTCAGGTGGAAATTGTTTGACAAAGTGCCAAATGCTGACCTTTGGACAAGAACAAACCAAGAGCAAATGGATGTCCAGGTCAGACGCAGAAAGTGGCGATGGGTTGACCATACACTGCGGAAAGAGCTCTGTAATATAGCCAAGCACTGCAGGCTCTCGAATGGAACTTACAGGGCAAGAGGAAACGGGGTCGTCCAAAACAGACTTGGAGGAGAAGCCTTCACCAAGATTTGTGCGTCTCCAATCTTACCTGGAGTGAGGCAAAGGTCTATGCCAAGGACAGAAGAAGATGGAAGAGTGCTGTTGAGGCCCTATGCTCCGCCAGGAGTCAACCAACTAAGTTCAGAGTCTGTCTAACGGCAGCTACCCTGAATCGGGGGGCTCTGGTGGCGGGGTGTTCTGTTGAACTCGAGTCTGTACGTACATGCGGCTATGTGGTATGACTTTCGGATGGGAAGGTCCTGGGTTCTAGCCTCGCTCTACGCATAGTTGAGTCATTGGAAAAGGCTATTTACTCACATTCTCTCACCGTACTCAGGTGTAATATGAATACCTGGTCGTTGGCAGCGTTGTCTCTATAAGAAAAAAAGTATAATACATATCGCCTAACAGGCGTCATGTTTCGTTCTACATGTTACGTGTTGCTGTTGGTTAGGGTCCCCTTGTAAAGCGCTTTGAGCACATTTAGTAGATATTGCGCTATATAAAAAAAGTTCAAAGTTATCTGGTTGAACTTGAAGAGAGCAATATTGATGTTGTTCGTTTAGGTAAAATACTTACACTTAGAACATCCGGCAGTCGGAAATAACGTACCAACACATAAAACTACGCGCGACCTTGATTGATATAATTTGGTGAGAACTTATCATTAAAATGGCTCCAATCTAAAAACAATAACAAAGAGCTAAGTGACGTCGATTTCGTTCCTTCTATGAAAATAGACTTGTATTTTATCGTAACGCAGATGCAGGTAAGGTTCAAAGGGGGGGGGGGGGGGGGGGGTTAGATAATACATTTTTGAATAAAAAGAAAAAAAATTACACACTGGATAGATCGTCAAGTGAAGTTGTCATGTAACCATTAACCATCAGAAGCTGCTGCCCTCTATCTTTGGCTGTAAAGGATGAGTTTCCTTCTTCTTTTTCTAATTTTTGTATTTGCTTTAGGTCATTCAAGATGCCACTCCTAGTGGGCAGGGAGGTCACTTACTGTGTCTTCTATCCTCCTATTTCTGTTTTCCAACATGCTTTCTGTCGTTGTCTTGGAATGAGATTATTTGGTTTTGTCCTGGCCCTGACCAGATACCAAGGCTGGGAGGGAAACAGTCAAATGTATAGTTAGAGTCTTGGGAGATGATATTTTTTGTCTTGCAAATCATCTCTCTGTTATGCATTGTTAAATGTTTGAGTGTATTCCTCTTAGTGGGGACCTGCGCTTGTGTCTGGATGAGACTTTAAGGCAATCTCAAACTAAGTACATTGGTAAGTGCTCTTGAAATCTACGTCCGCTTTGAACTACTTTTTCTTGGGTGCTTTAAATTCTAGAGCTTTTTACTAATCTCATTTTCTTCTTTTTAATGGCGCTGAAGAAAATGGGATAGTAATAAGTTCTAGAAATACAATTAAAGCACTCAAGAAAAGACAAAGGAGGATTGGATCAAATAGGGAACAGATGTAGATTCCAAGAGCATACTATCGAAGTACTTAGTTTCAGATCATCTAAAAGTCTTATCCAGTCACAACCACACGTCCCCACTAAGAGGAATACACTCAAGTGTTTACAAATCATATCTAATATGTAAACAAAACATAATACATTATATAACCGAGAGATGATTTTACAAGGAAAAAAATCATCTCCCAAAACCACCTATACATTTGACTGTTTCCCTCTCACCAAGGGTATCCGGTCAGGGCCAGGACAAAACCAAGCAATCTCATTCCAAGACTAAGACAGAAAGCTAGTTGGAAAACAGATATAGGGGGACAGAAGACACAGTAAGTACCTCCCTGCTCACCTTGGGAGGTCAGGAACCCCACTCATGATATGACCTAAATGTGTCGCAAGCGCCGTAAAACCCTTTAAAACAAACATTCAAGATGGATGCCTTTCAACGAGTCCTTCAGAGCCATTGGGCCCATGGCGCTGGAGTTACACCAGGTTTCGACTGCTCGATTGTCCTTTAGATAGGGTGCTAGTCGATTGCAAAGTACTTTCCGCCATATCTAACAGATCCAGCTACCTGGCCACTGCGAGCATGCTGGGTTGACTGGGGCAGATTAATCTTTCAGTGACAAAACACGTAGATTGGAAAAAAAAAATATATATAGTTAGGCCTCATTGTTGAATCAGAAAGAAAGACCACCCCACAGGTAGTATTTTATTCTTCCACTCTTTCCACTAGAAGATAATGTGCGACTTTTAATTGCCACCTGTGCGCGACCCAGATAGAAGGGAAGCAACTGGTAATGTATTTAAATTACATAAAATAGTTCCATTCTTATCGGAAGTGGAAAATCACTTGTCCGGAGGACTGTAATCACAGCCTGTGTAAATGATCTTCTGGTTTCAGAGTGATGGCATCTTATTTTCTAGTCTAAATATATGATGGTCGTCAATAAAATAAAGATCATCCATCCTCGCTCTTTTACCTCCGTAATCCTTAGAATCTGACTATTCATCCTGCTGTACCAAAATAGTTATGCCAGCTTATGGTTATAGAGAAAGAAAGAAAGAAAGAAAGAAAAAAAAATAGAGAGAGAGACATACACACACACACACACACACACAGAGAGAGAGAGAGAGAGAGAGAGAGAGAGAGAGAGAGAGAGAGAGAGAGAGAGAGAGAGAGAGAGAGTGAGAGAGAGAGAGAGAGAGTGCGTGTGTGTGTTTATAAGGGTCTTTACAGTGGAAGTCTACGAAAAGAAAAACCAAAACAAAAAAAAAACAAAACAAACAACAAACAAATGTCGTAGTAATAATATTAATTTAATATTCATAAGAACAACAACGCAGAAAAAAACACAAAACAAAAGAGTCAACCATTATTACATTTCCATTCTCTCATCTTAATTTTCAGCACGCTCAAACACATAAACAGTTCAAACATACTACTTCTAGTAAAGCTCGGTGTATTATTATTATATTTAAACAACACACATCTTTTCCATTCATTTTTGTGTGCCCTTAGGTTTTCACTCAGTCAAGTAAAGCCTAGCGACACCGCCCCTCATACTGTCAATATAGCTCATCACTAGGTAAATGATGAGCATGGGTAGAGCAGCATAACAAGCTTTATTGTACATCTTCAACATGGATGGAGAGAGCAGCTATACTTATCGACCATGACTGAATCACATAATTCTCAGCAAGCATCATTCGGACTGCGAAGCTTACTACTACTACTACTCCTACTACTACTACTACTACTACTCTCCAAAATTCCCAGGGATCGCTCTAATTATGACATTCAAATTATATCATTAAAAATCAAAATAATAACCCAGTGAAATGATAAATTCAGTAAATGAGGCTCTAATTTGAGGGGGACAAAAAAGTCAAGGATCATCCATTGGATGAATATATAGATATTAAAAAAAATAAGATTAATAATTAATTGACAGTTTAAGAAGCAAAATTAAAAGAAAAAAAAAAAAAAATTCATAACTACATGCATATCGAACCAGCACAAGGACTACATTAAAAATTGGTTAGACCAAAATTTAGCAGCTTTGACTGATGTCTCTTACTGTTAAAGCGCAGAACATTAACGTTAATCAATAATGAGAAAACCAGGCATATTGCTTTTTCAAACCAGTACTGTCTATTTTTAATGAGTTGCCAACCCAAAATCATAAAGTGGTAAGATATTGGAATTATGTCTTATCCTGACATGTCGCAGACAACAAGCAAAAATCTGTTTTGTTTCAAGGAAAACCATTTGCAACTCAAAAAGCATTTTTCAGAAAAAATGTAACTTAGGTAAAATATTTATTTCTTGGAAAAAGAAAGATTATTTTCTAAATTTCTGGTTTGAAAAATCTGAAATCTTGAAGTGAAAAAAAATATAATCTGAATTTGGTAAATTTAGCATGTCCTTGTATCCTCTTTTTAATTTTTTGAAAATGTAACAAAAAAAAAAAAAAAATAAAAACAATTTTATAAAATGAAAACACTTCATTCCATTTCTTTGACACTTTTGGACTACTGAAATAATTCATTAACAATACCAAAGAAAAAAAAAACAAAAAAAAAACCCTGACAACATTTTGAATTATTACATGTTCCGTCATTCTCGGTTTAACCAGTTTTCATCGTAGATTAGTTGGCAGGCCTGGAAATGTAAGTCTTTACTACTTGGTTTCATAACACAGGTTTAACTCCAAAAACGAGACCAGTGCACAAGAGAGCAGTGGCGACCATGATGGCATAGCCTCCCTTGATGATGGTTGGACCTTTGTAACCCACTCCAGTATCCCACGCCTGCCAAGTTACAATAAAAAATTTAAAAATTTAAAAAAAAAAAGGAAGAAGAGAGTTTTGTTCAATATAAAATTTCCTAACTGATGACAATAATAATAATGAATGGTAAAGCATTTATACCATCCCAGTTCCATACACACAAACAGCTTAGATGCTGTATCGCTGTATGCTTATTGTTTTCAATGAATTGTGTGATTTTCAAAAGTTTTTTTTCATTCACCAAGCCCTTTGAAATCTTTGCATAACAGTAGCTTTCATTATTATATTGGATTTACTGTGTTGGACACAACAAAGTGACACAACCAATAACAAACGTATTCCTCTTACACCCAGGCTTGCGCTAACCATAGAAGCACATGAAGCACTGCTTACCCAAGACTTTCGTTCATTGCCTATAATATTGCTGAGGAAAGTAAGACGAACATCTACAAAATGTTTATAAGTTTCAGAAATTTGAATGAAAAATTGGGAATAGGCAGTAGCCTAATCGTCAAAGAAGAATCCATTGGCTGTTATTGTGACAAATGGCCTGGTGTGACGCGATGAAGAAAGAGTGGAAGAGAGAGAAAGTAGCAAAGTACGTTTCCACCACTTGTTTCAACCTTATAATAGAGACAAGCATATAATAAACTGTTTTCTAGCGCCGTTGCGCTATATGAGATATATAGAAAGCCATGGCCAGAACTGGCAACTCGCAAGTAGAAAATATTATAGGACCCAGTAGGCATTTTCAAATTTGCTTGCATTTGGAGACTGAGGTCGGCGTGTCCGAAACAAGTCTTCCAAGAATTTATTAATTATACAGAACAAGTGTGAGGGCCTAGTTTTGTGTGTGTGTGTGTGTGTGTGTGTGTATTGTATGTTTGTATATGTGTGAGAAAGTGTGTGTTTTTTGTTTGTTTGAGTGTTTTATGAAGTCTTGATTTCACTTTAAACGATTAATTGTGAATGTCTCGTCGTTAGCACTGACAGGCCTATTGTTTTATCATTAATTGTGGGACATGAGGAAAATGAATGTTAGACAAGCCCAACTTTATGATTTTGTTGATAATGTGGGGAACAAAATTTGCTTGTCCAGGGAAAAAAGTCACCACACGTGCCTGCTTACACCAACATAGAACATATCATAATAAGTATTGCTTAGATCAGGGGCCTTTACAAATTAAATACCCTGCGAAAATAAAGAGAGGGTTCAGGTCAAAATTTCCCAGATATGATCATAACTAGTTTCATCATTTACATCAGAAGCAATAAAAAATGTATCAATTAGAAACTTAATCATCAAATTCATATTTTAAGTTGTAGAACATTTTTGAAATGATTTATACTTTTGGAGTCTTTAATTATAAATTTCAAACCGTTCCATGTATTATCTGTCCTTATAATTTAAAATTTTACTGAATAATTATAGAAGAATGTGCTATAAAATTTTTGCATTTGTCTTCGCGGGAAAATTTTACATGGGATTACTTAAAAAGTGTATTTTGTTCAATTTGATCAAAACTGTGGACAAATATGTATAACTATTTAAGGCTACCCCTCATCCTTCTGTACTTAAGATATGGGAGGGCTAAGTATTCTTACCTTTCCTCGTAAGTCATATTTTCACTATCTGGCACTTACCAAATGTCTGAGGCTGGCCACAATATGGTAGACAAAGGGAAATGCCAGAACGTATTTGGCACTATAAATGATGACGGGGTGAATGTTCCAGCTTCTGATCTTGTCAATGATGGATGTGAACTTCATGGGAATAACCATCATAAGACAGGAACCTCCAACTAGGACTGGAAACAAATCAAGGATAGAAAAAATAATAATCAGGATACCTATCTATCTACACTTGAGCACGGAAAACTCGAACTGTATTCATACTGATTGAATAATGACGACACAAATTTCATAGTTAATAAATTTCAAGCTTTGCAGTCTTGTGGTATGACCAGAGGTGCCAACTATTACGAAAAATTCGTAGAATTATGACATTTTGGATTCAGTTTCAAAACTTTATGAGCATCCCTAAGTCATTAAAACTTTTTGAAAATGAACGTTGATGCCAGACTACATAATTCTAAGGATTTTGAAGTGTTATTTAATCGTTGTGAGGGTAAATTGTTAATTTTTAAAGGTAATTATTGCGACAGCAATTTTAATCTCTTAACGATTACGAGTTAAAACTTATTTAAGTAGGCAGATCTTGGTAAACACTCGGCTGTGACCTGCAGGTTGTTGGACTCTGGTGGTTTAAGTTCTGCTGGTTGTGTGCAGTTTAGTCTTTTTACATTCTCTAACCGTTCTAAGATGTAGAATGAGTACATGGCCAGTAGCAATATTGTCAATAGTAAGAGCACCTTATAGACATCATGTCTTGTCCCACATGTTAAAAACTGCTGTTGGCCTAGGAAAGTAACAATGTGCGGCTATCTAGTCTAGTGGTCTGACACTCGCTTTCGGATCGGAAGTTCCTGGGTTCGAGCCTCGCTCGTCACATAGTTGAGTCCTTGGAAAAGGCTCTTTACCCACATTCTTTCACCGTACTCAGGTGTAAAATGAGTACCTGGCCATTAACAGCGTTGTCTCTGTCCGAAAAAATTATAATATCGCCTAACAGGCGTCATGTCCCGTCCTACATGTTAAGTGTTGCTGTTGGCGCCGGGGACCCCTTGTAAAGCGCTTCGAGCACGTTTAGTGGATATTGCGCTAGATAAAAGCTCAATTTTAATTTTAATGTAGGGAGCAGACACTGGCCTAGGACACGTTATGAAATGCCTAAAGCAGATTTACTGGGTGGGGTCTTTTGGCCTCTCATGATGGTCATGTGCTGTGTCTCCTATTCCCCTCTATCTTTTTTTTGAGTTGCTTTCTGTCCTTTTCTTGGAATGCGATTGCATGGTTTTGTCTTGGCCCTTGCTGGAGTGTCCTTAGCTGAGAGGGAATCAATCAAGTGATTAGCATTAGGTTTTGGAGATGATTTTTTCCCCCCCTTGTAAATCATCTCCCTGTTATGTAGTGTTGGTTATGTGTTCTGTTTGAATATATTCTTTAAACATTTGAGTGCAATAATCTTAGTGAGATCCATTGCCGGTGTCTGGACGAGACTTTTAGGTGATTTCAAACTAAGTACAGTAATATAATGCTCTTGGAATTTACATCTGTTCCCTATATGAACAATTCCTCTTTGTCTTTGGTGCTTTAATTGTAATTCTGGAATTCTTTGAAACCCAATTTTCTTCCTCTTTACTGTTGCTGATATGACCTAAATGTGGCGTAAAACCAGCAAAACAAAACAAAACAAAAACAAAACAGATTTAGCTGATATCAAACTGTATAAAACATTTAAGCTCAAGTTGTTTTAAAATAATCTATCTATTTAAAAAATCAACAACTCACTTCCTTGCAACGCAACACCTGAAATCCTATTGGTGATGGACATGACCATGGTGAGGTGATAGCTTGGGGAAGAGATGGTACAAGTAATTTCAATGCATTGATAATTAATACGTAACTCTATCTCTTTCTCTCTGGCATTCTGACAAAAAGAACAGGGCACAAACAAATGATCATTCCCCGAATTACATCTCTCAAATTGCTAGGATATCTGGATGACAGAAGATTGTTGGATTCAGTACTCCGTTCCTGGTGGCAGGTATGGAATCTCGCGGCTATGTGGTCTTGTGGTATGACACTTGCTTTTGGATCGGAAGGTCCTGGGTTTGAGCCTCGCTCGGCGCATAGTTGAGTCCTTGGAAAAGACTCTTTATTCACATTCTCTCACCATAATCAGGTGTAAAATGAGTACCTGGCTGTCAATTGTAATATCACTAACAGGCGTTCTGTCTCGTTCTACATGTTACGTGTTGCTGTTGGTCAGGGACCCTTTGTAAAGCGCTTTGAGCACATTTAGTGGATATTGCGTTATATAAAATCTCATTTTTAAAATTAAAGAAAAAATGGAATCTCATATTTTATCAAAGACAAGCAATTTTGAATGTTGGAGGCAATGACAGCTAAAATCTGGCCTAGGCGTTGTATCTGAATGAGACAATTTTACACAACTTCCAACTAAACTCAAGTGTGAATGAATACATGGCTATAGTCAGAGACAGATGACGTAAGAGTTCTTGAACAAAGTAGGGTGCCTAACAAGTGACTTTAGTGCTTTGACAAATAAATGTTAAAAATCATATGATCTTCTCCAGATCCATTAGACCTGCATGAGGAGTGAATGTCGCGCCGTGAAGCACATTCACAGAGTACAGTGAAACTGATAATAGGCTGCATTCAGAGCTGTTCATCCACACATAATGCCAGTAAAACAGGATAGACATTAAAAAAATCAAGAGCTTTTTTTCCAAAGCCAAAAGTACATTTGAAAAAAACAAAACAAAAATGTTCAGAGATGACTTTTAACTATTATATTTTACTAATAGGAATATTACTACTAAAATTAATGATTCAAGTATCAATCTTGATATCAAAATAACATTCAAAGTCTTTGTGCAATGAAATCCAATATATGCTTTATACAGTATTTAATGACTCTCAGATTAGTCAATATATTTGTGTAAGTGTAAGAGCATTAATAAATTATCAAGGGAAAAAGGGATTAACGTATTTGAAAAATCGTGGAAGTTTTCTTTGTTAAAAAGTCCCTTAAAAAGCAGATAACCTCAGGAAAGTTGGCGTCTCTGTATAAATATTCACTATATGTTAAGAAGACCCTTAAAAAGCAGATAACCTCGGGAAATTGGCGTCTCTGTATAAAACTTACCCATAAATGCTCAGATGAGGAGAAAGGGGCCGTGCAAGCTGTTTGTTTTTGGCCCAGTACTGTTGCATTTCATCATAAGCAGTTTGCCTCTTTGTAGCCATGTTGGATCTAAATAGTAAAGAAAGGATTGCATTAATAAACAAAATAGGAAAACATTTTAATTGTCAAATTGTGTGGCTATGTGGTCTAGTGGTATGACACTCGCTTTCGGATTGGAAGGTCCTGGGTTTGAGTCTCGCTCAGCACAAATTGAGTCCTTGGAGAAGGCTCTTTACTCATATTCTCTCACCATACTCAGTTGTAAAATGAGTACCTGGACGTTAACAGCGTTGTCTCTGTCTGAAAAAAAAGTTGTAATATCGCCTAACAGGAGTCATATCCCGTCCTTCATGCTAAATGTTGCTGTTGGCCAGGGACCCCTTGTAAAGTGGTTTGAACAGGTTTAGTGGATATTGCGCTATATAAAAAGCTCATTTTTTTAATTTAAAAAAAAATAATTTTGAAAGCAATCACACAAGCTGGAAACAGAGAAAAAGATTATTTATAGGTGTCGTTTTTTATTAATCAATAAAGCGTTTTCTTTCTTTAAATTTCATCATTCAGTGTGATCAATTCTGTTTCCTCTTTTCTTACCCTGTGGGTGTCTCAATAGCCCAGTTGATAGAACACTCACTTCATACGCAAAGGGAGCAAGATCGATCCTGGTTGTAGTTGAGATTTATTTTACTCTCATCCCTTCCCCCTACCCACCCAATAGTGAATGGGTAGATGGTTCTCAAAGATCTGGAAGAAAGAACTTTGTGATAGACTAGTGCTCTGTCCGAGGGGTAGCAAGAAATTGTTATTGTCCATTTCACACGACAGACTAGCCAGACTCGGATCAACACTTTTACAACCATCAATTCCAGTATCATTAGACACAGCGAAACAAATAATCAAAACAAATAAGAGAGAAGAATGGATGAACAGTTGGGCAATGAGCACCACAGGTAGATGTATGTTCTCTCATATGACCACTCCTGTAAAGACTGATTGCCTAAATAAGCTCAGAAGACACCAGCAAAGCATCATCTTTCAACTAAGAACACAACACATACCGCTCAACAACCATTTAAGTAAAATTACAAAAGACACATTCCCTTCCTGCCCCCTATGTCAACACCCCAATGAAACAGTAACACACCACTTGCTTGAATGTCAACCTCTTGAAGACCTGAGATGCACATTCCTCCCACCAAATCCAAGCATCAGTAACACACTTTAGAGTCACCTGGAACAACTACAAAAGACATCTAACTTCTACGTCACGGCACAAGACTGAAGGGCTAAAGCTCAGGTGGTCGCAGGTTCGGATAAGTAAGTAAGTAAGTAAGTCCATTTCACACTATAGAAACCGGGATAATGTTTTGTTTGTTTTTAATGGTTTTACGGCGCTTGCAACACATAAAGGTCATATCAGCGCCAGTAAAAAGGAATAAAATGGGATAGTAAAAAGTTCTAGAATTACAATTAAAGCATCCAAGAAAAGGGAAGACAAAGGGGAATTGGTTCAAATAAGAAACAGGTGTAGATTCCAAACACACTCTATCAAAGTACTTAGTTTGAGATCACTAAAAGTCTCATCCAGACACAAGCACAGGTCCCCGATAAGAGGAACACACTCAAATGTTTTACAAATCATATATAATATAAAGAAAGCATAATACAGTGCATAACAAGAGAGATGATTTACAATGAAAAAAAGATCATCTCCCAAAACTAACTATACATTCGACTGTTTCCCTCTCAGCCAGGGCATCTGGCCAGGACCAGGACAAAACCAAGTAATTTCATTCCAAGACAAAGACAGAAAGCATGTTGGAAAACAGATATAAGGGGATAGAAGACACAGTATGTACCCCCCTGCCCACTATGGGAGGTCAGGAAAAACCGGGATAAACTCTAGTTCTATGGGCCTAATCGGTCTGAAGGCCCCCCCCCCCCCCCCTTTTTACATTATACTGCTGAGAGGGAAAGAGGATGGAGCATGCAGTATGAGATGAAAACTGTTGTCAAAAAATAAGCAATATGTGGGGGTTCTATTACAAACGAGTGAAATTAATTAAATTTCGTCAAGGGAGTGGGGTGTGGATAAGGGGTCAATTATCATAATCTTCTTCTTGTATGTTGATAACTTGAGTTCAAGACAGCTGGGCATAGATAGAAGATTTGACTTCCTGAATAAAAATAAGATTTGCCAGGATCAGTCACCTACACCATTGTATTACCAGGACGGGGACTAACGTACTAAAAAATTAGAAGGTATAAGCGACCCGTACATTGCTCCCAAATACCATATCCCATTTCTGTTACTGAGGTAACACAACATACAGTAATACGGGGTTACTTGGGCCACTTTTCTTGATAAAGACTTGTATGCACCCAAAACTTTTTTTCTTCAAAATCTCACAAGAAAACATTTTTAAACATTGTTAGATGTTAAAAAAGAAAGTTTTTGGGTGCACTAATCGTTTTCAAGAAAGTGGCCCAAGTAGCCCCATATTACGGTAGTGGATGTTCCTAAAGACAAACTGAGGATAAATTAAATGGCCATGCAAAATCAACAGGCATGGCAGATTTTTGCATCACTTGCGGCTGCCAAAAATCGCAAAATATCACTGGTTTGCATTGCGCCCACAAATTCTGCAATTTTTCGGAAATTTTTGAGATTTTGCAAAGTAACAAAAAAATAAAATTTAAAAAAAGGCAAAAAAGAAGAATTTTTTATCCATTTAATTTGATAGCTCGTGTAGAACGTGAAAGGTAATTAATCAAGAGTAGTTTCTTAACTATCTCATTTTCTTCCTTTTTACTGGCGCTGATATGACCTTACATTTGTTGCAAGTGCTGTGAAACCCTTAAAAATAAACAAATATCTTTCTCATTCTAATTATGGGTTTTTAGGAAAATTATTCTTAACTTTTTGCTATTTTTTTCGTCAAATTTTGCTGCTTTTAGCTTGCCAAATTTGGGATTTTTTTTGTTGCAAAAAACCGCCATATCAGAATCAAACTGTTTCTCCCCCTCTTCCCATCCTACTCCACTCCCCAAAAAAAAAAATGCGGGAAAAACCCCAAACCCGGTATCACTATCACTCACCTCCGAGTCACCAGAGGAAAAGCCTGTCTAAACAAGCAACTCCTGTTTAAGAATCTGAAATGAAAAAAGAAATAATGTTTGTCAATAATCAATTTTGATTTAATAAATGGATGTTTATCTAGTGGGGTAAAACCCTGCCTTAATTTTGGCTAATCGAAAATATGATCTGTCGTTAATGGATGAAGCTGTGGGAAAGGATCATCTTAGCATTGTCCACTTAGAATTTTTTTTTTACTTTTGATTGCCAGGTCCTTGGTCAGTCAAAAGAAGGGATTGTAGCAAATCCTTGGTCAGTGACAAGAAGTGTTTGTTTGCAATAAAGTCTAAACCCAATAACTCTGCCCTGCCAATGTATTGATATCAACCCAATGAAAAATGATGTGTAGTACAGTAGAAAGGAGTTTACACACACACACACACACACACACAGAGTATTAATGATAATCATAATGAACTAGGCCTAGCCTAACTCTCTTGTTGCATTTAGCTGTAGGGTTACCTGAGTGTAATGTGGGCTAATGCACTGTATTTGGAGATAGTGAGTGGTTTCAGCACCCTTGTTATAACCGATTAGGCTCTTAAAAGTCACTGCTAAAGTGGCTAAAGCCAGTACATTTTACTAAAGTTAAAGGCAAAGTAAAGAGTGAGAGAGAAAACAAACGGGGATTTGGAACACCCCTGCTACAACCGGCTCCCCGTTATCCGACCTGTTATACATGGCAGTCTCAAAGCATTGAATGGATGGATTTAGCCTCGACAGTCTAAGTCACTTCAACAACAACAACAAAAACAATCATAATCATAATAATAATTATAAGAAGAAGAAGAAGAAAAAGAGGAAGAAGTGAAAAGTCAGATGGAGGTGATGTGTTGGGTGGCGGAAGAGTGCTCACACACACGTTAGTAATTGAAGTCACAAAGACAAAAGGAGAATAATAAATATACAGTCCTACATAGTTTAGTCGAACTGTGTAAAAGGGACAAGCAAGTTAGTCCAAGGAATCCAGTGACAAAGTTTTATTACCATACCTGACCATCCCAGCCATTTTCGGTTTCTGAACAAAAACAAACGGATGACCTTCTCAGCTGTTTGGAAATCTATATTTCCGTGCATACGGTCAAATACAATTTATACCAGCAAGATCCGTGATGCGTCTGTCATCAAGGCACATGCCTAGAAATGATAAGAGATTTATGATGAAGATCGAAAAAAATTAGAAAATAAATCAAAATTCATTTTTTTCTATTTTTCTTTTTCTTTGTTAACGGTATTCTATGTGGTTAATTTTGATAGTTGATACACATTTGAACGGTTGTATCAGGCCAATAAAAAGACTTTTCTTATTTTTTGTTCTGGAAAGCGGCAGGGTTGCCAGTTTGGCATTTTAAATGCCAGATTCCAAAAATCTGGCATTTTTGAAAACCGTTTGGCATTAGAAAAATCATTTGGCATTTGGCATTTTCATTTGGCATTTTCTTTTCTTGTATATTATACTTCAAATGACACCTTTTCTTAATTATTTCTAAACGCGTAAAAACAAACATCTTCACATTTCTTTTTCATTCTTAAAATCCAACCGTGGTGTAGTGGTTTAGCACTCCACTTAGTAGTCAGTAGGTAAATAATTACCCCAACAGGAAATTTAGTATAATTCAAAAAAAAAAAATAAATAAATAAAAAGAAAAGAAAACACGCAAGCCACCAGGATATGATAGTAAATTGTCTATCAAAAGTGAGTAGTTTTCTTAGTGGGGTGGGGAGTCAACAGACTTTGGCATTTTTTTGAGTGTTTTGGCATTTTTTGAGTCTTCCCCTGGCATTTTGTTGAAAAATAATCTGGCAACCCTGGAAAGCGGACGGAGGAAGAGTTGAAAAAATAGGAAGAAATAAATGAAGAGAAGCATTCAAAATCAAAATAAATACAAAATATACCAAATATAAATGGAGCAGGTGAGTGTAATCTTTAATTTTTCAATGAGTTTGAATTAGAATGAATGTATAGTGTAGATGCTCGTAGATAGTTTTTTGTTGATTAAAATTAAAACGATAATAACAAAGCGAAATACTAGAACTGACATTGAAATACTTGATCTGCTGAAGACTGAAGACTGACAACACTGACAACACTGACTAAGACTACTGACACTGAGATGTAAGTGCAAGTTCAACCGCCACTTTCACGACATCATTGACGTCTCAGTCTCAGTCTCAGTGACTATGGCACTGTTGTTGAGTAAAACCTAAGCCCTAAAAAGGATAGGAGAAGGCTTTGACTTTGTTACGCTTTGGGACGCTGTGAGTGTGAGCTGACTACTGACTGTGACTGTGATTATTATAAGTTATTAATAAGTATCTATCTATGGCTCCCTACTATAAGTATAAGTATTGCCAGACATGTCAACAATAAATATCAATAACGATTGACGATTATACACAGACTATTTTTTGAAACTCTGCTCTTTTAATTTTAAACATTTATCCACATTTCCAGACTATTGAAACTTTCATAAGTCACTTAAACTTTAGAAATAAATAAAAGTTATAATATAAATTAATAAGATATCAATAAAAGTATATAAATATAAAATTACCATCAATAAATCAGTCAATGAATAGTAATAGTAGGTTACCATATATACACAATATGCGTAGACATTCATGTGGATGTCGTGGCTGAATTTGTAAGTCATCTGTCTTAGAAGACTTGTCGGAATCGACGCTGTTCGTTCGAATCCTGGCTCCGCCACTTTTTTTTGTTCTGCTTTCTAGTCTACAGAGCATTGCAAATGATAAATGTCCCCCCCCCCCCTCCTTTTTTTTCTTTTAAATCTTTCTCTCTCTCTCTCTCTCTCTCTCTCTCTCTCTCTCTCTCTCTCTCTCTCTCTCTTGGTTCCTTTCTATAGAGTTGCAAATTGTAATGTTCATCTCCACTCCGATCTCAAATCGTGCATACTAAAAATAAACAAATAAACAAATAAAAATGAACAAACAAAAATTCAGAGGTTCATCAAATGGTTAAAGAAAAAAAAGTATGTCATATGTGTGTATTATAATATAAAATATCTTTCTCAGAAACAAAATAATTGAGGCAAAATGACGATTATCGGAGAAATGTCTGGCAATAATCGGTCATCGTTATTGACAGAAATATTTGGCAATAACGACAGCCTTATCCTTATCTCTAGCTATAATGTCTAAGTCTATGTAAGTCTAAATAAATAAGTAATAAGTTCATTATCATTATTCATATAAGCTAAGGCTTCGGACTGAACTAACATAGACATTAATAGAAATAGTCAAATCAATGATAGAGAAGTCCAATTTCCTACTTTGATTGGTACTTTCCTACTTTGAATATTTATGCTTATTTAAAAAAAATTTTAAAAATTGAGCTTTATATAGCGCAATATCCACTAAATGTGCTCAAAGCGCTATACAAGGGGTCCCTGGTCAACAGCAACATTTAACATATAGTACGGGACATGACGCCTGTTAGGCGATATTACAATTTTTTGGACAAAGACAACGATGTTAACAGCCAGGTACTCATTTTGTAACTGGGTACGGTGAGAGAAGGTGAGTTAAGAGCCTTTTCCAAGGACTCAACTATGCGTCGAGCGCGAGGCTCGAACCCAGGACCTTCCGATCCAAAAGCGAGTTTCATACCACTAGACCACATAGCCGCATATTATAAACAGTAAGAATGGAAGCTTCATTATTTAAAATAGAAAAAGCAAAAACTGGTCACAATGACAATCAAGCCCATCCAGGCGACTGTAACAGCTAGATAAAGTAATCTAATCAATTTATCCATTCTCATGACATAAAGGATGAGGCATTTAATTCATAAACAGATGACTACTCCTCGAATGATTTTCTGTCTGGACAATTTTATTACTTTTGTTGACATAATTTCTTTTTGTGTTTGCTTACATTATATTTTACATATAACAGGTATTAAGATTTTTGTCTTAAAATCAAAATTTCTTAAAGAAGGTTTGGGATTAAAATTTACACTTCACATTTTATAATTCCCAGCCACATAGAGAATAAACAGTGTTCATCAGGTATTGCCAGATTTTATCATTTTTGACTCCATTTGGTTCCTTCTTTAGATTTTTGGCATTCAGCTTACCATCATCTATTAAAGTTATCTTTTAGACTTTTAAAATGATAAGAAATTGTTTAATCTTTAAAGAACAATTTTTCTTTCATGTATCGTAAATAACAATAGGAAATGGAATGGAAGCTTCAATTTAATCAACATGGATAATGTGGACTTTTGGGTTTTCCCGATATCAACAAAACATGGTGATTGAAACACTAAAGACAAAAATGAGGGATTCGAGAATTGCGTAGTTAGTCATTCTCACATCTCTAATTCATCTCATTCATTGTGTTTTGTTGATATAGGGGAAACCCAAAACATCTGCATTATCTGTCTTTGTTGATTATAAATTGAAGCTTTCATTCCATTTCCTATTGTTGTTATTTATATCTTCAAGCTTCAAGTAGCAACATTTTCATTTTCATGTATTGTACATAAAGTCACCTGCATTTACTTTTTGAAATATCTCCAAAGGAAACCTATGGTGATGGCACTGTGACCACAACAGTCAGTAATGCATTACCAGGATTAAGTCCTGTCTCAACGTCTGCATTGATTACAACGACAACGGCGGTAACAATGCCGGGAGTCATTTTGGCATCATCTGTTGCAACATCTGCTGCCCCATCAACAGTTGCGATGCCAGCACCAAAAATACAGGCACCACTGAGGTCTCGACGAATGCCGGCTGTTGATCCAAGGTATTTGTGGTGTCTATGAGAGTGATCAGGCTCTTCTTCTATTTCAGACTAATAACCTTATTTAGTATCATTCTGTATCAGTCGGCAAGAAAGTTACTAGTTAGTATGCCCTTTTCAAACATGAAGTTGGCTCTCCTGTCGTTGCACAGTTTTGTTTTTTTTTTTACCATGTGTAATAAATGAGAACAAATGAGTTGCTTGATCTCCTAATACTTTTCCCATCGTTCATATTTTTACTGTTGAACGTTTTTTGACATCTGGACATGGTTCTCTTGGGTGAAAAATATGTTTCAAATCATCTGAATATGGTTCTTATTAGTGGAAAAGAGCATTTCTTCTTCTTCTTCTTCTTCTTCTTCTTCTTCTTCTTCTTCTTCTTCTTCTTCTTCTTCTTCTTTTTCTTCTTCTTCTTCTTCTTCTTCTTCTTCTTCTTCTTCTTCTTCTTCTTCTTCTTCTTCTTCTTCTTCTTCTTCTTCTTCTTCTTCTTCTTCTTCTTCTTCTTCTTCTTCTTCTTCTTCTTCTTCTTCTTCTTCTTCTTCTTCTTCTTCTTCTTCTTCTTCTTCTCCTTCTTCTAATTACAATAGATTACATTGTAATAGTAACACTGTGATAATACTGTACTCCCTGGATTCTGTCATGCTCTGCAATATGGCATGCTGGTGCTAAGTGTCCTAATTTAATCTATACAAAAAGTCGTTACCTCCCATGAGCATTGGATTTTGGCATACTTGGATTCTAGCAAGCTTTTTGGCTTCTCCCGAGAGCGTGCTAGATAGAATCCAGTGATTACTGTATACATTTTTTAAAAAAAGGTGATTTTTACTTTTATTTTTCCTCTGCTAGCAATTTGGTACCAACAAGACGCACCAGCAACCGTTCGATCAAACGTAAAAAATTTGACGACGAGCTGGTAGAGAGCAGTCTCATCAAGACAGAACGCGGTGGTGGTCGGGTGAAATCTTCACCATCATCGAGTGTTACGTCAGCATCTGCTGCTGTCCAATCTGGAGGTCATGTTACTCAAGTAAGGAAAATATTATTTATTTATTTATTTATTTATTTATTTATTTATTTATTTATTTATTTATTTATTTTTTTGCATCTGACAAACTATGGGAATAAAGTAAAGTGGAATTTTCACAGTGCTAGATGTCCGGTAATTAGTGGAATTTCCGCTATTTGGATTTTCCATGATATTTTCCATTATTTTTCAATATTACAATCAGCTGGCTCCTCATCTTTTGGATGTTGATGGTAATTCCTGCTATCATTACTTGAGCATTTTTATAGTGTAATATCCAATAAATGTGCTCAAAGTGCTTCACAGTGGTCCTTAGCTAGCTGCAACACTTAACATGTAGGACGAAACGTGATGCCTGTTATGTTATAATGCAATATTGCAATTTTTTTTCTGATAGACAATACTGTTATTGGCCAGGTGCTCATTTTACATTTAAGTCGGTAAGAGAATGTGAGTAAAGAGCCTTTTCCTAAGACTCATCTCTACGATTGGGGTCCTGGTAGCTCAGTTGGTAGAGCACTTTGTTCACATGTTAAAGGACTGACATTGATCCTGGGTGAAATTCAAACTTTTCTGGCCTCCCTACCCTCCCTGTTCACCCAGCATGGCAGTGATTGGGTAGCTGGTAGCTGGGTCTGTTAGATCTGGTGGAAAGGACTTTGGGATGGACTAGCATCCTATCCAAGGGGCAGCTAGCAATAATTATTATCTGTTTCACATAGAAACTGGGATAAATTCCTGCTCTAATAGACTACTTTTTTTTTTTTTTTACTTTTGAAAGGTCCACAATCAGACGCAAAATACAGTTTCCACAACGTTGTCACAAACGGTGATACCCACTGCCCAAGTCGTCAACTCAGTTGGAGTCCTGGCAGGAAATCTCGGAGTGACCTTGACCTCTTCACCTTTGACTTCATCATCAGTTCATTCATCCTCTGCTTCTGTATCCACTCAATCACATCCTGTCCCCGTCAGAGTGGGTGAAAGTGAGTGAATTCCAGTTTTTTCTTCTTTTTCCTCTTCTTCTTCTTCTTCTTCTTCTTCTTCTTCTTCTTCTTCTTCTTCTTCTTCTTCTTCTTCTTCTTCTTCTTCTTCTTCTTCTTCTTCTTCTTCTTCTTCTTCTTTAAATTATTATTATTATTATTATTATTATTATTATTATTATTATTATTATTATTATTATTATTATTATTATTATTATTATTATTATCGTCGTCGTCGTCGTCGTCATCGTTATTATTATTATTATTATTATTATTATTATTATTATTATTATTATTATTATTATTATTATTATTATTATTATAAAGGCATTTTATTATAGGGTAGCACACAAACATGCTAAGATTATTTTTTTTTCTTTTTTCTTTTTTTTTCTCCATATGATTTAAATGGGAATGAATTGATGAATTTTGTCTTTCAGAAGAAGTCAAAAGTATGAAGCAAGCGGATACAACTAGTCATGTCAAACCTCCAGCTGAAAAACGAAGCAAGCCAAGTTCTGGAAAGTCGACAGGGGGCAAGTCAGGCCACTCAAAAGGCACAGCCTCCAAGGGAACGACTGGTAAAGGTGGTGGGAGCGGAGGTGGTGGAGGGGCTGGAGGAGGAGGAGGAGGTGGAGCAGGAGGAAGTGGTGGTGGTGGAGGATCCAAGTCTAGTTCTTCGACAGGAAAGTCTGCTTTGCCAAGGTCTGGACATGGTAAATCTAAGGTGAGTTAAATAAAAATTTGAGCTTTTATATAGTGAAATATCCACTAAACGTGCTCAAAGCGCTTTACAGGGGTCCCTGGCTAACAGCAACATTTAACATCTAGGACTGGACATGACACCTGTTAGGCGGTATTACAATTTTTCAGGACAGAGACAACGCTGTTAATGTCCAGGTACTCATTTTACATCTGAGTATGGTGAGAGAATGTGAGTAAAGAGCCTTCTCAAGGACTCAACTATGCGCTGAGCGAGGCTCAAACCCAGGACCTTCCGATCCGAAAGTGAATGTCTTACCACTAGACCACATAACCTCACAAGGTTACTGTATGTGTTGGGCTGTTAAAGAGTGCTTTTATTAGAATACTTATCCTCTTCTTTTGTCACTTTATTACAAACACTGCCTAAAGTTTTTGATTTTTCCCTGGTCCTACCAGGGATCCAGAGCTGACAGGGAGACAGTCAAAAATGTATTGTACCTATTTTTAGAGATGATAATTTATTTTCCCGTATAAATCATCTCTCTGATTTGTACTAGGCGCTATATAAATTGATTATATTGATTGACATTATTATTTATAATATTATAATTATATTATATGCTAAACCGATCTGTGGACCCAAGGAGAGCACTATAACAGTCCTTATCTCTCTTTTATTGCTCTTTATCAAATGCACTTCCAAGTTTTGGACAACTAAATCTGAGGTTGGTGTGAGTGTGTAGGCAGTCGGGGAGCGCTATACTATTAATTGCTAGGTTTCATGTCCTCTTAAAACCCCTTAATTATAAAGTCCCCCTCTTTATGGTGTTTTTTTTTTTTTTCCTGTAATATGAGTCGGAGCGTTTTGTTTTTTCTCTTTTTCTGTAAACCCATGTTCTGATTCTTTAGAGAGAGGAAAGCAGTTAGTAAGTTAGTTTGTATACAGAAGAAGAAGAAGAAGAAGAAGAAGAAGAAGAAGAAGAAGAAGAAGAAGAAGAAGAAGAAGAAGAAGAAGAAGAAGAAGAAGAAAAGATTCAATGTGCTTAAAATTTATTTAAATTTAATTCTGTAGTAGTGGATAGCCTTTTTATTTCTTCTTTGTATCAGATCACAAGCATGTTTACTCTCTCTCGGCTGAGTGAAGGGTTTTGTACAAATAAAGTATCAAATTATTTTCTGGCACTTCTTTAAAAAAAATCAGACTAAGGTTGCATAAGTGAGTTAGTAAAGAGGAAAGAAAATAAAAGTAAAGATAGTTCATATAATGTGGAACACAAAAGAAACAATGTTTTGGCCTTTCTGCTATGCTATACATGTGTTTTGTCTGTGTTCTGACGGGGATAAAGTGCCAAAAATTGTATTTCTTTTGTGTGTGTCACACATGTCGTCACACATGTAAGCCATTTTATGTCTTCTTTCTATCAGATCACATGCAATGTTTACTTTCTATCGGCTGAGTGGAGGGTTTTTGTACAAATAAAGTATCATATTCTTTTCTGGCACTTCTTTACACAATTTCATCTATTGTTCTTATTGGAGAAAGAATATGCAATGGCATTAATAGTATTAGTAGTAGTAGTAGTAGTAGTAGTAGTAGTAGTAGTAGTAGTAGTAGTAGTAGTAGTAGTAGTAGTAGTAGTAGTAGTAGTAGTAGTAGTAGTAGTAGTAGTAGCAGAAGTAGTAGTTGTAGTCGTAGTCGTAGTAGTAGTAGTAGTAGTAGTAGTAGTAGTAGCAGCAGCAGCAGTAGCAGTAGCAGTAGCAGCAGCAGCAGCAGCAGTAGTAGTAGTAGTAGTAGTAGTAGTAGTAGTAGTAGTAGTAGTAGTAGTAGTAGTGGTAGTGGTAGTAGTAGTAGTAGTAGTAGTAGTAGTAGTAGTAGTAGTAGTAGTAGTAGTAGAGCAGCAGCAGCAGCAGCAGCAGCAGCAGCAGCAGCAGCAGCAGCAGCAGTAGTAGTAGTAGTAGTAGTAGTAGTAGTAGTAGTAGTAGTAGTAGTAGTAGTAGTAGTGTATGGCTACACCTCTAAATTCATTTCATCAATCAATTTGAAGAAACCCAACATTTCCTGGCATTGTGGAGTGGCACTTATACCAAAAAGGAAAAAGGACTCTGCACTTTTCACCAGATCTAACAGAAAAAGGACACATGCATGAGATAATATAGGAACGTCAAAAGCCAATAAAATGAATTAAAGTAGTCCCTCAGAGCCATTCGGCCCATGGAGCCGGAGTTTATCCCGGTTTCTTCAGCGTGAAACGGACATTAGCAATTGCTTGCTATCCTTTGGCTAGGACGCTAGTCTATCGCAAAATACGTTCCACCAAATCTAATAGACTACCCATTCACTGCTGGGTGGACAGGGGGGGGGGGGGGTCAGAAAAAAATCTTGACAGCACCCGGGATCAATCTCGGTCCCTTTGCGCGTGAAGCGAGTGCTCTACCAAATGAAATGAATAGTAATGAGAATCTTTTTTATCTATTTTTGTCGTTGCAGTCCAAGTCAAAGAGATCTCGTAAACAGAAGCCTGGCCTCCCGTCCCTCAAAGATTTGGGCAGATGGAAACCTCATGATGACCTGGCTCTTATCACGGCTGTACAACAGGCAAGAAATGAGATTAACTCAATTGTTTACCGTATTGTGTTAGTAATCCTTCAAAGCGGCTATGTGGTCAAGTGCTATGACACTCGCATTCGGATTGGAAGGTCCCTGGTAATAGTGCTTAAGGCTTTACAGGCATGATGTCATGTAATAGATAATTTTTAAATAATTTATTGCAAGTCCCGTCAGTCAGATTTAACAGCCTCAGCTATAATCAATGCTGTTTGGACATAACATTCATATCATCTTCCTTTTCCTCCAGGGGCTGATGAGAAAAGTGTTTCATTGAAGCAAAATAACAATAATAAAAAAAAGACAATCAAAAATATATAAACACTCCACCTATACGATAGAACCCCCACCCCCCCTGTTGCAAAAAAAACCAAAAACACCCACTAAAAACGAAAGAGCCCCCCATCACGCCCGCAAAAATTAAAAAAACAATCCCAAAATACCAAATAATTAGATACTGTTAACTTTAGAATTACAAATGATATTTTTATTAACTCCATTTATTTCAATGATCAACGCTAGTGATAGCGACCCTGGCCGGAGTCCTTGCATGGGAGGGAAACAGTCAAATGCATAGTTATTGTTTTGGGAGATGATATTTTTTTCCCTTGTAAATCATCTCTCTGTTATGTATTATTATATTTGTTATTTATGTATTATGTATAATGTAAGCATTTGAGTGTATTCTTCTTTGTTGGATTTTGTGCTTGTGTCCGGATGAGACTTAAAGGTGATCTCAAACTAAGTACATTGATGGTTTGCTTTTGGAATCTGCATCTGATCCCTATTTGTTCCCAGTTCCCCTTTGTCTTCCTTTCTCTTGGGTGCTTTAATTGTAATTCTATAACTTTTTACTATCCCATTTTCTTCCTTTTTACTGGCGCTGATATAACCTAAATGTGTTGCAAGCACCGTAAAACCCTTAAAAACAAACAAAACAATGAATTCTGTTTCCTTTATTAATGACATTGGGCCTTCTAAGGTGTATTTTGTAATTTTTCTTTTTTTTCCACAGACAAATGACTTGAGTGCTGTTCACACGGGAGTTAAGTTCTCCTGTCGTTTCACATTGAAGGAAATCGAGGAGCGGTGGTATGCCCTGCTTTACGACCAGTCCATTTCAAAGTGAGTGGCTTGAATCGCATAAACTGTCAATGATGGTCTCTCCTTACCACCTAAGGCAAAATCGTCACATTTGTTACGACACAATGTACATTTTTTCTTATTACTATTTATTTTGTATATCAAAAACGTTGAAGAATGATATTTGTTTTTAATCAATATTAACATAAAGTTGTTTTGTAGAGAGCTTGTTTGAGTTTAAAATATCAATTTTTCTGCTAGATAAGCCTGGTATTTTGGGAAAATACTGAAAATGATGGGTAAGGAAAGAGTTAAAGATTATCTATGTTTTGTTTGTTTAGGGGTTTTACAGCACCTGTGACTCTTAAACTATTATCTATGGCTATATCTTCAATTGTATGGGATACAATGTACACTTGTCAGAAGTGACTTGTCCATAAATCAGTGTGCCAGATTTTGTGGTTGATTCTAATAATAAAAACCACTGAATGGTTGTTTTAAATAGTCCTTCGGTCCTTTAGGCCAGTGGAGCCTGTTTCTATAGTGTGAGACCGACAATGGCAATTTTTTGCTCCCCTTTGGATAGGACACTATCACTTTTCACCAGATCTAACAGATCCGGATACCCAATCACGGCTGGGTGGATTAGGGGTAGGGGGGGGGGGGGGGGGGGGGGGGGTGACACAGGTGGTCTACCAACTAAGCTCTCTGGTCTTTTTTTCTTCGCTTCATTGATAAAATTCTTTCGCTTATTGAACGGAAACAAAAGCCGTCATTGTTCTCCATTGGCGTTAGCTGTGCTAGTTAATGTGTTTTCACAAGGCAGTGATGGCATGAGAGAGACAACGGATAGATAAGATAGGAGTGGAAATGATTAGGTACTAGATTTATAGATAAAAATGTCGAGTGCTGAGTGTGTAATCAACAATCCGATATGCTGGTTTTGTCTTCTTATTATAGTACACATCATGCAACGCTGCACTGTATTGTAATGAGACCTTACCAAAAACACCCACGTTTGACCTCCTCACATTCTTCATATTCTTTGTAAAATACTTAACAATACGAAATTGAATTTAAGCTTCAATTTAATATACGAAAAAAGATAAAATGGACATTTCGGGTTTCCCCTTTATCAAGAAAACTGGATGAATGAAACACTACGGATGAATGAGATTATCTACATTCAATTTCACATTGGTATTTATTTCTTCGAGCTTCGAGCAGCACCATTTACATTATTTTGTAAAATACTCAACACCGAAATCTCAAAAAACATGGAAATCTTTGACAAATAAGCCCGGTTCCAACTTGTTCAAGATTTCTGTGTCACACTCTAATAATAATAATAAAAATGTTGCAAGTAATCGTGAAGATAATGACAATAGCAACAAAAATAATAATGATTAGGAAAAAATGTTGCTAACACGAACACTTTTCCGGGTTGACAAATGAAAGAAATCTCATGCCGATGTTTCAGTGCATTCTTTCATGGGCATCCCTGGTTTCCCAAACAAAAGTCGTCATTCAGAGCCATTGGGCCCTTGGAGCCGGAGTTTATCCCGGTTTCTATAAGGTGAAACGGACAATAGCAATTGATTGCTATCTTTTGGATAGGATGCTGGTCTATCGCAAAGTACTTTCCACCAAATCTAACAGACTCAGCTACCCATTCACTGCTGGGTGGACAGAGGTGGTGAGAAAAAATAATCCCGACTGCACCCGGCAGAGATCGGGTAGCTTGGTATATCAGATCTGGTGGAAGGTACTTTTCGATAGATTAGTGTCCTATCCAAGGGTAACGAGCAATTACTATTTGTCTGTTGAACACTATAAAAACCAGGATAGACTCCTGTTGCATTGGCAGTCCTGAAGGACTCTTTTTCTATCGAGTTCAGCATGAATGAAAATGTATTCATTTCGAAGGTAATAAGAGTTAAAAAGTAAAACAGGAATGGGTATTGATACATGTTTAAACTATGTTATTAAATGGTTTATGATTTCTTTTGTTTTAAATGGTGTTCAACAGGATTGCAATGGAAGCAGCTCGCCAACTTCACTCTGAGACGGTGGCCACAATTCAAGGGAAGGCACTCTACAGTAATGCCGAGGAACAATTGCTTGGGTCCTATGCTGCAGTGAGTGGCAATGACATTATTATTATTATTATTATTATTATTATTATTATTATTATTATTATTATTATTATTATTATTATTATTATTATTATTATTATTATTATTATCATTATTATTATTATTATTATTATTATTATTATTATTATTATTATTATCATCATCATCATCATCATCATCATTATTATTATTATTATTATTATTATTATTATTATTATTATTATTATGATCGTCATTATATTTTTATTATTATATTTGTTATTATCATTATCATCATTATTATTATTATTATTATTATCATTATTATTATTATTATTATTATTATTATTATTATTATTATTATTATTATTATTATTATTATTATTATTATTATTATTATTATTATCATGATCGTCATTATATTTTTATTATTATATTTGTTATTATCATTATCATCATCATTATTATTATCGTCATCATCATCAGCAGCAGCATTATCAAAGTCATTGATATTTATACAAATTCTACATTGTACTTGATCCGCCCCATTTCACTTTGATGCATGACTCACTTGCTACCACCTGGGGAGGTTCCTGACCTCCCATAATGTACAGGGAGGCACTTACTATGTCTTTTATCCCCCTTTTTATGTTTTCCAACATGCTTTCTGTCTTTGTCTTGGGATGAGATTACTTGGTTTTGTCCTGGCCCTGGCCGGATACCCTAGCGGGGAAGGAAACAGTCAAATGTATAGTTAGAGTTTTGGGAGATGGTAATTTTTGTCTTGTAAATCATCTCTCTGTTATGCACTGTGTTATGTTTTGTTTACATATTATTTATGATGTGTAAACATTTGAGTGTATTCCTCTTAGTTTGGACCTCTGCTTGTGTCTGGATGAGACATTTAGGTGATCTCAAACTAAGTACACTGATAGTGTGCTCTTGGAATCTACATCTGTCCCCTATTTGAACCAATTCCCCTTTGTCTTACCTTTTCTCGGGTGCTTTGATTTTTATTCTAGAACTTTTTACTATCCCATTTTCTTCCTTTTTACTGGTGCTGATATGACCTTAATGTATTGCAAGCGCCGTAAAACCCTTAAAAACAATCACTTCCCTACCAGGTTAAAAATGTCACTTATTTTTTTATGTGTTCATTTCTTCATTCACCATTTAGACTAGCCAGCCGACAGTTGAAAACTTCCAGAGTCTTCTCACACAGCACCCAGATGTCTTCCACCCAGCCAGGACAGCCAAAACACTACAGTCCCACTGGATCATGATGAAGCAACACCATCTTCTGCCAGACCAAAATGGTAGGGGCTAGAAATGGGGAACTCGTGGTCTCTCCTGGCCAGTTGATAGCATAGACATACCTGCCTATTACTACGGAACGTCCGTAATTGTTACGGAAGTGTAAGGACAATAACGGGCTTACGAAAATAGAAGAAATATTACTGATACAAATGGTCGTAACGTTAAATTAAAAAATAATAATTTATTTATTAATATAGTGTGTATAAATATTTTGTTTGAAGAACTGTAAATGGTGTTAATATATATAATGTGTAGCAGATGTAGTTTTTACTTATTCAATGGACTTGATTTCTTATGAATATTTTGCCATGCTGTGGAAAATGGACTTTGATTGAGGATTGACCCGCATAAGTAGTAGGCCTATATAACATGGTACGTTTATTTTACATATATAAAAGGGTGTATCTATCATTATTTTTGTTTGCTGTAGTATTACTGAAATTTGACCATTAATTACTGATGAATTTTGTATTTCTTACCGAATTTGAAATTTTCAAGTAGGCAGGTGTACATAGATAAACTCTAGGGGGTAGCAGGGCTCAGCGGTACGGTCAGGTACTGAGTTCGATCACCCGCCATTGCGCTGTGTGGCCTTGAGCAAGTCACCTCGCCTTAGCTCAATTTGCAGTGCTGCACTGCGGCTGATGCCTGTTTTATTCCAGTCTTCCCTTGGAATAGACCCTAGAGACATATTTCCCCTTTGGGATGAATAAAGGGAATTTTATTTTATTTTATTTATTTATTGACCCAGGCCTTTTTGTTATTCTCTGTGTGCTGAATTTATGAGTTGTCAGTTGTTTTATTTATGCCTTTGAATTTTTTGGTTATGACAACCCTTGTTGGTGAATTCCTCATCAGAATATAGGAATGATGATGACTATTCTGATTATAATTCCTTATTTCATGGTATTTATAGAACACCATAGTTGCGAATATGTTGTCCTTTTTAAAATATCGCTGATAACTAGAAAAGTTGATCAAAAATACCTGCACATAAATTTATTAGAGGCATTTCCGAAAGGGGTGAAGTGGCCGAGTGGTTAAGGCATTGCACTGTGACCTGGAAGGTCCCGGGATTCGAGCCCTGCTTCAGGCTTTTTCTTCCAATTTGCTCACCTGGACAACATTCCTGTTGACATCAGACATTGTGTTTAATGAATTATCTATATTCCTTTGTGGCAACGATGTCATGGCAGAAGGGCATATTAAAAAAAAATTTTTTTTCTCCAAATAACATACAGTGGAGTTTGCATAATATCAATAGCTTTTAAAGTGAACACCTCTTGTTGGTTCAAAATTTTCGGTTCTTTATCTAATTGTGTTCTATTGATGATGTAATAAAGTCAAACGTGCTTAAAGTCAACCAAGCCAAGAAGACAGTGTTGGCTTTTATCAGGATTACATTGTATCTCATACCTTAAATTCTGACTATACTTCCTATCCTTATTATCATTCATTTTTTTTTTAATTCTCAGAAGTAACATTACATTGTTGCCAGTTTAGTTAAATGTCTTCAAGCCAAAAAAAAAAAAACCCATAATAATTGCAGGAAAAGTATTTGGTTGAAATAGTAACAGTGATGGCTGATTCTCTATTTCTTGTTTTACTTGTAAATGAGGAGCTTGAGCTCGTTGTCATACATTTGTTGTTTATGATTAATGTAAAAAAGAAAGTCTTTTGGTGCATACCTATTGTGTTATTTTTTTTCTAGGGTAAAGTTCGATTTCTATTTTAAAAAATATTTAAGTATTATGTTTGCCAATTAGGAAAAAGTTAGTCATGTTTTTATCCTATTCACGAGTAAATTAGTCTCCAATTTAGACGATTTTTTAATTGAAAATTTTGACAAAGTAAAATGACTATTTATAAACCGTGGAACTAATTGTATCATACTGGGTGGGGTTCCCTACCTCCACAGTGGGAAGGGAGGTACTTACCGTGTCTTCTATCCCCTTATATCTGTTTTCCAATTTGCTTTCTGTCTTTGTCTTGGTGTGAGATTGCTCGGTTTTGTCCCGACCCTGGCCGGAGTCCTTGACTGGGAGGGAAACAGTCAAATGCGTAGTTATTGTTTTGGGAGATGATATTTTTTTCCTTGTAAATCATCTCTCTGTTATGTGTTATTATATTTGTTATTTTTAATGTATAATGCAAGCATTTGAGTGTATTCCTCTTTGTTGGATTTTGTTCTTGTGTCTGGATGAGACTTATAGGTGATCTCAAACTAAGTGCATTGGTGGTATGCTCTTGGAATCTACATCTGATCCCTATTTGTTCCCAGTTCCCCTATGTCTTACTTTTTCTTGGGTGCTTTAATTGTAATTCTAGAACTTTTTACTATCCCATTTTTTTCCTTTTTACTGGCGCTGATATGACCTTAATGTGTTGCAAGCGCCGTAAAACCCTTAAAATTAAAAACAAAACAAAACAAACAATTGTATCATAGGAGGTGCATGTCATTGTTAAAATTAAAAAATCAAAAGAAAAAGAAATTAGATACAACTTTTATTACGTTTGTTGTCTGCGGTAGGTCTTTGATAGTTTGGAAGTAAATTTAAAGGCCAAAGTTTTGCTGATGTATGAGACTCTCATCAACTTTGTTAAAAACTTTTTTAGGTGGGGGTTTAGGTTTTTACTTTTATTTGTCTTTATTATCAGACCTGTGACCAGCAACTAACAAAAAAATCTGTATATTTTTTATGTAAAAAAAAAAAAAGTCTGAATTTGAAGAAATGAAATAAATTAAGAAATAATTATAAAAAAATAAATTTCTCTTTATTCAGTCCCAAAATTTTGCTTTTAAGGTTTATTGCAAGGTTAGACTTGAATAACCCTGGTATCATGAATAAATGGAATTATATTTTATTTATTATTTTATTTTACTAAGACCTCCCCCCCCCCCTCCCCCAATAAAAGCCCTACAACTCTGAAATCAATGAAGCCAGGAGCTTCAATAAAATAAGATTTGCATTGATTGAAAATTGCTCTTTTTGGTGAAAATAGATAGATTGTGGCCTTCAGTTATGTTATAACCGGATAAATAGGGGAAGCAATTTTTGTTTCTTGTTTAAAGTCATTCATCGCTCTATCTTAAAAGTGTTAAAGATGGTAATGATCAATCTTCTGTGTTGCAGTTCAACCACTACCGCGAGGAGATCACATTCTCAACCTGTCCGACATTGAAGACTTTATGAATGACGACTACATCAGGTGAGTGAAAACATAGGTGATAATCTAGGATGTCTGTGAAATTAATTTATAGCATTTATTTAGCGCATTTCATTAGATTTACCATACCATGCTCAAATGCACTTCACAATCTTTCATGTATTCCCCCAACAGGCCATCTGGAACCATTTTTCTATCTCATACAGTACTGGTCACCTGATAGGCATCCTTTTTGTATTAACACTCTTATAATATCCTTCACTGCCTATAGCCAGGTGCTGATACACACCTGAGTCCTGTGGGGGGGGGGGGGGGGTAATGTGTGTTAAGTGACTTACCCAAAGACACAATGTCTTGACCAGAATTATACACAATTACTATCACCCATCCAGTATCTGGGTAGGCTCACGCTTAACAGTGTTTGACTTTTGTGGCAAGACGAGTCACTGAACCACTCATCTGTAACAAAATATTATCTTTAGGAATGTGGCATAAGGTCATTTTTATAACGTTTGGCATTGAATAATGACAGAAGTTTAAAAATTTGATCAATTGTCTTCAAAAGAATAGCAGGAATAGCTGCTCAGTGTTGAAAAAAATGCGCGGACAAAGTTGATATTTTATCCATACATTAAAAAAACAAAACAATTTTAGAAGCTGCAACTGCTAGTCTTTTGGTCCAAGACCATTGGTTTTTAAAATTTATCATTCACTTTCATTATCAACCCTTGTAAATGTTGCTGCTCGAAACTCGAAGTTAAGATGAATCATTCATCTTAACTACGCCACTACTACATCATCTCATTCATCTGTGGTGTTTCATTCATCCTGTTTTGTTGATAAAGGGGAAACCCGAAACGTTCATTTGATCTGTTTTTGTTATTAAATTGAAGCTTACATTCAACTTCACATTATTATTTATTATCAACCCTTAGGAACTGATTAAAAACTAGTTCCTTCCGTAGTAAAAGAAAAAAAAATATTTATGATTTTTTTATATCAAACATTACAAAATCGACCTTTTGTCATTTTTCAAACTTACAGTTTTTCTTTTGCTTCAACTTCATTCATTATAGTTTTATATTTCTTTGAGATAACTTTTCCCCCCTCAGCTGATAATAACAATTATTATTATTGTCATTATTATTATCATCATCATTCTTCTTCTTCTTCTTCTTCTTCTTCTTCTTCTTCTTCTTCTTCTTCTTCTTCTTCTTCTTCTTCTTCTTCTTCTTCTTCTCTTCTTCTTCTTCTTCTCTTCTTCTTCTTCTTCTTCTTCTTCTTCTTCTTCTTCTTCTTCTTCTTCTTCTTCTTCTTCTTCTTCTTCTTCTTCCTCTTATTATTATTATTATTATAATTATTATTATTATTATTATAATTTATTATGATTATGATTACGATTATTATTATTATTATTTATTTAAAAAAAAAAAAAATTATTTAAATTTGCTTCTCATTTTTTAAATCTCCAGTGAAGCTAAAGATGATGCTGTTGAACATGGTAAGGATGTTAAAATATTGACTTTCAAAAGCCGAAACTTGTTAGCCTAAATGGCATGAGTTCCTGCAAGCAATTGGTATACATATGTGTGGTAGGCAAGGAAAACCCAGTCAAAATCCGAGACACAGGGGAAGACAGTTGAAAAATGATCTACGATAACTTATTGACAGATTAAAACCAAGAAAATACCCAAGGACAAACTATAAATTCTTAAAATGAGTGATTTAATCATCCTGCCCTCACATAAAACGGGGAAATGTGAGGATGAAATATTGAAAATGTGTCAATCATCTTTTTTTTTTCAACCAAAGTCCATTTTTGGTTCCACAATCTATGCATGTTTGGTGTCAGTATTGAGGTCAAAACAGCAGGTACTCAGTAAAACATACTCATGAATTTACTACACGTTCCAATGCTGGGAAAATCATCGCATGGGTCGATGTTGATAAAAAAATTGCAAAAATAGTTCTCATATTTCTAATAATCGACTTTAAACCCCATCTTCTCAATTTTATGTTTTCTCACCCAGGCATCTATGAATCGTCATATCAACGGTTCTAATTGAAATATCAAGATGGAATAAACTGCAAAATACCTGGCATTGCCTGAGCTTCATGATACAATTAACATCTTATTTTCATAGATTGATCGGTTTAGTTAGATTTTCCTGGAGGCTTGATTAGACGTCAGGAGACATTTGAGGCAAATGAAAAGTAGATCGAGAAGAAAAATGAAAATATTTTTAATCAGAATTCCTCGTTAAAAACATGGACAAGCTGATCCTGAATCTTGAAACCCTCTAATCAATACTCAAGTTTTTACATGGTCGCTGCCGTGGTCATATAGATATACTATAAATTTTTTAAAACAATTGAGCTTTTATATAGCGCAATATCCACTAAACATGCTCAAGCACTTTACAAGGGGTCACTGGGCAACAGCAACACTTAACATGTAGGACAAGACATAATGCCTGTTAGGCGACATTACTATTCTTTTTTCAGACAGAGACTACGGTGTTATTGTCTAGGTACTCATTTTACACATGAGTACGGTGAGAGAATTTGAGTAATGAGCCTTTTCCAAGGACACAACTATGCACCGAGCGAGGTTTGAACCCAAGACCTTCCGATCCAAAAGCGAATGTCACATACCACTAGACCACACAGTCGCACTAATATACAAGCAGTGATTATTTGAAGAAGGAGAGGAAGAAGAGAAGCTGCCAACTGTTTTGATCCCTTTGGAATTACCTTGTTTTACTCAGTCTTATTGAATGGACAATAGAAGAAATTTAGTTGATTCTCATTCGTGTTGACTTTGAAAACAGTTTAAGAAGATCCTCTTGTTATGTTTTGTTTGTTTATTCATATTATTCTTTATCATTTTCATACTCAGAACTAGCACTGGCAGATCGTCGCAGCAAGCGGGAGATTCGACACCTAGAACAGGAAATGCCGAAATGGCACGTTCTCGTGGACAGCGTTACAGGTAATAGTCGAAGTAAAAAATGGAGCTTTTGTATGCCACATTATCCTCTAAACCTGCTCAAATTGCCGTTTTACAAGGGGTCCCAGGCCAACAGCAACACTTAACATGCAGACCGAAACATGACGCCAGATAGGCTACATTACAATTTTTTCCGACATAAACACAATGCTGTTATCGACCAGGTACTCATTTTACACCAGAGTACGGTGAGAGAATATGAGTAAAGAGCCTTTTCCAAGGACTCAATAATGCACTGAGCGAGGCTCGAACCCAGGACCTTCTGATCCGAAAGGTAGTTTCATACCTCTAGACCGCATAGCCGCACTTAAATCTCAAAGAAGGATCAGGTTTGAGATGTTTAAAAAAAAATAAAAAAATTGAGGGTCATTTTAAACTCTATTGATTATTACTTACTTACTTATCCGAACCAGCGATCACCTGAGCTCTAGCCCTTCGGTCTTGGGCCATGACGCAGAAGTTAGATGTCTTTTGTAGTTGTTCTAGGTGACTATAAAGTGTGTTACTGATGCTTGGAATTGGTGGGAGGACTGTGCATCTCAGCTATTGGTTTTTGAAGTACAAGTAATCTGGTCAAGTTTTTTTTGTTTTTTTTTTAAAGATGTGTTTCATCAGTGTATGGTAGCAGCACAGAGCAACCCAATCTATTTTTTTTTTGTTATTAATTTTTTTGTTCAAGGTAATAAACAAAAATGAATTTATCAGCTTTAAAAAGAATAAAATACCATATACGGAAAATTTCGGGCTCCAAGCCCTTCTTCCGCCAACAAAAAAAAATCCCAAAAAACAATGAGCACATAAATATATTACTTATTAAATACACAGATAGACGGCAGAGAAAAAATAAGCACATCCTTTCTGCATTAAGATCTTGGGAATCATTCCATAACTAGACATATACCTATATATATAGCAACTGCACCTGGGTTCCATACAGTCCTTTTTGCCTGTTAAGTGTGTGCTCTTCCAACTCTTTCAACAAATATCATAAACTTATCTACCTAGTATATTATAAACCCTCAGTATATTTTCCAATGACCTGCTAAGCGGAAAAAAGGAAGTACAGAAAGTCTTTTTACTGCAGTTCAGCGCTCAGAAAGGGGTCACTCAATGTGTTTGTGTAAAAGTTCAGTAACTTTTTGCCTCCTGAATTGGCAACCCTAACCCTGTGTTAACATTCTCAATCAAACTATATCTTGTAAAGCACCGTTGAACACGTTCGATGGAAATCGGTGCTTTATCAATTTTATTTATTTATTTAACAACAGGAATCTCCATGCCAGACTTTGACAATCAAACACTGGGAGTTCTCAGGGGTCGTTTGGTGCGTTACCTCATGAGGTCAAGGGAGGTGAGTTTGAAAGTTTTTTCTAAAATAATTTAATTCTATCGTGCACAAACATAATCAGTAGTTATTGTCTCCTTCCTCCTCCTCCTCCTTCATCTTCTTCTTCTTCTGATATTTTTTCAGTTTAAAAAAAAAATGTCTATTGAGCTCGAAAATCTCACAGATTGAGGGAGATCATTCCAAATCGTGGGTCCGAATTTCATAAGAGACATATCGCCAAAATATTTAAGTTTAGTTTTTGGAGATGCTATCAATTTTAAATCATGGGATCTAAGATTTCTCAGAGGTACGTACGGGTAGGGGATTCCATAGTCTACCAGAGGATGGGCAGAAGGAATTGAGGTGGGTGTTTGATCTGGATGTGGGAATGTGGGAATCATCATTATATATACATGTTCTCTTGCTGGGTTGGAGACATGTCTGATAGTTTCTGGGAAGTCAATTGCAATTTGTCTGCGGTAGATCTTTTGGCGGGTACATAATTTTTTTTTCTGTTGAGATTTTATATAGCACAATATCCATTAAATGTGCTCAAATCACTTTACAAGGGGTCCCTGGCCAACAGCAACATTTAACATTTAGGACGGGACATGACGCCTATTAGGTGATGTTACAATTTTTTCAGACAGAGACAATGCTGTTAACGGCCAGATACTCATTTTACACCTCAGTACGGTGAGAGAATGTGAATAAAGAGCCTTCTCCAACTCAACTATGCGCAGAGCGAGGCTCAAACCCAGGACCTTCCAATCCGAAATCGAGTGTCATAGCAGCACTACATAATTTGGCTCTTTGTTTTCATAACTGGAGAGTGTCAAAACTTCTTCTTCTTCTTCTCTGGAATTTATATGAGATGAAGAGTGAATATTACTGATGACACTAGATGAAATAATATTGAAATTTTGATAAAACAAACTGCCCAATTTGTATCTTATGAGACTTTATTCCGACCAGATCTCTCTCGGCCGAGCCACCAAAGACAACCATGTAGACGTCGACCTGTCTCTGGAAGGGCCGGCCTGGAAAGTGTCCCGTCGTCAGGGCATCATCAAACTCAGGAACAGTGGGGATTTCTTTATTGCGAATGAGGGCAAAAGACCCATTCTAGTCGATGGTAAACCCGTTTTAACTGGCAACAAGCAGAAGCTGAATAACAATTCGGTGGTTGAGGTGGGTTTTTTAAAATTAAAAAATTTTTTTTATTGTGTTAGAACTCTATTTGATAATCAATTGAGCTAGTTGAACTGGAAGTCTTTTTAAAGAAAAATTTCCCTGATTTTTGTTTCTTTTTAAAAATTTTATTTTAACGTGTTATGTCTTTTCCATATGTAACCCATTGCCTGAATGTGGTACAGTGGAACTCGGGATACAAAGGGAATAGTTGGACTAGCAAAAAATAAAAATCCCCATTCTAGCAGAGTCCCGTTATATCCATTCATTGAGGGTTTGAAGGGAGGCAATACTGAAGGCAATAAAAGATGCAAGGAACACATTGTGAGTTATCTCCATAAGTACAAGAAAATAAATCAGACTTGACTTCCATCACTTTTCCTAGTTCAAAAAACAGAGCAATTACTGCTATTTTCCCTTACCCCATCCAAACTCTTGTTATGTGTACCCGATGCGATTTCCTCTTTTTTTCTCTACTTTGTTTTTCTCAACTCGGTGCTAAACTTGCAAGTCCCACCCCTTTGTAGCCGTGGTCAAAGAAATATGATCTCGTTATAGTTATAGCCATTTAAAGGCATTCTTGTCAAACTGACTCTTGAGAAAACGCACCTTCCCCAAAAGCTAATTGAAACCAGAAACATTAAAGAAATTGATAAATAGAGGTGCCTAAATGAGTCAATAAAATGGAGATAAAGATATAGGGAGTAAATCTGACTGTGTTTACTTGATAAAGGCCAAGGCCGAAACATCATTTGTTTTGTGTTGTTCGTTCATGAGTCAGATTTACTCCCTTTATCTTTATCTCCATTAAAGAAATTGATAGTGAGAATTTTACGATCGATCTCAAAAGTAGCCTTTAAAAAACGTTAAAAACATCACGGACTTCAATATTCTCTACTCTTTACGACGTTCTTGATAATCATGCTCCAATTGCAAAGAGATTTATGACAGAAAGACGAGAAGCTGGTTGGTTCAACCGTAGCCATCGTTTTGTTATAGCCTGATACTAAAATCCAAAAGGACTGGCAGTTTGACGTCATTATTTGGTTTTTGCACCGCCTAGTGAGTTGTCGTTAGTAGAGCTCATGGAAACTAGTCATTTCATTGGTTGAACTATTGAATACAACTCACGATTTGTTTTCTTTTGTGGCAAAAGACGGGCATTTTGACGTCATTTTTTGGTCAGTATCAGGCCATAACTTTACGAAGGCCACGGTTCAACTCAGAGGTACAAAAGGCACAAAGGTGATTGCAAAAAACTGGATTAATTGTCGATCGTGATATGTACTGCACTATAAAATAAAAAAATCAAATAATTGTGTCAGTGCATAATGACATAATCTGTCAGAAGGTGAACGATACCACTCTTATTTTATCATATATTGATTACTGCAATTCCCTTCTTTTAGGTATAAGTCAAGATAAAATCTCTCGTCTTCAAGTCGTTCAGAATAGTGCCGCAAAATTAATTTTAAGAAAAGCTCGTATGTCCCACTCTCTCCCAATTTTCTACAAACTGCACCGGGTACCAATCAGAGAAAGATTAACTCACAAAATCGCAATAATATGTTGTAAATGTTTAAATGATCAAGCCCTTGTCTACTTAAAAAACCTATTACATCCTTATACATCTTCCGAATAAAACTAAACTCTTAGTTCCTCTTTTTAAATACAATTGTTTTGGCGGGTGATTCTTTTCTGTTGTGGGATGCTGTGAATGGAATTCTATCTCTAGAACCATCAAGAAACAACCAACTCTTAATTCTTTTAAATCGAAACTAAACATTTTCTTTTCACGTTTGCCTATGTTTAATCTGAGATATACTTTATGGTTATAACCCTATGAGTGAATGTTCAATTGTGGGTCTGTGTGTGTGTGTGTGTGTTTGTGTGTTGGAGGGGGGGGAGGGGGAAGTGGTTATGTGTTGTGGCACAAGAGGTGCATTTATTTTTTTAAAAACATTTTTTTAAAACCAATGTAAAGCGCATTGAACGTTATATAATTTTTAAAATGCACTATACAAATGCCATCTATTATTATTACTTTTATTATCATTATTATTATGATTATTGTTTTTATTATTATTATTATTATTATGATTATTGTTTTTATTATTTTTATTATTATTATTATTATTATTATTATTATTTTTATTATTATTAAGATGATGATGTATGATTTATAAGAATGAAATAGGCTGTAGAATGGGGATTTAAAAATTTCCCAGTGTAGCAGAGCTCCATTGCATCGGAGGCGGTTGTGTGTGAGCTGTACTGTAATATGATGTCATTTTGATCATTCATGAGCTTTAAGACAATCCCCAAAAACCCTGTTATTTTTTAAATTATTTTTTTTTTAAACCGTCTAATTCTGGTTTATTGGCACGTTGGGTTGGCAGCTCTTGGGTCTGGTTTGGACTTTAAGTCGATCTCGGATTAGAGACTCATGGAGAGATTGCTCTCTGTATTTACTCCTGTCCTCTGTTTGAACAGGTCTACTTGTCATACATTTTTTTCGAGCACTTTTATTCCCAAATCTATCATCTTTTGACTTTACCACCATCTTCCTTTTCTCTGTTGCTAAAATGACTTTAAAGTGTCGCAAACGAAGTAAAATCTCTAAATGAAAATTGGAAAAGGTATGAATGATATAGAGCCTGAAAAAGTAGAGAGAAAAATAAAATACAATAAAACCATTGGGCCTTTTTAAATAATGTTTAGTCTGTAGTGTATGACTCACAACTTTTCACATTTTTATCTTGCACCAGTGCCAGCTCCCAAATATTTCACATTCATATTTTCAATAAAACTAAATGATTGTTTTTTATTCCTATCTATGAGTAAAAATTTATATTCATATTTTCAGTTCTCTGTAATTTCTGATATCATTATTGCAGTAAAATTTCTTTCAGCATTTTCATTTTTCTGTAATTTCAGATATCATGCTAGCAGTCAAATTTCTTTTTGTATTTCTGTATTTTCAGACATCATATTTGCAGTAAAATTTCTTTCCGCATTTTCATTTTTCTGTATTTTCAGATATCATGCTTGCAGTCAAATTTCATTTTGTATTTGATGTTCTGTATTTTCAGACATCATATTTGCAGTAAATTTCTTTTTCCGTTTTCATTTTTCTGTATTTTCAGATATCATGTTTGCAGTCAAATTTCATTTTGTATTTTAAGTTCTGTATTTTCAGACATCATATTTGCAGTAAATTTCTTTTTCCATTTTCATTTTTCTGTATTTTCAGACATCATATTTGCAGTAATATTTCTTTCCGCATTTTCATTTTTCTGTATTTTCAGATATCATGTTTGCAGTCAAATTTCATTTTGTATTTTAAGTTCTGTATTTTCAGACATCATATTTGCAGTAAATTTCTTTTTCCATTTTCATTTTTCTGTAATTTCAGATATCATGCTTGCAGTCAAATTTCATTTTGTATTTTAAGTTCTGTATTTTCAGACATCATATTTGCAGTAAATTTCTTTTTCCATTTTCATTTTTCTGTATTTTCAGATATCATGTTTGCGATTCACATTTTTAATCAACCAGGATATCATCAACTCCATTAGATCAGATAACTCCAAGCCAGCCCCAGCCAGTTCCATCTCTGCCGTGTCTTAAAATGATGAAAGAAAGAAATATTTACAATTAAAATGTCCATTTCTACGGTTTGTTTTCCATGCTCATTGTGCTTTGCATTTGCAATACTTGATTAGGCCAAATACGGAGTAAAGAGCCACCCCTGTCAGACCTGGAGAAGTCTGGTGAGCGAAATAAAGACTCGGGATCGATCGGAGAAGAGATGAAAACCCAGATCAAGGTCAGAAGTAGTGGAAGGCACTGCTGATGAAACCCCATGGTCCACAAGGAATGAAGATCGATGTCAAATCAGGTCAAAAGGAATCAAATACTGGACAAGTTGCTTGTTAGGAAAACTTTGTTGTATTGGCAATGTATCTTACAATATTCGATCATTGAATTTTATAAAGGAATCAATAAGTGCAATGTTTGTTGTACAATTCTTTACGAAATATATGCTAAAAAAAAATAAATCAATTAATTTTCAATTGAAACAAGGGAATTAAAATTAAAAAAAAAATAAATATATATATACATAAAAACACAGAGTGTCGTTTGCATATTCTTCAGACAAAAAGATTTCCTACTTCTGGTAATACACTGCAATCAGCTGATCTGCCCACGAAAATCTGGCTTGTGCTTTTGTTGAATCGTTAACTCATAGCCATACCACAATACAAGGCAATGATCATCAGAGTCAGAGGAGAGTGAAAAGTTAGTTGTCGTGAGAAGTGCTCAAGGAAATGAATGATCCCATTGATATTCACTTTCTTTTAGTGATCGTCGCTTTGTATTGTTTACAAAGTCACGCCTGAACTCATTGAAAGTGGATTCAATAGTCTGATGTCACATCGCCCAGCAATGACGAGCAGCTTGGTTCTAAACAAAGAAAATCATTACTTTTTATTCTTCATGCTGGCTAGAACTTTTCATGTTTTGTGATCAAAATGTATAAAAGTCAAAACATGATCATATTTATAATGTTTTTCTCCTCTGGATACACTTTTATGCTCGTCGGAGAAATATTTCATAAGGGCATCCACCATTGTTCCTATAGTTTAGAGCCATTTACTAAGTTACTATGCGTCATTTCGAGGGAAGTGACGTCACGACTGTTGAAGCCAATTAAAAAATTTGCACATAAGAAGCAGTTTTTATTCTGAAATAAATTCATAACTTCTATTTTCTATAAACTTGGATAAAGAGTAAAGTGGCTTTCAAAAATTATATTTAAAGCTGTCCTACAGCAATGAAGGAACTCTTATCTTCCTTTGTCCGTGGCCAGGGATCTCTAGGTCCCCCCCCCCCCACCCCCACCCCTACTCTCTCATTTCTACCTAATTCTTCTCAGCCTTCCTCTTCTCTTTACTTCTGGTGTCCAGTGTAGAACAGTTTTACTGGGTGGGGTTCCTACCTCCCATTGTGGGCAGGGAGGTACTTGCTGTGTCTTCTATCCCCTCTTATCTGTTTTCCAACATGCTTTCTGTCTTTGTCTTGTAATGAGATTACTTGGTTTTGTCCTGGCCCTGGCCTGAGTCCTGGCTGGGAGGGAAACAGTCAAATGCATAGTTATTGTTTTGAGAGATGATATTTTTTTTCCTTGTAAATCATCTCTCCGTTATGTATTATTATATTTATTTTTAATGGATAATGTAAGTATCTGAGTGTATTCCTCCTTGTTGGATTTTGTGCTTGTGTCCGGATGAGACTTATAGGTGATCTCAAACTAAGTACATTGGTGGTATGCTCTTGGATTCTACATCTGATCCCTATTTGTTCCCAGTTCCCCTTTGTCTTACGTTCTCTTGGGTGCTTTAAAATATTTCTAGAACTTTTTACGATCCCATTTTCTTCCTTTTTGCTGGCGCTGATATAACCAAAATGTGTTGCAAGGGCCGTAAAACCCTTAAAAACAAAACAAATTCCTCTTCTTCTCTTTACTTCTGGTGTCCAGTGTAGAGCAGTTTTGCTGTTTCCATCCTCCTTTCAGACAACATGCCTTATCCATCTCCACCTTCTTCTCATGATGCCATCCTTCATGTTATCCATTCCACATTGATCTAGCAGACTTTCATTTTTATTTTTATTTGGCCAGTTAAAAAAAAAATTTTTTTTAATTGAGCATATATATACAGTGCAACCTCGATATAACGACATCGTCGGACGGGAACGGTCGATGATGAAGAGTTTCCTTATGTGGTGTCTTACAGAGGGTTTTTCCTATGTAGTGTGTATACTTCATCGCGTGTTTTGGGTCTTGGTCGGTAGTGGAAGGGAATAGATTTATACATCCATCTGATGTCTATCAGGCTCTTGGGTGAAACGGCCATATGATTAGTGAAAGCGAGCTTTATATGCTGCGTGTTGTGTCAAGGACATTATTGGCTGAAAAGGAGCGTTTCATTGGACTGACTTTAGATTGAACTGCTGGGTTATTGTAACAAATTACATGAATGGCTGAAAAGAAAGTTTACATTGGTACATAGAACTAGCTCGGGCTTATTACGAGTAGACAACATACATAGAATGGAAGATACCACTTGTAATAGTTACGAACAATTTCATGGTAGACAAACACCTTCAAGGTTTGTCGGACCAGAAATATCGTTATACAGGGGTTTTGCTGAAATGTACGTCGCTATAGAGGGGTTTTTATTACTAATGACATATAGTAAAATAAAATGGGACCTGAGTACCATGTCGTTATACAGGGAATGTCCCTATAACGGATGTCGTTACATCGGGGTTGCACTGTAGTGCAATATCCACTAAGCGTGCTCAAAGCAAGCGCCTTACAAAGGGTCCCTGACCAACAGCAACACGCAACATGTAGAGGAGACGTGACGCCTATTAGGCGATGTAACAATATTTTTTTCGACAGAGACAATGCTGTTGATGGCCAGGTACTCATTTCACACCTGAGTATGGTGAGAGAATGTGAGTAAATATCCTTTTCCAAGGACTCAACTATGCGCCAAGCGAGCTTGAACTCTGGAACTTCTGATCTGAAAGCGAGTGTCATACCACAAGACCACATAGCCGCATTGACCTGTAAATGTTCAGGATCATCCTAAGGCACTTAGTATGAAATGTAGACTTGCAACTGCAAAGATCTGAAAACGGCCATGTAAATTTCATCTGTAATTTGAATTTTTCTTAAAACTACCTAATCAATGTGACAACCATTTTGTTCTTTTTGGTCATGAACAAATTATTATCAAAACAGACATTCAAATTAGAACATCAGTATCAGTAAAAGTTAGTCAAAAAGCAGGATTTTTTATTTATATTGCCACAGTGACCCTCGGTAGGATGGTGGATATTAATTTTGTTGTCTTTTCTATCCTTCTCTTGTACTGTATACTGACAAAACTCATAAAACTTTTAACCTGAAAACGTTTACTTCATTTTAATGATCATCATAATGATGAAATATGAACCCCGCCCGACTTGACAGAAAACCTTAAACTTATCATTTTTAAGAAGTCTTCGGCATTGCTTCCTAAGGCACGACATTTTGCCGCACTCGACTGGCCATGAGTCATGCCAGTGATGAATATAGTTCAGACAGGATGCCTAACTAACGAGTGACATATGGAATGGAATTTTGATTCCATATAGACTGCTGGGATAATAGCCTTCAACAGTCGTGACGCAACGTCCCTCGTAATGACGCATAGTGACCTTGCACTGGTTCTAAACTATCAGAACAATGGCGGACGACCTTATGAACTACTACTTCTCCAACGAGCATAAAAGTGTGTCCAGAGGAGAGAAAAATTATAGATCTGATCATGTTTTGACTTTTATACATTCTGATCACATGACACGTGAAAAAGTTCTAGCCAACACGGAGAATAAAAAGTACCGATTTTCTTTGTTTAGAACCAAGCTACTGGGCGACGTGACAGACTTTTGAATCCTATTTGTGAAGCAGTAGTGTGAAGCGCATAAGGGCTATGAACCAGTAGACACAATCTATATGTACATATATGATGTATACTGGATTTATTTATATGATTTAATTTGTTACCTACCGCTTCATAAATGATTATCTCAGCAGTCAACAAGTAGTGAAAATCTTCAGTAAATAACCATTCATATGTCTTCTACATATTATATGATCTTCTACACATAAGAATAGAAGTTGAGACCACTGCAACTCGTCCAATCAGCATCTTTTCCATAAGCACACGAATGTGGGGTAGATTGATAGTTAAAGTCAACATGGCAATAGTTGGCATCATTAAGGACCAGAGCACCACTAGATCCCGGGCATGTGGCTGCGTCATATACCATGTAAAATGGGATATCACGGTGAGGAAACATATCTTGGGCAGTTTGTGATATGTCAAACTCCACATTCGGCAACACAACGGGACTGGTATCTCGACTTCCTTCATTTATGAATTTAGTTCCAGTTGGAAAAGTCACCCACTTCGCAGTTGAAATAACTCCTTGACACAAGTGTGGCGCTTTTTCTGGAAGTTTTACAGACAACCAGCCGTGAACTGTGTAGGATTTTCCTCGAACACAAGAATTCGATTTGTCCAAAAATTTCTGGAAGGATGACTTGTCATTTAAAGATGCGTCTTCTGTCAGTCTACAATTCACAACACCTGGTCTAAAATAAAAAGGGCATACCACATCATAGTAGCCAGGAGCTAATGGCGTAACCATGCGACTGCCACTTCCAATTGTGATATGTTTACTCAGCCCATGGGGATGAGATACGATCAACGAAAATGGTACACGCACATCTGAAAAGTTTCTTAAGCTAAATGACTTGTTAAAGGAAAACTCTGCTTCCATGTCGTGACTAATGCATAGGATGTAAAATACATCACTAGAACACCGCTTTGTCGTATCCAAATCATCAGATGTTATTTCTCTTACACCATAAAGCTTCACAATCCCTTCTTCCTCTTTTGTGTCATAGAACAGCTCACAAACTACAGTTTCCGCCTCGGAGTCATCACAGACGACGTGAGCGGCAGTCTTCACACACAGCCAGCGGTAACCGATCTTCGGATTCCCCGAATTCTTGCAAGAAGAACAAGGGCAAGGCTTATCACGCTCCGTGGTCACGCATCCATAAACATAGCCTGTGCCAGTTCTCTTTATATGTCTTCCCTTCCATTTGCCGTATGGATAATTGTCTGGACGGGTGAGACTAATATAGCTCAACGTAATTTTTACAGTTCTATCACTTACATATTTTATTAGTTCCAATACTTCCTTTGTCCGACTTTCTGGAGGAAGGTGTTTTGGACCGAATTCATTCACAGGAATAAAATTCACATGACCAGGGTTTTTGGTGCAGCTTTGAAAACACTGAAGAGGGCCAGGACCACTTTCATAGAGTATTTGGCATTCGGGGATAACTGTTGGGAAAAATGGGTAAATATTCACTTTCATAATCATATAATACAAGTTACAGTGAATGACACAATCAGTCGGATGGTGAAAAGGTTTGAACTGAGATATTGCCAAGTTTAGTTGGAAGGTCAATTTTTATCCAAAATGAGTTCTTGTCATAAATGATTAAGAAGAGGTTGGAGATATTGATGGGTTAGGTTAAATTAACTGGTACTATAAGTACGAATAGACACTCCGATAATAATTATGATAATGATAATAATAACAATGATATTAATGATGGTGATGACGAGGCAGATAGCGATAATGATAATAAGAAATAGAATAAAGAAAAACGAAAAGATAAAAGCGTGTACATACAAGTTCGTTGGTCATCATCGTCCCGGTCACTCTGGAATGTGGGTAGAGGGAGCGCGGATCTCGTTGTTCTGTTACCACTCATCTCTCACCACTCCGTGCCTTTCAAGTCCCGGAATAGTGCCGCACGGGTCTTGGTTCTCGATAACAGGAACACCGCCCAACCAGGAACAGTTACCAAGAATCTACAACCGGAACATGTTCTTGATCCCTGTGTCAATTGTAAACAAGATGTGCTTTAGTTAGGAGAAGTACGACGGATTGAGTGAAACTCTGTCATCTGTCGACACTAGCGCTATAATAACAATATAAATAATAATGATATGTGTTATCTATTATTGTACAACTGCTCTGATGATGAAGGGGAGGGAGGGGGGGGGGGGGGGGGGGGGGGGATGAGATGAGGAGGTGGGATGGGCGACGTTATTATTGTTATGCTGTCAGATGGTGAGAGGGCAGGGTGACGGAGCGGGGAGATGAGAAGTATATGTGTGTGCGTGTGTGTGAAAAAAAAAAAAAAGAAAGAGAGAGAGAGAGAGAGAGAGAGAGAGAGAGAGAGAGAGAGAGAGAGAGAGAGAGAGAGAGAGAGAGAGAGAGAGAGCATTCCAGCCCAGGTCCCTCCCTCCTAAGTCCCTCTCCGTTTAAACCACCAACAGATACGAGTACGCACGCCGTGGTCTTCGGGACGTGACAGCTACGAAACTCTCCGAAGGTCTTAGTTGATACGGTCCATTTGCTCCATTTGGACCAGTAACATGTTCAGGAACAGGAACAAGGCCACCCGGAACAAAATCGGAACTGGAAAATGAAAATGTTCCGAATGCCCGGCATTATCCTGGAGTTGAGTTAAGAACTCTGGTTAAATATGACAGTGACGAGTTAACGAATGCGTTCGCAACCTATGGCGATCGACCAACGACGTAGAAGAAAACGAAGATGTGTGTCATAGTCTGAGGTCTACGTCTGTGGTTTTGTGGTGTGACACTCGCGTTCGGGTCAAAAGGTCCTGGGTTCGAGCCTCGCTCGCGCAAAGTTGAGTCCTTGGAAGAGGCTCTTTACTCATATTCTCTCACCGTACTCAGATATAAAATGATTACCTGACGGTTAATAGCATTGTCTCCATCGGCCTAAAAAAAAAATTAATATCGCCTAACAGACACCATGTCTCGTTCTACATGTTATGTGTCGCTGTTAGACTGTTAGTCAGGTACCCTCTGTATGTAAAGCACTTTGAGCACATTTGGTTGTTATTACTCTATATAAAAGCTCAAAGTTGTTTTTTTTTGGTACAAGCTCAGGGTCGTAAAAACCAAGATTTCATCATATCCTCGTTCGGTCTAACCTTAAATTTGACACCTTAGCATCGTTATGACAAACTGCAGTTATTTATTTATATATGTCAACCCGATCCATTCTCTCGTCATCCGATGGGAAATTACTTGTAATATAGGGTTCAACAGTCGTGACGTCACTTCCCTCGTAATGACGCATAGTAACTAAGTAACTGGTTCTAAACAATCGGAACAATGGCGGACGCCCTTATGAAATACTTCTCTGGCGAGCATAAAAGTGTATACAGAGGAGAAAAACATTCTAAAATCTGATCATGTTTTGACTTTTAGACACTCAAATCACATGACATGTGAAAACGTTCTAGCCAGCATGAAGATTATAAAGTACCGATTTTCTTTGTTTAGAACCAAACTGCTGGTTGCTGGGCGGACGTGAGATCAGACTATTGAATCCTATTTAGAGGAAAGATCTCTTACTGGTCATGTGGAGGACGCTCTTTTTCCAGAAATCTCCCAACCCTCTGGAACAAACGGCTGTATTAATATTATTATTATTATTAATATTACCATCATCATCATCGTCATCATCATCATCATCATCATCATCATCATCATCATCATCATCATCATCATCATCATCATCATCATCATCATATATTATTATTATTATATTATTATTATATTATTATTATTATTATTATTATTATAATAATAATAATAATAATTATTTATTATTATATTATTATTATTATTATTATTATTATTATTATTATTATTATTATTATTATTATTATTATTATTATTATTATTATTCATCATCATCATCATTATTATTATACTACTACTACTACTACTACACTACTACTACTACTACTACTACTACTACTACTACTACTACTACTACACTACTACTACTACTACTACTACTACTACTACTACTACTACTACTACTACTACTACTACTACTACTACTACTACTACTACTACTACTACTACTACACTACTACTACTACTACTACTAACTACTACTACTACTACTACTACTACTACTACTACTACTACTACTACTACTACTACTACTACTACTACTACTACTACTACTACTACTACTACTACTACTACTACTACTACTACCACTACTACTACTACTCGTACTACTACTACTACTACCACCACCACTACTACTACTACTACTACTACCACTACTACTACCACTACTACTACTACTACTACTACTACTACGACTACTACGACTACGACTACTACTACTACTACTACTACTACTACTACTACTACTACTACTACTACTACTACTACTGTATTATTATCTGATTCAGCCCGACATAATACGGGTTCGAAACTAATGGTCACAATAAGAGAGCAGACACTTGAATTTTACTTCCTGCTTTGTCTGCAATGATTCATGCGATACACACTTTTTCAGACCATGGTCAACAAAATACATTGTAAATTGTAAGCGACGAATTTGAAACAGACCACTCGAGATGTGAGATGAGAGTTAACCCTCTCCTTACCAACTATAGGAAAATCGCCACATTCGTTACGATACAACCAACATTTTTCTTCCTTTTTCTTATTCAAATTTCTTGCCTAAATCACAAAATTTAAAGAAAATGAACAGTGTGTTGTAGAGCATGTTTTGCTAAAGAAATTGTGTATCGCAAGAATTTTACTGCTATTATGTCTGAGTGATAAAACGTCTATTTTGTGTTAGTTGGGTGTGAAGTTTTGGGGAAAATCTTGAAAACGGTTGGTAAGGAGAGGGTTAACTCACTCAGTCCTTGAGATTTTTGCTACTTTTCAAAATTTGAAAAAATGTATTAAAAATGAGTATGTACATAGATAGTTTTATTCAACCACCACTACTAACATGTATAAACCAAGGACTTGACCAGACTATAAAAACGATCAAGATTACACATAGCTTTGTGTGTTGGTCTGTTATACTTGCGGATGGCAATGTTGTGTTTCTGCGCACACTATATATTTATAGGAGAAGAGAGTGGATAGAGTGAGTAAAGTTCTTGGATATGATGATGATGATGATGATGATGATAATAATAATGATGATGATGATAGTGATGACGATATAAATAATGGTAATTATAAACCACGAATGGCGATGCCATAATATATACTCACCATATACTTCAACAAAGGCAGCAATATAAAAATATTATTGTTATATTTTACATCCCTTCTTCACCGATGTCAACCGAACTCCAAATTTGATAAAATTAAATTCTCCTCCTAGAACGTTTATTTTCAATATGGAGCTCAACATGGTTACAATACAATAATAATTTCATATTGAAAAAAAAACATTCACTTTCAACAGATTATGAATAGAGTATAGATAGTATGCGCTTGGCTAAGAAGTTCACAACATTGCCATCCGGAAATATAACGGACCAACACACAAACCATGTGTAACCTTGAACGTTTATAGTCTGGTTAATACAGTTTAGTGAGAATTACTCACAAAAGCGGATGGCAAAAAAACAATAACAAAGACCCGAGTGACGTCAACTTCGAACTATCTATATATTATTATCATCAGCTCAAGTATAACAAAGAACGACACAAGATGTACCAGTCACTTACAACTTACAACTTTTGTTTGAGGAGTGGCGGAAAGGGGTAGGTTTGCCAGATTTATTTTGCAAACATTGCCAAATAAGTCATAGAAACATACCAAATGGTCTTTTAAAAATGCCAAACTTTTCTAGCCATCACTTCTTTTTTTCTTTCTTTTTTCCTGCTAAAATGCACATAGAAGTGGACAGGAAGCTTACTTTTTTTTTATCCATCTAACATGAAAAGACTAATGGTCTTTGTTAAATAAAATTTTATCTTATCTTGGTAGTCTTACGGGTGATATTATGTATATTTTGTGAAATTAGCGTTAATTTGTCGTTAGAAAACTGAAATTCAGTAATTTGAAAAAAAAATATCCCCCCTCCCTTATCACAAATTGCGAAATCCAACTTTTTCATGCTAAATAGCTTAAACAATATAGTGTTAAAAAAAAAAAAAACCAGATAAATAATTTGGCATTTAAAACTATAAAATGATAACCCGATTTCTGAGCTTTTAGCTCTCAGATTGTTTCTTTCATTTATGCCTTTAGGTTTTGTATTTTTGGTTACGAAATCCGACGGAGTTCCAAGTCATTAATTTGTACAAAGACTACACATTAACATTAAGCACGTGGCTGTCTAGAGGTAGAATGAAGTTGACGTCATTCAGGTCTTTGCTATTGCTTTTTGCCATCCGCGTTTATGAGTAATTCTCACGAACCTTTTTTTTTTTTTACCAGACTATACACGTTCATGGTTACACACAGTTTTGTGTGTTGGTCCGTTATATTTCCGAATGACAATGTTGTGAGTTTCTTAGCCAAGCGCATACTATCTATATTTTGTTGGCTAGCTAAATCTATAACAAAAAGTTCAAAAACGTTTATTTTAGGCAATTGCTAATCTATAACATAAATTTATTGTTTTGTGTTTTTTCTTATCGCAAAAATCAATGAAAACAATCTGGCAAAGTGCGGTATATTCTATGAAAAGCTCATTTAGCTCATCACACCGGGAAATCCCGATATGTTACTTGCTCTGAGCTCTTATCGGGCGCATACACGAATTGCACAGCTGGTACTGTCTCTTGGTGAAAATGCTGAGGCGATATTACATTTTTTTTTTCGACAGAGACAACGCTGTTAACGGCCAGATACTCATTTTACACATGAGTACAGTGAGAAAATGTGAATACAGAGCCTTTCCCAAGGACTCAACTATGCGCCAAGCGAGGCTCGAACTCAGGACCTTTCGGTCCGAAAGCGAGTGTCAAACCACAAGATCACATTTGCTTTGAATCATATATGACTGCATGAGCGAGCTATCTAACTTCTCCGAAATGTGTGTATTATTTATTTTCTTCTCCACTTCTGTGTCAAATTTATAATGGTTTGACTTTTTCCTCTATTCTTTCCCCCTCTCCTCCTCCTCCTCCTCCTCCTCCTCCTCCTCCTCCCCTCCTCCTCCTCCTCCTCCTCCTCGCCTCCTCCTCCTCCTCCTCCTTCTCTCCTCCTCCTCCTCTTTCTTCTTCTTCTTCTTCTTCTTCTTCTTCTTCTTCTTCTTCTTCTTCTTCTTCTTCTTCTTCTTCTTCTTCTTCTTCTTCTTCTTCTTCTTCTTCTTCCCTCAATCTGAAATGACCTTTAAACTACTCGTACATTAACGCTTGTTAGAAAGGGGAAACAACTAAATCTTTTAAAATTCTATTGATATTCCGAACATACTTATTTCCCTTGAATGACAGAGTAGACTCAAACGATCCATGAGCCGGAAATCGCACAGCTGTTACTGCTCTCTTGGTGAAAATTAT
>NC_088373.1:13192438-13199938 GCF_034508935.2 Berghia stephanieae
GCTAATCTCATTCCCTTTTACTTTTTAATGTGAGTTTAAAAATTCAATGTGTGTGTGTGTGTTGGGTCGATATTACATTTCAGTAAAAATCTTGAAAACAGTCGGTAAGGGGAGAGGTAAAGAGCTAATGCGATACTAAAAAAGAAATTAAAAAAAGAAATTGACCTTTTATAATATCAATATAGCAATATAAACTAAACGTGCTCAAAGCGCTTTATAAATCGTCCCTGACCAGCAGCAACACGTAACATGTAGAACGAGACATGGCGCCTATTAGAGACGCTGTTGACGGCCAGGTACTCATTTTACACATGAGTACTGTGAGAGAATGTGAGTAAAGAGCCTTTTCCAAGGACTCAACTATGCACCGACCTAACGAGGCTCGAACCCGAGACCTTCCGATCCGAAAGCGAGTTTCATACCACAAGACCACAAAGCCTCAGTCTGCTTTGTCTGGTCGTAGCCATCGTTAACATAATATTATATGGATAGTTCGAAGTTGACGTCACTCGGGTCTTTGTTATTGTTTTTTTTTGCCATCCGCATTTATGAGTAATTCTCACTAAGCTGTATTAACTAGACTATAAACGATCATGGTTACACAAAGTTTTGTGTGTTGGCCCTTTTTACTTCCGGATGGCAATGTGTGAGCTCCTGGGCCAAGCGCATACTATCTATAGCTTGACACAAGAACCCTCTGGGACTGGCAGTTTAACGTCAGGTTTTTAGTGTAGGGTCTAGTGAGTTGTCATTAGTAGAGCTCATGAAAACAAGTCATTTCATTGGTTGAACTATTGAATACAACTCACGATTTGTTTTCTTTTGTGGCAAAATACTAGCATTTTGACGTCATTTTTTGGTCAGTGTCAGGCTATAACTTTACGATGGCTGCGGTCTGGTACTGTCACGCGAATGTCTTTGCAAATTTTAACATCGTCGCGGTTCTGCTCCCTTATATTTTTTTCATTTCAAAATTTTAAGATAATAGGGAAAAAAAGTCGTGACGTCACACCTTTTAATTTACCGGTTCCAAAATTCTTGGAAGTGTGTATGAAACCAGTACTTGGGAGGACTAGTAATGAATAGGTTACACAACATTGAATCACAAGGTGGTATATTAATATTATAACTATTTTAGTTGAAGGATTTATTGGTAGATTGTAAGGATTACATCATGTAAAAGAGAGAGGGTGGGTGATCTTTATTGACGACTTCTTCTTCTTCAAGTACCAAGTCTGTGCCAGACATCGGTGATCATGGTACGCCATTCATCTCTCTGATCAGATAAGCTCAGAAAACTGATATTACTCTTCTCTTTCTTTGTCACCCAGTTGTTCAAACTATTCAAATATGTTTTTCTTGGTCTACCTTTACTCTTTTTACCTTCTATCTTTCCTGTGAGAGCAAGATGTTCAATACATATATATTTATGTCGATTTAGATGTCCTAAAATTGCATTTGTCTTTTTCTTATTGTTCGAATTAATAGCCTTTTAGTTTCAGCTTGCTCTAATACTTCTTTATTAGTATTGACGACTAGCATAGATTTATTTAGACTGGAAAAAAAGATGCCATCACTCTGAAAACAGGAGATCATAATTTACTCGGAAGTATGTATTCAGGCCTCCGGAAGATTGGTTTTACACTTTCAATGAGTTTGGAACCAGGATTTTCTCATCACACTTGTGTTCCCTTTTGACAATTTCTTGTATGTTTCTTTCTGCTTAATCTAGCGTTGTTCCATAAACACATATGTGACCCATCGTCTCAAAACGGTATTATGTCGGAACGAACCACATGCTTAAAAGCCGAATTAAATGTTAAACTGGTCTAAATAAATATAAATTGTTGGTATTAGCAGCCTAAAATATGGTATCCATTCTCCTCAATAAATCATACAAACTCAACACTATAAATTCAATTTTCAACATCTTAACCAACCCGACTTAATACCGTTTTGAGGCAAAGGGTCACATATTCATATAATAATCACTTCCAAGCATTATCTGAATGCCATCATTTTGTGAGCAGGTGCGATGTCACACAAACATCCAGTGCCGCCGATTTTAAGGGATTCGAACTCTTTGCAACTTCGACTTAGCTCCCTCCTTACCGATCCTTTTCCAGATTTTTCTCAAAACATCATTTTCACACATCATCGTATTGAGGTTTCGACGAAAGGCGCTATTGAAATATGCTTATTATTATTATTATTATTATTATTATTATTATTATTATTATTATTATTATTATTATTATTATTAGTATTATTACTATTATTATTATCATCATTATTATTATTATTATTATTATTATTATTATTATATTATTATTATTATTATTATTATTATTATTATTATTATTATTAGTATTATTACTATTATTATTATTATTATTATTATTATTATTATTATTATTATTATTATTATTATTATTATTATTATTATTATTATTATTTCATAAATTGAATTTTAAAACTCAAGGGGAATTAGAGCATGCTATACATACTTTTGTTTAGTTCTTATAACTGTAACAAAAATATTCTTCAAACTTTGTGATACAAAATATACAAAATAAATCTCAATGAGTAAAAAAGTTGGTTGCATCGTAACAAATGTGATTTCCCTATAGATAGTATGCGCTTGGCTAAGAAGCTCACAACATTGCCACCCGGAAGTATAATGGACCTACACACAAAACTATGTGTAACCATGAAAGTTTATAGTCTGGTTAATACAGTTTAGTGAGAATTACTCTGAAGCGTGGATGGCAAGAAACAATAACAAAGACCAGAATGACGTCAACTTCATACTATTTATAGTTGGTAAGGAAAGGGTTAAGGTGGAAATAGTCCAGAATCATTATTGCGTAACCATAGACGCCACGCCGCCATCCAATTATTATCCGCTTCCGGTTCCAGGGTTCCTCGGTGTCACCGGCCTAATTTCTATGCCATTACTTTTATGACCATCAATTGACCTTTCTCACTGTGGATTTGGTACAACTTTGTCGTACTATGGAAAAAACACGTATTTACACTTTAGGCCAGAAAACTAAACTCGTCCTTGAAATATCGGGAAATGTAAATGTTGTAGCTCGAAGCTCGAAGAAATAAATAACAATGTGAAATTGAATGTAAGCTTCAATTTAATATACTAACGAAAGAGTGAAAATGGAAAGGATTCGTATGGGAACAAAACAGACAATGGACGTTTCGGGTACAAACCCTTCGTCAGCACAACAATACACAAATGAACGTGGAAAAGAAATTAAAATTTTCATTATATTTTAATTTCTTTTCCACGTTTATTTGTGTATTGTTGTGCTGACGAAGGGTTTGTACCCGAAACGTCCATTGTCTGTTTTGTTCCCATACGAAGCCTTTCCATTTTCACTCTTTCGTTAGTATTTTACGATCACCGGCTTCAGGCAGCCCTTACCGTTTTCTAATTTAATATACAAAAAACAGATAGAATGGACGTTTCATGTTTCCCCTTTATCAACAAACAGGATGAATGAAACACTACAGATGAATGAGATAATGTGGTAGTGGCGTTGATAAGATGGATAAACAAAAACATTGATAGGCAGGAAATAGTATCTATGCTCCTTTGTAAGGAAGCACGAATTAAAATAGAACTATAGATATTTGTAAAGGGAGTGCAATGAAGTGAAAAGAGAGGAGGCGGAGAGGAACTGTATAATGGAGTATAGAAAGTGAAATATAATTGTTGAAAAATAAATACAATGGAATTGGAAATAAATACAATGGAATTGGAAATAAATACAAAAAGAATAAATATCGATCGATTAAAGTGACCCTCATCTTGGCAAAAATTCTCAAACCCGGGACTTCGCACATTCCCAGCTTTGAGAAATTTTGCCATGATGAGGGTCCTTAAAATCGAACGTTATTAATTTTAAGGACACGTTTTTGTGTGTGTTTTCCCATAGTACTTTGTTATTGATTTTAGACCGCCGGCTGTGTGACTATTTTCTCTAAATTCCATCAATCATACTTTAAACGTTTAAGCTTTCAGATCGTTATGTGTATTGGTAAGATTGGCCTGGCGAGCAGAATTGGTGAGTATTTTTTTTTCCTAAACCAATTGATATTACTAAAACAGGAATTAAGATTCCTGTCGTGTGTCTCACAGACACTATTTTTTATACCAATGGAGTTTCCGGTGTGTTTCATGAATGTCAAAATTATATGAAAATAACATGTCAGCCATTACACGCAAATTAGTATGTGTGTGTGTCACATCCTATCATTGCTTCCTCCCCCACCCCCTGTAATCGTTTCAAATAAATGCTGAAAAAAAAGGTAAAAACTGAAATATAAACAGAAACAGGAAGTTTGCGTGTATTGTGAGAGATTGAATAGATATCGTGATGATTTTATTTGAAAAATCGAATTTTTTGTTTTGTTAAATCCCATAGAAAACAGACACCATCATTTTTAGCATTTGGGTTGTGTGCCAACCTTCCGGTGAGCGAGTGTGACAATGAGATGGGTGTACTTGCATTGAATTGATACCAGTTAGTGGTTCCTCTCATTATATTTCAATACTATCATTTTCTTTGAATTTATAGAACCATTTTCCGTTCTTAATATTGGTAAAGAATTCTACCATAAGTGAGCGAAATATATAAGATAATAAGCGCAGAAAATATGCCCTAATAAAAAAAAAAAGCTCATAGGAGTTCTCTGACGAAGTCGAAAAATGTTTTTGAGTTGATCTACCTGTCATCACGTTCATTGAACAGGCACCTCCGCATATGTGTCAGAGCATGACACAATCAGTCGGAAGATGAAAATTATGGATTTGCATTTTTGCATTTTCTGAAAGAATATGCTCACCAGAGCATTTTAATCTTTATTTGAAGTAAATCTGGTGATTTTTCATGAAGTTATGGTCAGATGTAAGGGAAAGGTAATCCAGCAACTGTTATCAAATTTCACACTTTTTGAACTTGACTAACTAGCTGTAAAATATTTAGGAGTGAAATTAAGCTTTGATATTTCCCGAAGATGTACAAAAAGGGATGATTTAATCATTTATGTCAAGAACTCATTTTTGATAAAAATTGACCTTCTAACTAAACTTGGCCATATCTCGGTTCAAACCTTTTCACCATCCGTCTGATATTGTCATTCACTGTAACATATATTGGATAAACTTCAAATTTTGCGTAGAAATGTGTTTCATAGTATACTATTTTCGTTTTTATTTTGAACAATGAGCTGAGGACGAATATAGTTTTTTTTCTCTCGATATCTTTCGTGCAAACGGCATCAGCTTCTAATGGTGCTCACACTACTATGTTATGACGATTGACCCAATCTGCAAATTCTTTACCGCACCCGTCCACCGTCGCAAACCCGCCCGGAAGCTGCGTCACAACACACCGTTCAACTAGACGCTCTGCGGTTTCGGGTTCGTTCCCACATCGGGTACATGTTGGACAGGAGGAAAGTCCCCACTGATGAAGCGATTTTGCCGTTAGACAGGTTCTCGATCGATGCCGATTCGCTACCTACCACCAAGTCTCTCCTCTTACTGGTGGAGAAGCCTGGCAACTTTTCACCTAGGTGAAAACGGCATATTATGCTTCGACCGACGTGTTGATATATTATTATATAAGCGCACGTCAGTTTCTACATTTTGAATCAACATGTTTAAGGTAGGTAGTCCGTATGGAGATTCGTTTTTCAGAATTTCATTTCTACACTTCTTCATTTGAAGATAACAAATTGTTGCGTTAAAATACAAATTTATTTTAAAATACATAAACAGACTTATATTAAAAATAATGTTTTATTACTCAACTCAACCTTTTTATTCTAATTTAATTGCAAGATACAAGTTCGTGGTGTTCCTTTTAAATACCTGGCAATAGAAAATTTGAGGAAAGTGAAAGTAGAAATTAGCTTCGAATCTTCGCCCTTCTAACCATTTCGGAATCACACAATTCTCTGTTTTGTGCTGTGTTTATAAAGACAATGCGAAATCTATTAGAAGTTGGTTTGTTTTCACACAACTTGAGAGAAATTCAGTAAGGTCATCGGGATAGCACACTACCAATGTACTTAGTTTGAGATCACCTATAAGTCTCATCCGGACACAAGCACAAAATCTAACAAAGAGGAATACACTCAAATGCTTACATTATCCATTCAAAATAACAAATATAATACATAACAGAGAGATGATTTACAAGGACAAAAATATCATCTCCCAAAACAATAACTATGCATTTGACTGTTTCCTACCCAGCCAGGACTCCGGCCAAGTTCCAGGACAAAACCAAGTAATCTCATTCCAAGACAAAGACAGAAAGCATGTTGGAAAACAGATATAAGGTGATATAAGACACAGTATGTACCCCCCTGCCCACTATGAGAGCAACTTCTATTAGCTTGCCATTCTTGTACTCCATACAGTTTTATCGATACGTTAATAATTTGTCTCCTGTCTTATTTGTATAATGAACTTTCACGTCTGCTTTTCTTATCTCACTTCCCAGCTGTGCGGCTATGTGGTCTAGTGGTATGACACTCGCTTCGGATCGGAAGGTCCTGGGTTCGATCCTCGCTCGGCGCATAGTTGAGCCCTTGGAAAAGGCTCTTTACTCACTTTCTCTCACCGTACTCAGGTGTAAAATGAGTACCTGGCCGTTAACAGCGTTATCTCTGTCCGAAAAATTGTAATATCGCCTAACAGGCGTCATGTCCCGTCCTACATGTTAAATGTTGCTGATGGCCAGGGACCCCTTGTGAAGCGCTTTGAGCACGTTTAGTGGATATTGCGCTGTATAAAAGCTCCATTAAAAAAAAATTAGCTCTAAAGTCAGTGCCTTATTGCAGTCATTTTATAGATAGACAGAATGAGAACGTCCTGTGAATGTTAGGGACAGCGTGGCTCAGCGGTACGGTCTTTGCTTGGTACCCGAAAGGTACCGAGTTCGATCACCCGCCGCTGCGCCGTGTGGCTTTGAGCAAGTCACCTAGCCCTAGCTATAATCTGCGGCTAACGCATGGATTTTATTCCAGTCTTCCCTTGGAATAGACCCTAGAGACAAATTTTCCCAATGGGATGAATAAAGGGAATTTTATTTTATTAAAAAAAATAAAAATTATACAACCAATACCTTTCTTACTCAGACTTCTTTTGTTCATCTAATAATAAAAAATTAGCTTTTATATAGCGCGATGTCCACTAATTTTATTTATTTTCTTTATTAATCATGCTGTCTAAGCTTCTGTCGTTAATAATAAAAATAAAGGTCCCTGTAGAGTTACGCAATCTTGCCCTTGACTTGCCCAGCGACAGTTTAGATAAATTTGGATAAATTTGGATTTTTGCAGCTTTTTAAAATTGGATCGGACTCACATGTACATAATATATTGTATCCAGACGCAATAGGATTCAACAGTCGTGACGTCACTTCCCTCGTAATGACGCATAGTAACTTAGTAACTGGTTCTAAACTATCG
>NC_088373.1:13204938-13222438 GCF_034508935.2 Berghia stephanieae
CATCTGGTCCATCCCGACATAATACCGTTTTGAGACGAAGGGTCACATATAATCATGACGAACCTACATAATATTATCTTTACATTGACGTCATGAAACACAAAGCCCATTGTTGCCTTAATTTCGACAGTTATGATTTGGCGGGTTTTATCGTTAGAAATAAAAATCAAATGGAAGAGAATTGTATACGATGCCGTGAACAGACGGGAAGAATGGGCAGACATTTGTGACCCTTCGTCTCAAAACGGTATTATGTCGGGATGGACCAGATGCTAAAAAGTCAACTTATAGTTAAACTGGTCAAAAGTATGAAAAGTTGGTATTCACCACAGTAAAATATGATATTCCTTCTCCTCTATAAAGTATATAAACTCAACTTAAGCTTGATATTTCTGGCCACAAATTCCATTTTAAGCATCTTAATCATCCCGACTTAATACCGTTTTGAGACGAGGGGTCACATTTGTCATCGTAGAGCAGCCAACGTCAATGAGGACGACGCTGGACAGTAAGTAAGAGAATTGCTTTAAGTTGTAGATAACTCATGAGAAACTTATTTAAAATGTTGAAAATTTGGCTCATTTGAATGAACAAGTCACTGCCGACTGGTTTCATCCTCAGGATTCTTAAACTTTTGCACATTGAATTTCGGTCAAGTTTTGATTTGTGACGCATGACTTTGGTAACGAGTCCAGGATTTTACACACATAATACGAGTATTGTCAATAAACGGTTTAATTGCAATGAAATTTCTCACAAAACGTTTGCATATTTTTTTGTTGTTGTTGGAAGTAAACTAATCTTTAAAAAATGCTTACCAATGTAGTTTTCTCCTTTGCCTTGCTTTGCCTGAAATTTTTAAAAAGAGCCTTGACTACTGTTTGACCTCATTAATTATTTGGGTGATCTCAATATCATTGCTCGTCAATTGTTATTATAAAGCGCCATAAATTTATATATCTTTGTACACCAATACTCAGAGATTCAACAAGACGTACCTGTAAGTTGACGTATAGATAGTATGCAGATGACGTCACTCAGGCCTGTGTTATTGTTTTTGCCATCCGCGTTTGTGAGTTGTTCTCACTAAACTGTATTAACAAGACTATACAAGTTCATGGTTACACAGAGTTTGTGTGTTGGTCCGTTATACTTCCGGATGGCAATGTTGTGAACTCCTTGGCCAAGCGCATTCTATCTATAAAATAGATTAATATAGTCAACTGATTGGGTCGTGCTCACCTTGAAATACGTTTCTCATCAGTTATCTACAACTTAACTCATCCAATCCTAGAGATTTTTTCTACTGTTCAAACTTAGAAAAATATATTAAAAGTGAGCATGTGCAGATATTCAACGACCTGACAGAGTTTACCGTTACACGTGTAAACATTAAGAACATTAGCTTTGATACTGCGCCTATAATTACTCAGAAAAAATGTAATAAATAGGCATGGAGTAAAAGTAACTCCGGGTATAGATAGAATGCGCTTGGCCAAGGAGTTCACAACATTGCCATCCGGAAGTATAACGAAACCAACACACAAACGCTGTGTAACCATGAACGTTTATAGTCAGTTTAATACAGTTTAGTGAGAACAACTCACAAACGCGGATGGCAAAAACAATAACAAATTCCTGAGTGACGTCATCTTCGAACTATCTATTCTGGTAGCCATCGTTATGTTATAGCTAGTATGCAGATGACGTCACTCAGGCCTTTGTTATTGTTTTTGCCATCCGCGTTTGTGAGTTGTTCTCACTAAACTGTATTAACCAGACTATAAAAGTTCATGGTTACACAGAGTTTGTGTGTTGGTCCGTTATACTTCCGGATGGCAATGTTGTGAAATCCTTGGCCAAGCGCATTCTATCTATACTACGGATATAGATAGTATGCGCTTGGCTAAGAATCTCATAACATTACCATCCGGAAGTATTACGGACCAACACAAAAAAACTGTGTGTATCCATGAACGTTTATTATCAGGTTAATACAGCTCAGTGAGCATTACTCACAAACGCGGATGGCAAAAACAATAACAAATTCCTGAGTGACGTCATCTTCGAACTATCTATTCTGGTAGCCATCGTTATGTTATAGCCTGAAACTGAAATCCAAAAGGACTGGCAGTTTGAAGTCATTATTTGGTTTTGCACCGCCTAGTGAGTTGTCGTTAGTAGAGCTCATGGAAATAAGTTATTTCATTGGTTGAACTATTGAATACAACTCACGATTTGTTTTCTTTTGTGGCAAAAGAATGGCATTTTGACGTCATTTTTTAGGTTTGTGTAGCGTCTAGTGAGTTGTCGTTAGTAGAGCTCAAGGAAACAAGTTATTTCATTGGTTGAACTTTTGATTTGTTTTCTTTTGTGGCAAAAGACTGACATTTTGACGTTATTTTTTGGTCAGTATCATAACTTTACTACGGATATATATAGTCGGTGGTGGGGTTGCGTGAGTAAAGGGGGATGCCTGAGGTTGTCTCCATTCCTTCTCCGTTTCTTGTCAGCTGAAGCCAACAGCAACCCAAGCTATCCTCTATCACGTGACCTTAGATCCGATGCTGCATACCGCTTGAGAGTCTTCACTATCCAGATCTCGTTCATGGTCACGTGAGAAGGCCATATCCGTTCGGGTTCGGCGTTCGGCGTCTCGTTCGGCCCGATTTTGTTAAAAGCCTAATGCCATTCTCTTACTATCCATTGACGTTGGCTGCCCGCACTCTACGATGAAAAATGTCTGCCCATTCCTCCCGTCTGTTGACTGTATCGTATACAATGGGAGCGATCTATATTCATGTTTTCGTCCAACCAGGTCATCAATCACATAATTTGTTTCTTTCCAACGATTGGATATTTCTTCACAAATGTCCACACGCTGCTTTGTTTACAAATGTTATAAACATACCCATGTGTCAAGCTGAATCAAATGACCAATCGTGATGTTAGATATTTAAAAATCGGTGAACACTTTTCACTATGTGGGTCACTTTGAGCACATTTTGCAATGTGACTAATGACCTCGAGCACATGGAAAGTTAATATATATAGTAGAAAATGACGTCACTCAGGCCTTTGTTATTGTTTTTGCCATCCGCGTTTGTGAGTTGTTCTCACTAAACTGTATTAACCAGACTATAAAAGTTCATGGTTACACAGAGTTTGTGTGTTGGTCCGTTATACTTCCGGATGGCAATGTTGTGAACTCCTTGGCCAAGCGCATACTATCTATAGATCATGCCCATTCTCTTCCATTCATATCTGTCCTTTTTTGGATGATTTTCTTATATAACCAAGCCTAAGTCTTCCTCTTCTTCTTTTGTCCTCCATTTTCCCCTGTACCACATAATTCATTAGGGTGAATGGGTTTAGGCATATGTGACAGAAAAAATCTGAGTTTTCTCCTTTTGATGACATTTAGTGGTTCTGGCATGACTTCCAGCTCTTCCAGTATGCTGTTATTTAATTTGTTCTTCTTTCCCTCCAGCTTATCCCCATCATTCTTCTGTAAAACCACATAATTTCAGCAGAGTTTATACGTTTCATGTCTCATGCCATTCTCAGGGTTATAAATTTGGGAAGAGAGAGCCAAACTGCACACACTATTAGTATTATCCCCTTTCATTCATGGGACGGCAAGGGCTAACCCACACCGCCGAGATTGACTCCGACGACCCGGCACTGCCGTCCTCTGCCGTCTTCCGGATAAAGACGTCGGGCACGGACAAAATACTGAGAATAATGATAAGAACCGCTAGACCTACCCATACCAAGCTTAAAAAACAAATAACAAAAACAAACAAACAAACAAACAAACCGGCAGAGGACGTCGGGTGCTTGGTATGTTTAGGTCTGGCGGCTCTTCTCTTTATGCTTAGCATTTTGTCCGTGCCCAACGTCTCTATCCAGAAGACGACAGAGGACGGCAGTGCCTGGGCCGTCGAAGTCAATCTCCGGTGTGGGTTAGCCCTAACACAGTTACATCTCACGTGGTTGCATTCAACCAATCAGAACGTATGTTAAATGTTATGTACTTTTGTATTTGGTAGAATATTGCAAGGGCCCGTGTGTAGAAATAAACCTTGTGTTAAGGTGGTTCTGTTTACCTTACAGTGAAACTCTTTACTCAGGTATTTTTGTATAGATAGTATGCGCTTTGCTAAGGAGTTCACAACATTGCCATCCGGTAGTATAACGGACCAACACATAAAACTGTGTGTATCCATGACCGTTTATAGATAGTTCTTAGTTGACGTCACCCAGGTCTTTGTTATTGTGTTTTGCCATCCACGTTTATGAGTAATGCTCGCTAAACTGTATTAACCAGACTATAAACGTTCATGGATACACACGGTTTTGTGTGTTGGTCCGTTATACTTCCGGATGGCAATGCCAAGCGCATAAGTCAGGTTAATGCAGTTTAGTGAGAACTACTCATAACCGCGGATGGCATCTTTGTTATTGTTTTTTGCCATCCGCGTTTATGAGTAATGCTCACTGAACTGTATTAACCTGACTATAAAAGTTCATGGTTACACAGAGTTTTGTGTGTTGGTCCGTTATACTTCCGGATGGCAATGTTATGAGCTTCTTAGCCAAGAGCATACTATCTATAGTCAGGTTCATGCAGTTTAGTGAGAACTACTCATAACCGCGGATGGCAAAAAACAATAACAAAGACCTGAGTGACGTCAACTTCGAACTATCTATAGAAAAAGTGATAACATAATCTTCCTTTTTTTTTATTCGACACTCTTACTAAAATGGCTCAATCATGTCATTGGTTTCAATACAGATTAAATTAATCTGATAATGATAAACAAACCAAAGGTTAACCACAAAGTTACCTAATCACTAATCCATATCATTAATGATTGTCTTGCTAATTAATATTTACGGCGCCTTTGTCAGTCTGACATTTTTTAGTGCCGATTTTATCATAATTAGAGAAGAAAAAAAAGATAATACATTAATGTGTTTTCTTTTGAAGTATTTTGGAAAACCGATTTAACTCACTCGATCCTAGAGTTTTTTGCTACTTTTCATAATTGGAAAAAATTTATTTAAAATGAACATGTACATAGACTTTTATTCAACTACCATGAACATGTAAAAACAAAACACATTAGGATTGATAATACGCCTATAATTTGTCTCAGAAAAATGTAATAAATAGGCATGGGTTAAAAATAGCCCGTGTAAACTACGGATATAGTCGGTGTTAGGGTTGAGTGAGTTAACGTTGTGGTAAAAGTTTGGACTTTTCTCAAAATACACTCCTTTCTATAAAAAGTCATGGTAAGTCTAGAATTTCATCGCTAAAACAGCAAAAATCTCAATTTTTGAAATGAAAGTTAAAAGTTACCCAAGTTAGTAAGATAAAAAAAAAGGATTTATTTTTACCCGACCTTAAAACGGATTAAACACGAATAAAAATGGTTTAATTTTTTGTTTTGACTTTCATCCTGTATTATTTGGCAATTTTCTATAAATATGATCTGGCATAATCTGTCTTGAATATTTGGCAGTACACGTACGAATATGGTAGTTAAGTTATTAATAAATATTGACCTGTTAAAATGCCGAAATCTTCACTTCAAAGATAGATATATGAATTCAGACGGCACCTAAATTTGTCCAAAAAAAGATTATCATAATCTTCTCTTTGAAGATTCGAGTTTAAGAACTCTTAGAAAGGTGGAGATCGTCGATATTTGAAGTAAAAAAAAATAAATAAAAAATCAATACAACATTTCTTCACAATTTGACCGGATGACTCATCCTTCTAATATCGATCGATTTACATGATCCTCATCTTGGCAAAACATCGCAAACCTGGGACTACGCAAAGTAACAGGTTTGATCATTTTTTAAAAAACAAGACGAGGGTAATTTTAATCGATCGAAGGACGAGTTTTCTGGCTAAAATCTTTAAAATCTTTAAAAAAACAACAAAACAACAACAACAAATTCCCAACACTTCAAGGAAGTCCCAGTCCCAGGTTTAAGATCTTTTTGACAAGGTCAGGGTCATTTTAATCGATGGATTCTTGAAGGACGAGTTGCCTGGCCAATATTATTATTTTTTGAAATGTGTTTTTTCAAAGTACAACTGGATAGTGGTGAATGGTGATAAGAATTGAATTGAGCTTTTATATAGCGCCATATCCACTAAAAGAGCTTTGCAAGGGGTTCCTGGTCAACCGCGACACTTAACATGTAGGACGAGACATGACGCCTGTTAGGCGATATTACAAATTTTTTTCGGACAGGGACAACGATGTTAACTGCCAGGTACCTACTCATTTTACACCTGAATACGGTGAGAGAATGTAAGTTAACAGCCTTTTCCAAGGACTCAACTATGCACTGAGCAAGGCTCGAACCCTTCCGATCCGAAAGCGAGTGTTATACCACTAGACCACATAATAGCCGCACAGTGAAAGTGATATAGTTATTATCATCCGTACCATAATAATATGAACACACATGTGGCCTTATGGTATGACAGTGATACTGTTTATCCTGATAATGACGGTACATATAACCAGACCTGCCTTGTACTACGAAAAATTCGTAGCATTACGAATTTTTGGCTCCAGCAGCGACAGAGCTGCATTCGTCTCTACTTTGACTCAATAAATTTTGTTTAAAAAAATGAAAATTTAGTTCCTTAGATCCAAGATTCAGGATTTTGACGCATTTGTGGATCATGGTGATGGCAAATTATTGATTTGTAAAGCTATTTATAGAGACTTTTTCATTATTTTTCCCTTGGACACTACGAATTTTTAAAATGTCAAGTAGGTTGGCAGCTCTGTATAACTATAATATCAATATCACCTCACCAGACAAGGTACAGCTGACTGAAGTGATTTGTCTGTCGGTCGTTCAAGCACACTTACTGAGTCAGCGATCCAGAGCGTTTGCTTTAGGTAGGCCTACGGTTTGGTTGATTGAACTTTTTGAATAAATTAGCCGTTTTTTCTTCTCCATTCCCCCCCCCCCTCTCTCTCTCTCTCTCTCTCTCTCTCTCTCTCTCTCTCTCTCTCTCTCTCTCTATCTCTCTCTCTTTCTCTCTCTCTCTCTCTCTCTCTCTCTCTCTCTCTCTCACTCACTTTACTTAATACTATTTCCCGATAAATTACTCAGTTCCTTGTCATTGTTTTTAGACCGCGAGTTGGGTGATTAGTTCTCACTTACACCTGCCAAAGAAATGGACAATACATTACCAACCCCACTCTGCGCCTTCCTGACTTTAAAACAGCAAAAAGTAAACATTGGGTCACCGCGAACCGACTTAGAACCAACCATGATCGCAGCAAAGAAAGCCTCTATCGATGGAGACTCATTGACTCACCAATCTGCCAATACTGCAAAGGGGCACGTCAAACCATCGATCGTCTGGTCCTGCAATGCCCAGTAACAAAATTAGAAGGGGGTACGAAACAATCTTTGATACCGGAGATGACCTGACATCATGGATCGACAAACATAATTTGGAGGTGTAGCCATACGCTACTACTACTACTACTACTACTACTACTACTACTACTACTACTACTACTACTACTACTACTACTACTACTACTACTACTACTACTACTACTACTACTACTACTACTACTACTACTACTTACATAGCCAGTCAGACACAGTTTTGTGTGATGGTACTTTTCATCTGCCGGGCAGATGTTGTGAGTATTTAACTTAAATGCATAAGATCAATAACCATAAAGACGGGATATATGTTTTATTATAATTATAATATTATCACCATGGCAACATTTAACTTCTTCTTCCAATACAGAAGACAGCAGAGATGTGGTACCAGGCCAAAACCCCGCTCTTGTTTTTGCAGGTCTGGAGTATTATATAGTGAGTGCGGCTATGCGATCTAGTGGTATGACACTCGCTTTCGGATCGGAAGGTCCTGGGTTCGAGCATGGCTCTGCGCATTGTTGAGTCCTTAAAAAGGCTCTTTACTCATTTCTCTCACCGTAGTCAGGTGTAAAATGAGTACCTGACCGTTAGCAGCCTTGTCTCTGTCCGAAAAAAAATTGTAATATCCCCTAATAGGCGTCATGTTCCGTCCTAAATTTTAAGTGTTGCTGTTGGCCAGGGACCCCCTGTAAAGCACTATGAGCACGTTTAGTGGATATTGCGCTGTATAAAAGCTCATTAAAAAAAAAAAAAAGAATTGTTCGTCCTCATTCTGGTCGAAGTATCTGATATGTGACCCCTCGTCTCAAAACGGTATTAAGTCGGGATGGACCAAGTGCTAAAAAGTCAAATTATAGTTAAACTGTTCAAAATTAGGAAATGTCGGTATTTAGCACAGTAAAATATGATATTCCTTCTTCTCTATAAAGCAAACAAACTCAATTTAAGCATGATGTTTACGGCCATAATTTTCATTTTCAGCATCTTAATCATCCCGACTTCATACCGTTTTGATACGAGGGGTCACATATTTCATTTTATGGCAATGGCCAGAAATCCATTGAAGTCTCATTTACTTTGATCTTTGAATAGTTTTCATCAATTGTTTACAATAGGATTCAATAATCTGATGTCACGTCCGCCCAGCAACGAGCAGGTTGTTTCTAAACAAAGAAAATCGGTACTTTTTATACTTCCTGCTGGCTAGAACTTTTTCACATGTCATGTGATCAAAATGTATATAAAAGTCAAAAGCATGATTAGAATTATAATGTTTTTCCCCTCTGGAGACACTTTTATGCTCGTCGGAGAAATATTTCTTAAGGGCGTCCGCCATTGTTCCGATAGTTTAGAACCAGTTACCAAGTTAATATGTGTCATTGCGAGGGAAGTGACGTCACGACTTTTGAAGCCTATAATTTAAAATTTTACTGGTCAAATTTAGAACAAGCTAATGTGAACGAAATGTCAGATGACGATAAAAAAAAATTGAATACTCTTCAACAGTCGTAACGTCACTTCCTTCCTAATGACGCATGGTAACTTAGTAACACTGGCTCTAAACTATCGGAACAATGGCGGACGCCATATGAAATATTTGCCCCGCGAGCATAAAAGCGTATCCAGAGGAAAAAAAAAACCATTAATCTGATCATGTTTTGACTTTTACACATTCTGATCACAAGGCATATGAAAAGTTCTAGACAGCATGAAGAATAAAAAGTAATGATTTCCTTTGTTTAGAACCAAGATGGCCGCACTTGCAGGGCGGCGTGACATCAGACTACTGAATCCAATTGACGGAACTGTTTTTCAAACTCAATAACACATCGACATCACCAAACTAAAATCTAAATGGGCATGATCTGTATTACATTTTCACGTGCTCGAGATCATTGGTCACATTGCAAATGTGCTCGAAATGACATATATATATATATATATATATATATATATATATATATATATATATATATATATATATATATATATATATATAGTATGCAGATGACGTCACTCAGGCCTTTGTTATTGTTTTTGCCATCCGCGTTTGTGAGTTGTTCTCACTAAACTGTATTAACCAGACTACAAACGTTCATGGTTACACAGAGTTTGTGTGTTGGTCCGTTATACTTCCGGATGGCAATGTTGTGAACTCCTTGGCCAAGCGCATTCTATCTAAAAGTGTTCAGTTTGAGAAATATCCAACGTTACAATTGGTCATTTTGCTCAGCATTGACTCGTGGGTATGTTTACAACTTTTATAAACAAAGCAGCGTGTTTAGATTTATTAAGAAATGTCCAATCATTGTACAGCAACAAATCATGTGATCGATGACTAGGTTGGATGAAAACATGAAAATAGATTGCCCCCATTGATAAGATCCAATGATTATTTTTCGATTAAAACGAACCGTACTAGATTTTCAATGTTATTTTTTATGTTCGTTTCTCTGGTGTGATTGCGTTCTCTTCTGGGATAGGGTAAGATCAAAGAACTTTTTAAAAATCGAACGATGTGTAATCGTTTTTGTAATCAAATATATATATAGTATGAGCTTGACTAAGAAGCTCACAACATTGCCATCCGGAAGTATAACGGATCAACAAACAAAACTATGTGTAACCTTGAAAGTTTATAGACTGGATAATACAATTAAGTGAGAAATGCTCATAAACGTAGATGACAAAGATAAAAAAAAAAGACCCGAGTGACGTCAACTTCACTCAATTATACAATCTGGCAACTCTATTACTTTGACAAAAATCAAGGGACTGGTGTATTCCTTAGATAAAGTTCCCCAACCTTGGACGCAACCACGAGATTGCCGGGTCATGAGTGTCAATCCTAAAACGTGACCAACCACAGACCGACGTTTTAACTTGATTTGACCTTTGACCTTTGGGGTCAAAGATTGTTGAAATTTTCAGGCCACACTTTATTCAACTCCATGAACAAATTTGCCATGCTCTAAAAAATTGACTTTTTTACATTTTGGCTTGAAATCTTTTAGTATATTTATCAATAGATAATCATGCCATAGTCTGCAATTTTTTGGTCAGAAAACTCGTCCTCACGTATTATAGATAGAATGAAGATGACGTCACTCGGGTCTTTGTTATTATTTTTTTTGCCATCCACGTTTATAATTAATTCTCACTAAACTGTATTAACCAGACTATCAAAGTGCACAGTTACACATAGTTTTGTGTTTTTGGTTGGTCCGTTGCATTTCCGGATGGCAATGTTGTGAATTTTTTAACCAAGCGCATATTAATACTATCTATAAAAGTTCAAGGTTACGCAGAGTTTTGTGTGTTGGTTGGTCCGTTGCATTTCCGGATGCCACTGGTGTGAGCTTCTTAGCCAAGAGCAAACAACTATATCAATGTGTCACAATGCCCTTATCATGCCAACCACCCTCAAACCTCGAACCTCACGAACGTCTTCAAGGAAGTCCCCGTTTTGAGAGTTTTTGACATGATAAAAGTCATTTTAATCAATCGATATTTGAAGGACGACTTCTCTGGCCAAAATTTTAAATACTTGTTTATTTTTAGAGCAAGGTATTATATCGACCATTTTGTCCAAAAGCCCCCCCCCCCCCCCCCCCCAAAAAAAAAAAAAAAAAAAAAAAAAAACAAAAAAAAAAAAAACAAAAAAAAAAAAACAAAAAAAAAAACAAAAAAAAAAAACAAAACAAAAACAAATAAAAACATTTAAAAAATCCAAGCTATTTTTTTAAAAAATCCCGACAATTATTTTTTTTAAATTTTGGCCAAAATGTTTATTAAATTAAAGTCTTGTGTTACAGAGTTTTTGTCAAGTTATGACCAATATTTTATTAAATCTATAGAATGTGAAGTAAAGTTTTCTGGCCAAATTGTAAAAGGCTTTTTTGCCAAAATACATTCAGAAATCAGGTCACAAGTGGCTTCAATGAAAACCTTATTATTCAGTCTTGTAAACTTGTGACGTAATCGTCTTGAATGGAGTTGATTCACCTGTCATGTAGGACCTTATTTAATGGAACGTGTCCATAGAATGGAATTGAAAAGACAGTTCAAGATCAAATTCACTATCGTAATCTTCAAAAGCCACCACTTGGTTTAATAACTGCAGATTTTTATACAAAACATGACTCCTCCTGGTAACTCACTCAATCCTAGAGATTTTGGCTACTTTTCAAAATTTGAAAAAATGTATTAAAAATGAGCATGTACATAGATAGTTTTATTCAACTACCATTAACATGTAAAAATTAAGAACAGTAGCTACGCGCCTATAATTTGTCTCAGAAAAATTAAATAAATAGGCATGGGGTAAAAGCAACCCCGGGTATACTACGGGTATAGTCGGTGTTAGGGTTGAGTGAGCTAAGAGGATTTTCTTGATAACCGTAATATGGAGTTATTTGGGCCACTGTTCTTGAAAAAGATAAGTGCACTCAATAGTTTAAAAAAATATATATTGAGTGCAAATGTCTACACATTGTTAGAATTTGGAAAAAAAAAGAGATTTTGGCTGCACTAATCATTTTCAAGAAAGTGGCCGAAGTAACTCTATATTACGGAACTTAATGCGATGTTCTGTTGAAATGGTCACAGTGGTTGATGTGCGTGTTTGCAATTTGTCTCATTCGGATTGGCGTCCCTTTCCAAGCCTACAGAGCACATCAGACCCACCTTTGAGGGACTCCTTTGGCTTCCTGTTAACTCTCCTTACCAACTACAGGAAAATCGTCACATCGTTTCGATACAACCAACATTTTTCTTATTCAAATTTCTCTTGTACGCCATAAAATTTAAAGAAAATAAACAGTGTGTTGTAGAACATGTTTTGCTAAAATAAATTATGTATCGCAAGAACTTATTGCTATTGTGTCAGAGTGATAAAAAATATATTTTTGTGTTAGTTGGGTGTGAAGTTTTGGGGGAAAATCCTGAAAATGGCTGATAAGGAGAGAGTTAAAGAGAGAGTGGACATCAAAATAGCCACACTGATGTTCACATACTTAAATTATGATAATATAGCACAATTGCAATCTTATCTCCCAGGGTTACTCGTATTGTGTCCACATACGGACCAATCGCATCCCTAAATAAACGACTGATTAATGTTCTCATATGTAAACCATAGCTGGAAATTTTTTCTCTGTCGGGATCCCAAAATATAGCGGTATTAGGAAACTTTTGAAAACATCCTTTTTCAGACCAGCGTTTGATTACTAATAGTACGTGCGTTTTGTGTTATCAGTTGTCCATGTATGTATAGCGTCTTTGAACACTTTATTGATTCTGAGCACGTTATCAATCGTTAATATATCAGTCGAAAAAAAAAAATGGATATATTCCAAAGTTCATTTCTGATGATGTTAGCAAAAAACTTGTCGTTTCTCTTATATTTATATTTTCAACGCCGGATTACTGTAATACTCTGTTTTTTTTTTTGGTGTTTCGGAAAATAAGCTGTAGACGGTCCAAAATAATGCTGCCAGATTGGTCATTCGAAAGCGGATGTGACTCTGCCACAGCTCTGCTTCAAAGATTACGCTGGCTGCCTGTTGAAGAAAGGGTCAAATTCAAAGCATGTGTCCTAGTTTATCACTGTCCGTAAATCAATGCCCCGCCCTACCTCACAGAACTCCTAAAGAAAAATTCGACAACTCAATCTTTGCGTTCCTCCAATGACATCACCCATTTGGCTATCCCACGCATTCGTACAAAGGCGAGAACGATGTCCTTTTCTTATTTTGGTCCGTCTGTATGGAACACCATTCCACAGAGCATCCGGGAGTCTAAATCATTGTCTGTTTTCAAGAAATCCTTGAAAACATTTCTTTTTTGATGTCATGTATTTCCTTTAATATTATTTTGCGTTGATGTAAAGCGCCAAGTGCCTCATGGTTGAGGATACTGTGCGCTCTAATAGAGTCTATTATTATTATTATTATTATTATTATTATTATTATTATTATTATTATTATTATTATTATTATTATTATTAATATTATTATTATTATTATTATTATTATTATTATTATTATTATTATTATTATTATTATTATTATTATTATTATTATTATTAATATTGTTATTAACAAAGCACTCACTCACTCAATCCTTTCCGGGCTGCTGGCACGAGGCGATGCATGGGATCTTCACCTGGCCCTGTCAGCAGCTATTCTTTGGGCCATCTCGAGGGACAGACCTCTCTGTTTTAGGTCTCTCCCTCTCAACGGTACGTCTCTAAGTCTCTTTGGGGCGGCCTCGCTTCCTCTTTCCTTGGGGTGTCTATCGCAGAGCCTTCCTTTATCAGTGTTTCATCAAGTCTGCGACAGACATGCCCCAACCATTTCCAGCTCTTCTCCTTTTAATGAGACAAAGCAGCGTGTCAATAAACTACCATATTTTTGATGACCCATTTGAAAATAGACTACGGTCAAATCTTACAAGAACAGCTGCCAACCTGCACAAAAGGGGTCTCCAAGAATCACCAATATGCCCAAAGTGCAGCCAAGCACCACAAGATGCAAACCACCTCGTACTAGATTGCCCAGAGACAAAACTGGAAGGGGGATTTGAAACCATCAACAAACGTGATGATGACTTCCGAACCTGGATTGGTACCTTGAACATAGAAGTGTAGCCGAACGATACTACTAACAGCGTTGTCTTTGTCAGAAAAAAATTGTAATATCGCCCAACAGGCGTCATGTCTCCTTATACTTGTTACGTGTTGCTGTTGGTCAGAGACCCTTTGTAAAGTGCTTTGAGCACGTTTAATGGATATTGCGTTATATAAAAGCTCAAGTTTTTGTTCTTTTTAAAATATGTTCTAACTTTTTTTTTTTTTAACTGTTTGCTGACAACTGATTATTCGTATTTTAGTCTGTTTTGTCATGCAAGTCATGCAATACGCCACTTTACAACATCTCAATCATGTCTGAAGCTTTTATTGTGGACACGTTGCATAATTTTAATCATTGATCTTCTCAGCCAAAAAGATCTACTAGGTAAAATCATATTATTATTATCATTGATGTTATTATTATAAGACAATAACTGACTCTCTTTTTTCTTTTCTTTGTGTTATCTCTATCTCTATTAAAATGTGATAAATATAATATAATATAATCTATATTTTTTTTCTTTGTCGTTGGTAAAATTTTCATTTGAACTTTCACCGATTGAACACCTTCTCTCAAATTAGGTCATGGAAAATATAGTTAAAAATAATTATACAGCCAAAGTGTTAACTTCTTTATCATTATAGATATATAGAGTAAATATATTCGTTTCTGTGGATTACTATAGAGATTCCGTGGAAAGATATTAGTTGTATGAGATGGAGTTGTGAATGGTGTGTTTGCTTGAAGTTCCACAAAAAAAGTTTCTCTTTGTGTTGTTATATTCTTCATGGATGTGGGATGATCCGGTCTTTAAAGGTAAGAGGTGATTATTTATTGTCATGTAATAATAACAGTAGGCTACAGATTTATTGTTTCCATTATGGTAATATTAAAACAATTTAATATCAAAATACCAATTGATGAATGAAAGTCACTCAGAAATTGTAAAATCTTTTTTAAAACGAGTTTCATCTGAAGATGATGATGATGATGATGATGATGATGATGATGATGATGATGATGATGGTGGTGGTGATGATGATGATGATGATGATGATGATGGTGATGAAGGTAATGAATGTAATGAAGAAGAAGAAGAAGAAGAAGAAGAAGAAGAAGAAGAAGAAGAAGAAGAAGAAGAAGAAGAAGAAGAAGAAGAAGAAGAAGAAGAAGAAAGAGGAGGAGGAAGGGGAGAAGGAGGAGGAGGACGAGGACGAGGACGACGACGAGGAAGAGAAAGAGAGGGATGAAGAGGACGATGAGGAGGAGGTGGATGATGATGATATAGAGGAGAAGAAGAAGAAGAAGAAGAAGAAGAAGAAGAAGAAGAAGAAGAAGAAGAAGAAGAAGAAGAAGAAGAAGAAGAAGAAGAAGAAGAAGAAGAAGAAGAAGAAGAAAAAGAAGAAGAAGAAGAAGAAGAAGAAGAAGAAGAAGAAGAAGAAGAAGAAGAAGAAGAAGAAGAAGAAGAAGAAGAAGAAGAAGAAGAAGAAGAAGAAGAACCTTGGCACATTCTTAGACTCTGGACTGTCGATGGAACATCAGGTTAATAATTTGGTTAGATCTATCTTTTTCCAACTAAAAAAGATTGCTTCCTTTAGACGGTTCATATCTGAGGATGTGACCAAACACCTGGTTGTGTCCCTCGTACTATCGAAATTGGATTATTGTAATGGTCTGTTGTTTGGCGTTTCGCAATACAATCTGAAACGTCTTCAGATTGTCCAAAACAGCGCTGCCAGACTAGTATTCATGAAGCGTAGGTGCGATTCTGCCAGACCTCTGCTTCATGACCTGCATTGGCTGCCTGTTGAGAAAAGGATTAAATTCAAAGCTTGTGTCTTAGTGTTTCGTTGTCTTGGAGGTACTGCCCCTTCCTACCTTTCGGAGCTAGTTGAAAGATATTCAAAACCCCGCCCCTTACGTTCGGCCAGTGATTACACCAAACTAGTTGTCCCTCGAATACGGAAAAATTCTGCAATGAGATCCTTTTCTTATTTCGGACCCTCTGTTTGGAACGCCTTACCACAGAGCATTCGTGAAAAAGAATCTTTGTCTATTTTTAAACGTTCGCTTAAAACATATCTATTTCGTCTTTAGTAGATGGTATGAGAAGCAAGATAGGTCTGTTTGGTTTGTGTTGTGTGTTGTGTGTGTGTGTGTGTGTGTGTGTGTGTGTGTATGCTTGTGTGTGTGAATGAGTATGTTTCAGCCAAAGTAATTTGTAATTTAAGCGCTTAGAGTCTGGTGTCTCGGAGTTATAGCGCTATATAAGTTTTCAGCATTATTATTATTACTACTATTATTATTATTATTATTATTATTATTATTACTATTATTATTATATTATTATTATTATTATTATTATTATTATTATTATTATTATTATTATTATTATTAAGAAGAGTTCGTAAAGCACAAAATTTATCAGAATTTCCGCCATTTTCCGCTCGCGTTTCTTTTCTTTTTCTTTGTAAAAAACACCCACCCCCCTCCCCCACCTTAAGAAAACAAAAACTAACAAACAAAACAAAAACAAAAGTTAATAACAAAATGAAAAACAAAACATAGTTATACACTTTAAAAAAAAAGGATAAGCTAATTTTAGTAACATCACGTGACCTTCTACTGTTTGTAAACATACGAGCGCCGCCTGGCATCCCGCCGTGCTAGCTATTCTTAATTGCATCGGGCTGACGTTAAATTTTACCTGAGTAACATATCAGGAAAGAGTTACTGGAATAAAGTAAACAACTGAAACGTTGTGTATGAAATAATGCTAGAAAAATGGAAGTAACTTGAAAAAAAAAAGTATGTGTAGTCCATCAGAGCCATTCTGCCCATGGCGGAGCCGGAGTTTATCCCGGTTTCTATAGCGTGAAGCGGACAAAAGCAATTGCTGGCTATCCTTTGGATAGGACTCTAGTCTATCGCAAAGTACTTTCCGCGAAAACTAACAGACTCAGCTACCCATTCACTAGTAGGTCGACAGGGTTGGTGGGTGATTGGGGGTGGGTGGGGGTTCAGAGAAAAAAAATAATCTCGATTGCACCCAGGATCGATCTCGGTCGCCTTTGCGTGTGAATCTAGTGCTCTACCAACTGAGCTATCGGGACCCCACGAAATAATTTTACTCTGTCATTTCTTTACCACTGGGATATAATAGTCCTTTGGCACCAATCCAAACACAGGTGCACTGGCACCGATTGGATTTGATTCGTTTGTAGACAGTTCCTGGAAAAGGGATAAAAGATATATGCTCACAACATCCGCCATCCGGATAAAGATAGTTCGAAGTTGATGTCACTCACTTCTTTGTCATTGTTTTTTGCCATCCTCGTTTATAAGTAATTCTCATTAAACTGTATTAACCTGACTATAAACGATCATGGTTACACAAAGTTTTGTGTGTTGGTCCGTTATAC
>NC_088373.1:13227438-13232438 GCF_034508935.2 Berghia stephanieae
TGTGTCAACATAATAAGTTTAACAATGATAATTACTTTATTAATCAATAATTGATTGACACACTTAATGGTTCAGCTGATTCCCATATTATTTGTCAGTCTATAAAATCATTTCCAATCTGAAAGCTCAAACACAGTTCCCAGCCAATTATATCAAAAATATAATAATAATAATAATAATAATAATAATAATAATAATAATAATAATAATAATAATAGTAATAATAATAATAATAATAATAATAATAATAATAATAATAATAATAATAATAATAATAATAATAATAATAATAATAAATCCATAGATAAATAAAATATTAATCTTATGACAATCCTTAATAATATAATCTATCTATCTATCTATCTATCTATCTATCTATATATATATATTATATATATATATATATATATATATATATATATTGAATCGTGTTTGATACAAATATGGTACGAATATATATATATATATATATATATATATATATATATATATATATATATAAATAATATAATATTTATATAGTGTATTTCCACAAACTTTCCATGCTCAATGCACTTTGCAATACTTTCATTTATTCCCTCGGCAAGCTATATGTAACCATATTACCATTTTATTCAGTACCTGTCGCCTGTTAGGCCTCTTTTTGAACTATTTATCTTCCTTTACTGTCTTCTCTTATTAAAGGCTTAATATAGGAATTATCCTTTAAATGCCTTATACAATAGTTTATAATTACAGAATCTCATTTAACTTGCATTGTATAATTCCCAGACAGTTTTACACAACTTTGAATGTAAGGAACAATATATCAATACGGCAATGTAAAATCGAAAAATACAATCATAGAATACTGGTAATAAAAAATTGGTCATGCTCGAATGAATCATAAATGTACAACGTTCATAGTACAATGAAATATTAATGGCAACAATAATCATGAAACCACCAACGATAATAATTATACATAAGTGTCTTAGAAATTATCATGATTAAACATTGTTTCAGATGTCATGCATTTTACGTGTCAACATTTACAAACCAGTCTACAAAATTATTAAAGTAATGGAAACAATTATATTCTTATGACAATATAGAGTTTAAAAGATAAATAAATAAACGGATAAATAACTAAATAAATAAACAAACAAATAAATGAATAGATAAATGAATAGATAAATAAATAAATAATAAATTAACAAAATCAAATTTAATTAAGAAAATAATCAATTAATAAAAAAATAAAGTTATATCTAGTATTTTTCATATTTAAATCTCAGAGACATTAATCCTTATCAACTAAGGTTTTCAACTAATTCAAAAGACATGCATTTTTGTGTTAAAACAGAAACTAGACGTCTAACTCTATTCCATGTTTTCACTATGTGTATTATAAATAAGTTCTGTTTTATTTTGGTCTGAAATCTTGGAATACATATTATATATTTGTCGTCTTTGGTATACGTCTTCTTCTTCAAGTACCAAGTCCATGCCAGATATCGGTGATCATGGTACGCCATTCATCTCTCTGATCAGAACTTCAAATTACTAATATTACTCTTCTCTTTCTTTGTCGCCCAGCTGTTCAAACTATTCAAATATGTATTTCTTGGTCTACCGTTACTCTTTTTACCTTCTATCATTCCTGTGAGAGCCAGAAAACTCGTCATTCAAACATCGATCGATTTAAATGACTCTCATCTTGGGACTTCGCCTATAGTTTTTTCTCACCCCACCCCTTCTCTCTCTCTCTCTCTCTCTCTCTCTCTCTCTCTCTTTTTTTCTCTCTCTCTCTTTCTCTCTCTCTCTCTCTCTCTCTCTCTCTCTCTCTCTCCCTCCTCCTGTGTGTGTTTGTATGTAAGAGGGTGAGTCAAACAGTAATGGGACAAATCTCCTACTGAGTTCATGTGACGTCATATTTGACTCAATTGAACTTACAGATGTACTCTTTAAATCAAAAGTTGAAAATTTAAATTCTGTCAAATCTTGACAAGTTATGGCGGTTCAAAATGGCAGCCCCCACGAATGTCCGTCAGCGACGGGAAGCTGCCATTGAATTTCTTGTTTTCGAAGAAGAAACCTCGAGTTATATTTTTAACGCTTTGGGAAAATTGATAAAACTCACGTATTTTGTAAAGTCAGTTTTCTCATTTTAACTTCTGCCAACAGTTTTCTGGACCTTGGGCCTGCATCAATAAGAACCAGAATGTTTGATTTCTTTCTGGTTCATGGTACTCCCAGAATTCTTCGGTATACCCACATCTCAAAGGTATCGATTTTTCTTTCTATCTCCTTCGTTATGGTCCATGTTTCACATGCATATAGGAATGTGGACCATACCGTAGCCATCGTAAAGTTATAGCCTGACAATAGCCAAAAAAGACGTCAAAATGCCAGTCTTTTGCGACAAAAGAAAACAAATCGTGAGTTGTATTCAATAGTTCAACCAATGAAATAACTTGTTACCTTGAGCTCTACTAACGACAACTCACTAGACGCTACACAAACCTAAAAAATGACGTCAAACTGCCAGTCCTAGAGGGTTCTTGTGTCAGGCTATATGTTAACGATGGCTACGACCATACATAACATTGCATACGTATGGAGCTAATAAGTTTCTTGTCTCGTTATTATCTTTGTTGTCTCGGGTTATGTTATGAATAAACATAACAGGAGTGATAGGATGTTAACTCACTCAACCCTAACACCAACTACATCCGTAGTTTACCCGGGTCACTTCTACCCCATACCTATTTATTACATTTTTCTGAGACAAATTATAGGCGTTGTATCAAAGCTAATGTTTTTGGTTTTCGCATGTTGATGGTAGTTGAATAAAACTATCTATATACATGCTAATTTTTAATACATTTTTCCAATTTTGAAAAGTAGCAAAAAAATTCTAGGATTGAGTGAGTTTATCGACACGATATGGCCTGGTCTAGATACGCATAGCCTGCTAGTAAAACCCTTTTACATTAGGATTCAATAGTCTGATGTCACATCCGCCCAGCAACCAGCAGCTTAGTTCTAAACAAAGAAAAACGGTACTTTTTTTTCTTCATGCTGGCTATAACTTTTTTTACACGTCATGTCATCAGAATGTATAAAATTCAAAACATGATCATCTTTATAATGTTTTTTTTTTCTCCTGTGGATACACTTTTATGCTCTTCGGAGAAGTATTTCCTCAGGGCGGCGATGGAGATAATGGCGTCTGCCATTGTTCCGACAGTTTAGAACCAATTACTATGCATCATTAGGAGGGAAGTGACGTCACGACTGTTGAACAATATTCTCAAAGTTTCTTGTCTCTGTATTTCAGTCTCGGACAGTACCGTAAAATACAGCATTGAGCTTAACTTATAGCCTGACACCGTGGCCTTCGTAAAGGCCTGATACCGACCAAAAAATGACGTCAAAATGCCAGTCTTTTTGGATTTCAGTATCAGGCTATATATAACATAACGATGGCTACGCTGATACTGACCAAAAAATGACGTCAAAATGACAGTCTTTTGCCACAAAAGATAGAAAACAAATCGTGAGTTGAATTCAATAGTTCAGCCAATGAAATAACTTGTTTTCATGAGCTCTACTAACGACAACTCACTAGGCGGTGCAAAAACCAAATAATGACGTCAAAATGCCAGTCGTTTTGGATTTCAGTGTCAGGCCGTAGCCATCGTTATGTTATAGCCTGATACTGAAATCCAAAAGGACTGGCAGTTTGACGTCATTATATTTATTTTTGCACCGCCTAGTGAGTTGTCGTTAGTAGAGCTCATGGAAACAAGTTATTTCATTGGTTGAACTATCGAATTCAACTCACGATTTGTTTTCTTTGCGGTAAAAGACTGGCATTTTGACGTCATTTTTTGGTCAGTATCAGCGTAGCCATCGTTATGTTATAGCCTGATACTGAAATCCAAAAGGACTGGCAGTTTGACGTCATTATTTGGTTTTTGCACCGTCTGGTGAGTTGTCGTTAGTAGAGCTCATGGAAACAAGTTATTTCATTGGTTGAACTATTGAATACAACTCACGATTTGTTTTCTTTTGTGGCAAAAGACTGGCATTTTGACGTCATTTTTTGGTCAGTATCAGGCCATAACTTTACGAAGGCCACGGTATCAGGCCATAACTTTACGAAGGCCACGGTATCAGGCCATAACTTTACGAAGGCCACGGTATCAGGCCATAACTTTACGAAGGCTACGGTATCAGGCCATAACTTTACGAAGGCCACGGTCAGTCTATTGCATAACGATGGCTACGAGTGAAACGGTTTGTCCGTCGCAATCGTAAAGTTATGGCCTGACACTGACCAAAAAATGACGCCAAAATGCTAGTCTTTTGCCACAAAAGAAAACAAATCGTGAGTTGTATTCAATAGTTCAACCAATGAAATAACTTGTTTCCTTGAGCTCTACTAACCACAACTCACTAGACGGTGCAAACATCTGAAAAATGACGTTAAACTGCCGGTCCTAGAGGATTCTTGTATCAGGCTATAGATAGAATGAAGATGGCGTCACTCAGGTCTTTGTTATTGCTTTTTGCCATCCGTGTTTATGAGTAATTCTCACTAAACTGTATTAAACAGTATATAAACGTTTAGTTTTACACATAGGATTGTAACGAACATATTAGGAAGGTTGTTGTGATGATGATGATAATGATGAAGATGATGATGATGATGATGATGACGAGGATGATGATGATGATGATGATGATGGTGTTGTTGTTGATGCCGGGCTGACGCCTGGTTTTTATTTCAGTCTTCCCTTGGAATATACCCAAGAGACAAATTTCCCCTATGGGATGAATAAAGGGAATTTTATTCATTTTTATTCATGTAGACTCTGATTTAGAGCAATATCCGCAAAACGTTCCCAAAGCGCTTGACAAGAAATCCCTCAACAACGAGCCCAGGTTTAAGTATTTTTTTTTTCCAAACTGAGGGTCATTTTAATCGATCAATATTTGAAGGATGAGTTTTC
>NC_088373.1:13237438-13239938 GCF_034508935.2 Berghia stephanieae
ACACACACACACACACACATATCAAAAGAGCAATCCGTTGATTGGTCGAAAACTCAGGATTTCATATAAGGACATAAGTTCTTGAAAGCGATATCCACCCACCTGTCAGTGGACAGAACTGATATGATGAAATTAGGGCTCCATAAAATGTTATATCATGGTAGGCTCCACCCTCTATTTCTATTCTGGGGTAGATGTAGAAGGCGATAGCATTTCGGATGTCATAATGACTAGTGGGCAAAGGGTTAAAGCTTCCAAACAATCCCAATCGTCGTCTATCTCTAACGGGACCCGTTGGCGCCCTGTCGCGCAAACTCAGTATTGCCATCCGGAAGTTTAACGGTCCAACACACAAAACAGTGTGTATCCATGAACTTTTATAGTCAGGTTAATACAGTTCAGTGAGCATTACTCATAAACGCGGATGGCAAAAAAAAAAAAAAAAAAAAACAATAACAAAGACCTGAGTGACGTCATCTTTGAACTATCTATAGATTTTTCTTATCCTTTCTTTAAAAAATATAGCATTGTGGAGAACATTGTGCGTATTTGAGTCAAAAAAAAAAAATGATACGGCGCACAACTCTACTGAAAGATTTGAAAATTAGAAATGTATTTTTTACAGGTAGATAAACAGATAACTTGATTTCCTTTTATAATTTAAAGTCAGTTTGAAAGTTCCTTGAGTCACACAGATATCATAAAATACGTACCGACGACACTAACACTCTCAAAATCAACCAATTTCGTCACTGTAAAAAGTTGTCAGTTTGCGTCATCTATTTATGACATTAATTATTATTATTACCTCCGTTGTGTTGTTGATTTAGTGGTGATCAGTGTTGTTATGTAGTAATATGTTCTAATTGCGTGTATGTTTGTGTGTGTGCGCGCGTGTGTGTTTGTGTGTGTATCATGTGTGGTGTATACATGTGTGTGTGTGTGTGTGTGTTGATATTTTTCAGCAAATCGTGGCATTCATAGTGATATTATTCACTTGATCACATGAAGGAATTCGGATTTACACAAATTTTAAACAAGTTTCACCGATTAACAACGTCAACTAATATTACTGCTGATATTACGGTCGCTTTTATGCCATCGATGTAATAATTATTGCCCTGGGAAATATTTAATTAAACGTCGGCAAACTGTCAATTGTTTCTGTCTAGCTTCTAGCCCGAACAAACTTGATATTTTTCGCGTCTGCTTAAGATTTTCATTTGACGCCACATAAGTTAGGTAAAAGGGAGACATTCCGAAAGCTCCTACGTCCCCAGTATTCTTTCAATTTGTATTTTCACCGTAGATCTTTTGTCAGGCGTTTATTTATTCAATTTGTCATCATAAAGAAGCCTTTTAAAAACTCTAGAACAAACCTTGATAGATTTGTGAAAGTTTAAAATTTCCTAATTTGACCATTGTTTTGATTCTCGGCCGCCATTTCAATTTGTGAATTATTGAAAGGTAGTGCAAAGCAGTCCGAGGGTTTTTTTTTTCTATTAGGGTTAGTTAAAGGTAGTCTAGATTTTACTTTTTCTTGGGGTTAGTTGAGGGAATATTATTTAAGTTGTTTCCCTTTGTATGACCTTTCGGAAGGCCTCCCAAGTCAAGCGTGGTAAAGACTTGTGACTTATTGATATTGATATCTGCTGACTGATAAACTAAAATCATGCCGAATAAAGCATGGCAGCGACGACAAGCACATCGATTAAAGTGTGCATCTAATCGTAATCAAGCTAATCAAGAAAAGGATTCAGGCAATATCGAATGAAAATAGTTCTTTCCCCGCGAAATTATGGGCTCTTTACTAGTTCAACTAAAAACTAAAAACATTAGCATTGATACTTCACCTATAATTTGTCTCATGAAAAATGTAATTAATGGGCATGGGGTAAAAGTAACCCGGGTAAACTACGGATATAGTCGGTGTTAGGGTTGAGTGAGTTAATTTACCGCATTAGGATGCGTTGTGAACGGAAGCATGGACTCGATCGAACATGACGGTCAGGCGCGGTCAACCGAAAGAACCGAATTCTATCACAAGTTCAAAGTTTATTCAATCTTAGGCTTTCGCCAATAACAGGAACTAACTATGTGTAATCTTTCTAATCGGTATGTATGTAGTTATTTATTTTAACATATATGTGCGGCTATGCGGTCTAGTGGTATAACACTCGCTTTCGGATCGGAAGGTCCTGGGTTCGAGCCTCGCTCGGCGCATAGTTGAGTCCTTGGAGAAGGCTCTTTACTCACATTCTCTCACCGTACTCGGGTGTAAAATGAGTACCTGGCCATTAACAGCATTGTCTCGGTCCGTTAAAATCGTAATATCGCCTAACAGGGGTCATGTCCCGTCCTACATGTTAAATGTTGCTGTTGACCAGGGATCCCTTGTAAAGCGCTTTGAGCACGTTTAGTGGATATTGCACTATATAAAAGCTCAACTTAAACAAACATGTATTTATTATTACTTAACAAACGAGACGATTAGAAGTAT
>NC_088373.1:13247438-13248967 GCF_034508935.2 Berghia stephanieae
TGACGCTCGGCTAGAGAGCGGGAAAGTGGTGGCCACCCTTGGACTCCTAAGGAGCAAGGGAATAGGTTACTAACAAATTAATCAAAAGTTTTCCTTTTAAAAGCATAACCACCTTCAACCACCAGTTCCAATCTACTCCCATAATTTAGCAATAGCCCAAGAACATCAACCGACCACAACAATTAATAAACCCACAAGACGTTTGACCCGTGTATTCACCATCCCAACAACAGAAGCAATTCAGAAACCTCCCCCCCCCCTCCAACCTAAAAACCTAAACCTAAACTCATTTCCACAATAACCCCATATTACAGAAGTTCGAATATTCTGACCACTGATAGGCTGCAGCCTTTCAACTCCCACCAATCAAAAACCTCCAGAATCCAACACCCCCCCCCCCCCTACTAAACCTCTGTCAGTCCCAGACAATTTATCTAAACAACATTACAAACAGCCCTGAATCATCAATAAACCGATTGGTACAGGATCTCTGTCATCCACCAATCACAACACATTTTATCTACTATTCACATCCAACCATGAACAGCTATTTAATTGTAAATTTAAATCATCTAAAAAAAAAGTAACAAAATTTATTACAACCCACCAACCCAATATAACCTCTAACTGACCAACTGCCCAATTAACCCCCCACCCTCCATGAACGCGTTAGGCAACATTAATATTTCAACCATTATTTTATTTATAAAAATTTAAAAAAAAAAAAAAAAAAAAAAATTATCATAACGTACGATACAGAAGCAGTTAATGCCAAAGCCTTCCTACTGCTACTACTACTAAACACATAATAATTAACCTAACAAATACAATTTTTTACTAATTAAGAGGGTCATTAGATAGGATGGCCTGGGTCTAAAAAAAAAATAAAAATTCTGAGTTGAGTGATTCCACAATATTAATCTGGAGGCCCGCCAAAAACACAACAATTATTATTATTATTATTATTATTATTATTATTATTATTATTATTATTATTATTATTATTATTATATTATTATTATTATTATTATTATTATTATTATTATTATTATTATTATTATTATTATTATTATTATTATTATTATTATTATTATTATCATTATTTCAACAATTACTTCTATGGGTAAAACTGAGCCGGCTTACGTCCTAGAGCAGAGAGATACACTTTTTGCTTAGATTACTCCTCTAGGTCCAGATGTGAATGGGTATAGGGCTATGGGTGAGGAAAAATGAGTGAATGGATGAATGAATGAATAACTTAATGTGTGAATGAATGAATGAATGAATAAGTGAATGAGTGAATGGATGAAGGAATGAGTGAATGGATAAATGAATGAATAAAAGTTGGAATATTTAAATGAATTAATGAATTACTATAATATGAATGAATAAATGAATATTAGAATGAATGTCTAAGCACCTAAATGAATGAATGGAAGTTGAAATGAATAAACACGATTTAAAAGATTGAATGAATGAATGAATGAATGAATAACTAAATAAATGAATGAATGAATGAATGGATGAAT
>NC_088373.1:13249066-13264066 GCF_034508935.2 Berghia stephanieae
CTCGCAATTTTTTTTTTCAATAATTTATAAAACTATCTATCTATCTATTATCATTTTTTATCTATTATCTTTATCTATTACTATCACCCTTTATCTATCTATCTATCTATCTATCTATCAATCCTTTTAATTAACACATTGTATCACTAATATAGTGAAAACTAATCACCAAAATGGCTGAATAAAACAATATCAAAGTGCTGAGTGACGTCAATTTCGTTCCTTCTATTTTTCGTAATACATTAGGGAGCATGCACTAGAATAGTGGTGTAATATAAAAATGTGAAAAGCTGTGTATTACACAGATCAGACCGTAGCCGTCGTTAACTTATAGATAGAATGAAGATGACGTCACTCAAACCTTTGTTATTGTATTTTGCCATCCGCGTTTGTGAGTACTTCTCACTAAACTGTATCAACCACATTATAAAAGTTCATGGTTATACACAGTTGTGTGTGTTGGTCCGTTATACTTCCGGATGGCAATGTTATGAGCTTCTGAGCCAAGCGCATACTATATATAGATAGTGCGCGTTGGCTAAGAAGTTCACAACATTGCCATCCGGAAATATAACGGACCATCACACAATACATGTGTAACCTTGAACGTTTATAGTCCGGTTAATACAATTTAGTGAGAATTAACCGGTAGATGACCACGCCTCTCGGACAATCGTCATAATGTAAACAATGGCAGTGATTGGTAGACAAAGCAAACTACACAGGTTTTACTATAGATGGTATGTGTTGAGTAAAATACCCACTGTTCTACCGCTTGATCAGTAGAATCAACACAGAAAACTATTAGTAAACTTAAACGTTTTTATTATTGTCAATATAAAAACAATAACAACGATCAGATGGAGGTCGAATTCGTTCACGTTATTGTTTATAAACAACCAACTATGTTTGTCCGAGCACGTGTGAGGGTGTGTCACAAATCCCATGTTTTGATTGGTGAAAAATCTACTGGTTAATTACTCATAAAATTGACGGCAAAAAACAATAACAATGACCCGAGTGACGCCAACTTCGTTCTATCTTTAGAGTGACACTAAGTAAGACCGTGGCCTTCGAAAACTCATGGCCTGACACTGTAGCCATCGTTATGTTATAGCCTGACACTGAAATCCAAAAGGACTGGCAGTTTGACGTCATAATTTGTTTTTTTTGCACCGCCTAGTGAGCTGTCATTAGTAGAGCTCATGGAAACAAGTTATTTCATTGGTTGAACTATTGAATACAACTCACGATTTGTTTTCTTTTGTGGCAATAGACTGGCATTTTGACGTCATTTTTTGGTCAGTGTCAGGCCATAACTTTACGAAGGCCACGGAATGTACTCAAAACGCTTTACAGGGGTCCCAAGCCAACAGTAATACTAAACGTCTTGGACGAGGCAAGACGCCTGTATGACGATATTACAATTTCTCCGAAAGATACAACGCTGTTAACAGCCGGGTACTCATTTTACACCTGAGTGCTGTAAGAAATTGTGAGTAGTTAGTAAAGAATCTTTTCCAATGACTGAACTTTGGGCCGCTCAGAGCTAGCGGGACTCGACCCCCCCCCCTTCTCTCTCTCTCTCTCTCTCTCTCTCTCTCTCTCTGTCATCTCTCTCTTTCTTATTGTCTGTATTTGAGGTGTGTGTATGGGTATGTGTATGTGTATATGTGAGTTTGTGTGTGTGTGTGTATGTGTGTGTGTGTGTGAGAGAGAGAGAGAGAGAGAGAGAGAGAGAGAGGGAGAGAATGTTAGGAATGTTATGGGTGACGAGTGGCGAGAGAAAGAGAGAGAGAGAGAGAGAGAGAGGAAAGAAAGGAAATGGAATAGTGTGTGTGTATGTGTGTTTGTGTGTGTGTTTGTGTGTGTGTGTGTGCGCGCGCGCACATGTGTGTATGTATTAGAAACAGAAGATCGAAAGAAACAAGGTGTGTATTAACTCACTCAATCCTGGAGTTTTTTTTTGCTACTTTTCAAAATTGGAAAAAATGTATTTAAAATGAGCATGTACATAGATAGTTTTATTCAACTACCATTAGCATGCAAAAACTAAAAACATTAGCTTTGATTATTACTCCTATAATTCGTCTCATAAAAAATGTAATAAATAGACATGGGGTAAAAGTAACCCAAGTAAACTACGGATATAGTCGGTGTTAGGGTTGAGTGAGTTAAAGTGGCTATGATTATGGTTCTATTTTAGTTCTAACCAGATAAATCCAGATCGTAAATAATATAAAATGCTATCCCAGTCGTTATTCATGAATTGTTATCCCTTTACAGGCAACGTTCGGCTTCAATCGGTCGAGTGTTCATTTTATTTTTTTAATTGAGCGGGACTCGAACCCACCCTCCCCTCCTTCTCTCTTTTCTCTCTCTCTCTCTCTCTCTCTCTCTCTCTTTCTCTCTCTCTCTCTCTGTCCCTGTCATCTCTCTTTTTCTTATTGTCTGTATTTGAGATGTGTGAATGGGTATGTGTATGTGTATGTAATTTTTAATATAGCGCATTATCCACTAAACGTGCTCAAAGCGCTTTACAAGGGGTCCCTGGTCAACAGCAACATTTAACATGTAGGACGGGACATAACGCATGTTAGGGGATATTACAATTTTCGGACAAAGACAACGCTGTTAACGGCCAGGTACTCGTTTTATACCTGAGTACGGTGAGAGAATGTGAGTAAAGAGTCTTTTCAAAGGACTCAACTATGCGCCGAGCGCGAGGCTCGAACCCAGGACCTTCCAATCCGAAAGCGAGTGTCATACCACTAGACCACATAGCCGGTGTTGAAAAGGTTTGAACTGAGATATTGCCGAGTTTAGTTAGAAGGTCATTTTTTAAATCAAAAATGAGTTCTTGTCATAAATGCCGTTTTCACGAAAGATCTCGAAAAAAAGAACTATATTCATCCTCAATTCATTGTTCAAAATAAAATGAGTTCTTGACATAAATGATTAAATCAACCCGTTTTGAACATCATCTGGAAATACCAAAGTTTAATTTCACTTCTAAATATTTATTCTACAGTTTGTCAAATTGTGAAATTTGAGAAAAGTTGCTGGATACCTTTCCCATACATCTGATCATAACGTCATGAAAAATCACCCGATTTACTTCAAATAAAGATTAAAATGCGCTGGTGCGCACAATCTTCGGTTAGAATAATGTAAATTGAATCTATTTACACTCAAATACTTGTGCCAACATTTGCTTGTGTCATTTGGAAGTTAGACTATAATATCGGGTGCAAGAAAAGAAAATCCCCCCAAAATTACAAAATCTTATAAGCATACAGCCTCCGCACGGTAAATGGTATAAATGATGCAGGTCTGAAATTTTAGATCAATCGAGAAAAAATAACTTGAAATTTATAGATAGTATGCAGATGACGTCACTCAGGTCTTTGTTATTGTTTTTGCCATCCGCGTTTGTGAGTTGTTCTCACTAAACTGTATTAACCAGACTATAAAAGTTCATGGTAACACAGAGTTTGTGTGTTGGTCCGTTATACTTCCGGATGGCAATGTTGTGAACTCCTTGGCCAAGAGCATTCTATCTATATACAGCACACGAATTTTCAAAAGAATAAGATTGGAAATTTTATTACAGTACACAAATTATCAAAAGATTAAGGTGGAAAAGTTTAATTATTAAAATAAACGCATCGCATATTTGCCAAATCAGAAGATTTAAGATGTATCTAATTCTCAAATGTTGAAGTCAAAATTAGACACCGCCCCCCCCCCCCCCCCCCCCGCCTTACATTTTGTGTAATGACTGTACTTTGTCTTTTTCTCCTTTGATCCAGTTGATTTTCTAATGTATTGAATGGCGCTTCGATTTTGAATTTGCTCTTTATCATTATTATAAGCTCCATCACTGCCACAACCTTTGCTACCATCACCACCACCTCATCATCATCATCATTCCCATCATCATCATCCTCATCGCTACAACCCCTAGCATCACACCATCACCATCATCATCACCGCCACCTCTACTACAACGAACACCACCACATCATCGTCATCATCATCTCTATCAACACCACCACAACCACCACCACCACCATCACATCATCATCATCATCATCGTTATCATCATCATCATCATCATCATCGTTATCATCATCATCATCATCATCATCGTTATCATCATCATCATCATCACCACCATCATTACCACCAACACCACCACCACCACACCAACCACCACCGTCATTTTCAAATACTGAAATTGTAGGATTCCTGGATGACGTCCATCATTGCATTCATGTCAAGAGTCATTGGCGGTCATTTATCTTCATCTGGTAGAGCACTGGCTTCACACGCAAAGAGACCGAGATCGATCCCGGGTGCAGTCGGGATTTTTTCTTCTGACTACCCCCCCCCCTCCCCCCCCCCCCTATCCACTCAGCGGTGATTGGGTAGCTGGGTCTGTTAGATCTGGCGGAACGTACTTTTGCGATAGACAAGCGTCCTATCAAAAAGGTAGCAAGCAATTGCTATTGTCACGCTACAGAAACCGGGATAAACTCCGGCTCCATGGGCCTGATGGCTCTGAAGAAGAAGATTGCAACTTAGGAGGAATAGAATGATGTAGATATAATCGTTGGCTAGTGGATTGGTATGTTGGATTAAGACTGAGTTGTTCACTGTTTCTGTATTAATCATTAATACAGAAACAGTGAACAATTATGTCTTTAATCCAAATTAATGACAGTAAAACTTGTCGCTACCTCCTCCTCCTCCTCCTCCTCCTCCTCCTCCTCCTCCTCCTCCCCCTCCTCTTCCTTCTCTACTTCCAATTGTGCGGCTATGTGGTATTGTGCTATGCCACTCGCATTCGTATCTGAAGGTATTGGATTCTAATAGGCTTCAACAGTAGTGACGTCACTTCCCTCGTAATGACGCATAGTAACTTAGTAACTGGTTCTTAACTATCGGAACAATGGCGGACGCCCTTATGAAATACTTCTCCGACCAGCATAAAAGTGTATCCGAGGAGAAAAAAAACATTATAAATCTGATCATGTTTTGACTTTTATACATTCTGATCACATGACATGTAAAAAAGTTCTAGCCAGCATGAAAAAAGTACCGATTCTCTTTGTTTACAAACCACGCTGCTCGCCGTTGCTGGGCGACGTGACATCAGACTATTGAATCCAATTGAGGAAAAGTTTTACGATTTCATGAATGGCCACACGTGAATTCTCTCTCCATCTATGTATGTCTTTATTTCTTTACATATTTTGGTGAAGTGAATATCTTTGCGGCGATTTTGATTGTTCCACGTACACATGTGCAGCGATGTAAAGCGGTAATAGATAAATGAATTATGAAATTAATGTATTATCAATCAATTAATTAATTCATCAATAATTACATCATTAAATCATTTCCTTTACTTACTCCAAAGAAATTTTTGTCTTTATGGTCTACCACAAATAAAAAGACAGGGGGGTGGGTGGGGTTTGGGGGAGAGGGGGGGGGGGGGGGTTCCGTATGTCCTCGCTGTAAGGGAACTGGTTCGAAACGCTGCTAACCCTAATAGAGGAAAAAATTACTGCACGCTTAGCATCGTTTTGAGACAGTTCTGTACGAACTGTACCCTTTTCTATTAGGGCTAGTAGCATTTTGAGGCAGTTTCTTTACCTTGAGGACCGTACGGAAGGCCTCCCAAAAGACCGATATAACCCAAGTCTGAGTCGTAACACACCAACACAAAATGAACATCAATGGCCAAGTATCTGGCTCAAGGGGGGAAAAAAGGAGGGGGGGGGGGGGGGCTGCTCGAACACAATTCCTCCGGATAAAGATGCCCTTTTTTTTTAGCCTTATTCATTCGGTCATTCTCGTGGCCGACTTATTCCAGATAGAACAGGTTCTGGGCGCTTTAATATCAATCAAAATAACAGTTCTCCCGGTACTCTGAGAAAACACATTCTAAAAAATGTGACCAGAAATCTCGTTACGCAAATAATATATCGGTCAATTAAAATGAACTTCATTCAATCTTGACAAAAACTCACAAACTTGAGGGTCTTCAATAAAGTCTGCAAAGAAGTCCCAGGTTTGAGAGTTTTTTTGGGTTTTTTTTTTGACAGACGAGGGTCGTTTTAATTGAAATATAGTTATCTGAAGGAAGTTTTTTGATGGCCAAAAAAAATATAAAAAAAATTAGTGTAATTTGTCCGAGTAAAACAGGAAACACCCCTACTCAGCGTCTCCTTCAATTCTCCTTACCGTCCAACTTTGATGATGTCAGTGATAGAAGAAGGAGCATAGATCGAGTTCCGTGCGGTGTCTGATTCACCACCAGCCACGTGATAGAGGACACGTTGTAATACAATTTTATTGTTATAACTAATGTATTATCGTTTAAATTAGAATGCGTGTTTTATCTAGATAGATTCTCCTCACCATTCTCGACTTAAACAAAATTTCTCCTTATAAATGAATCGATTCGGTTTTATAGATAACGTAAGGTGATAAAAAATAACTGTTATCTTAAATAATAATGATGATGATAATGATTACGATATGCCTTTGCGTCGACCTCCAAAGTTATGGCATTACTTTTTCATGCTCTCTCTCTCTCTCTCTCTCTCTCTCTCTCTCTCTCTCTCTCTCTCTCTCTCTCTCTCTCTGTGTGTGTGTCTATCTATCTATCTATCTATCTATCTATCTATCTATCTATCTATCTATATCTATCTATCTATCTCTATCTCTCTCTCTCTCTCTCTCTCTCTCTCTCTCTCTCCACCCAGCAGTGAATTGGTAGCTATGTCTGTTTGATCTGTCGAAAGCACTTTGCGACGTCATGAGGTGGTGGTGGTGATGGTGGGGGGGGGGGGGGGGGGGGGGGAGTTGCATGGCTAAGCGGTATGGTTTTTGATTCGTAACAAAAAGTTACCGAGCTCTACTTACTATGGTCTTCGTAGTCTCATGGCCTGACACTGGCCAATAAATGACGTGAAAAGACAAGTCTTTGGCCACAAAAGAAAACAAATCGTGAGTTTAGGTGTATTCAACAGTTCAACCAATGGGATCACTTGTTTCCTTGACCACGGCTAAAGACAACTCAATAGATAGTATGCGCTTGGCTAAGAAGCTCATAATATTGCCATCCGGAAGTATAACGGACCAACACACAAAATTGTGTTTATCCATTAACGTTTATAGTCTGGTTAATACAGTTTAGTGAGAACAACTCACAAACGCGGATGGCAAAAACAATAACAAAGGCCTGAGTGACGTCATCTTCGAACTATCTACAGGCGGTCTACAAACCTAAAAATGACGTCAAAATATGGGTCTTAGTGGGTTTTAGTGTCAGTTAACGATGGCTACGGTTCTACAGTGGCCTTCGTTTAATCATAGCCTGACACTAGAACCCACTCGGATTAAGTTTGACGTCATTTTTAAAGGTTTTTGGAGCGTCTTGTGAGTTGTCGTTAGTAGAGCTCGAGGAAACAGGTGATTCCATTGGTTGAACTATTGACTACAACTCACGATTTGTTTTCTTTTGTGGCCAAAGACTTGTCTTTTGACGTCATTTTTTGGTCAGTGTCAGGCTATAAGTTTACGATGGCTAGGGTTTTAGTGTCAGGCTATAAGTTAACGATGGCTACGGTTTTAGTGTCAGGCTATAAGTTAACGATGGCTATGGTTCTACAGTAGCATTCGTTTAATCATAGCCTGACACAGACCAAAACATTATAGTCCGTTCCACTACCCGTGTGCACGCGCTGACGCGAATATCTCCACAATCCTCTGATGGATTTCAATGATAATAGGGAATGAGATTAGCGGAAGAGTAGCGTCCCTTGATTGGACGTCACCCATAGTCTGTGACGTCACCGGCGGAAAAGTTATTAGAGAGAGAACGTCATGTTTGTTGTGCGCATGCACCTCTCGTCCTCGCTTCACGTCATGTTGGTTTTGCGCACGCGGAATCGAGGACGAGAGACGCATGCGCACAAACAACATGACGTTCTCTCTCTAATAACTTTTTCGCCGGTGACGTCACAGACTATGGGTGACGTCCAATCAGGGGACGCTACTCTTCCGCTAATCTCATTCCCTATTGGCTCGAACATTAGAATTGTTAGTGACATTAAGCTATTTTTTTTCATTGGTTACTTGGGATTTTTATTCTTTACGGTATGTAAAAAACGAAGGGTCTGGAATGAGTAAACTTTTGGAGGGTTAACGTTAACAATATTATAGAGAGTATGCGCATGGCTAAGAAGCTCATAACATTGCCATCCGGAAGTAAAGCGGACAAACACACAAAACTGTGTGTATCCATGAACGTTTATAGTCAGGTTAATACAGTTCAGTGAGCATTACTCATAAACGCGGATGGCAAAAAACAATAACAAAGACCAGAGTGACGTCATCTTCATTCTATCTATACACAGTGAATTCTGTTGTGATTACGGTCATTAGCCTCTGCACATACAGGCTTTACTTGGGTTTTCCTTTTCACGAGAATCATGTGCACTACTCACTAACATTGCAACCCTGAATTCAAAATGGCACAGCAAATTGTAAACTTTGTACACACTTGACATATAGCCAATAGATAGAATGCGCTTGGCCAAGGAGTTCACAACATTGCCACCCGGAAGTATAACGGACCAACACACAAACTCTGTGTAACCATGAACTTTTATAGTCTGGTTAATACAGTTTAGTGAGAACAACTCACAAACGCGGATGGCAAAAACAATAACAAAGGCCTGAGTGACGTCATCTGCATACTATCTATAGGATTCAATAGTCTGATGTCACGTCCGCCCAGCAACGAGCAGCTTGGTTCTAAACAAAGAAAATCGGTATCTTCATGCTGTCACGTGATCAGAATGTATAAAAGTCAAAACACGATCAGATTTAATTGTTTTTCTCCTCTGGATACACTTTTATGCTCGTGGGAGAAATATTTCATAAGGGCGTCCGCCATTTTTCCGATAGTTAAGAACCAATTACTAAGTTACTATGCGTCATTACGAGGGAAGTGGCGTCACGACTGTTGAAGCCTATTGTTACATTTCTATAGTTGAAAGCCAGAGGCGTAGCTGCCTGTTGTGATTTCTACATTCATAAAAACCTGATAATAATATGGATTAAATATGCAAATTTTTTGCAATGAGGATAATTTTCAAGTATTTCTCCAGTGAGGCGAAGGGCGGAATTCTTTTTTCATGGCATGCGGGGAATAGCAAAACTATTAATAGATTACCACAACCAAGAATTCAAAACTGAACAAGTGTGTATGAGAGGTGCCAGATCGTAGCCATCGTTAATTTATAGCCTGACACTAGAACCTACTGGGACTTACAATTTGACGTCATTTTATATGTTTTTGCAGCGTCTGGTGAGTTGTCGTTAGTATCTAGAGCTCAAGGGAGCAAGTGATCCCATTGGTTGAACTATTGAATACACGACTTGTTTTCTTTTGTGGCCAAAGACTTGTCTTTTGACGTCATTTGTTGGTCAGTGTCAGGCTATAAGTTAACGATGGCTACGGCCAGACAAAGCATGAAAGAAACATACAATAAGAAAAAAACCCCATCCCATTACTTTTATTTGTTTTTTTGTTTGTTTTTTTTTTCTTGTATTTTTGATTTATTTTTGTATATTTATTTCTTGCTTTATCTAGTCTAGTGGTATGACACTTGCTATAGGATCGGAGCCTCGCTCGGCGCATAGTTGAGTCCTTTGAAAAGGCTCTTTACGCATACTCACCATATTCAGGTTTAAAATGAGTACCTGGCCGTTAACAGCGTTGTCTCCGTCTGAACAAAAAATTGTAATATCGCCTAACATGCGTCCTGTCCTACATGTTTAGTATTGCTGTTGGTCAGGGACCCCTTGTAAAGCGATTTGAGCACGTTTAGTGGATATTGCGCTGTATAAAAGTTTATTTTATTTTATCTATTCATTTTTTTATGTAATAATTGTCAGGGACAATAACATCGAGTCGATTGTTTAAAATAGGTTATTTTTCACTTCGGAGACAACTCAAAACTCTTGCCTCCAGAGCTGGTTTGTAAAATATTTTACCACGACGGTCTAAGCACAAAATTTGAAAACAATAGATCAACAAATATACCAAGACATCTTTACCATTCTTTCTCGATGACTTTTCAACCCTCTCCTTACCAACCATAGTAAAATCGTCACATTTGTTACTTACTAATAATAATAATAATCTTTATTGTCCAAATAGGCAATTATAGTTAGGTTACGACTCTTGTAATCGGCGAAAAATAGCAGTATCGATCCAACCAGCACTTTTATCATTCAGATTTCTTTTATAAATCACACAATTTAAAGAGAAATCGGTATAAAAACGTGGCACTGTGTTGTAAAGTTCATTTTACTGATCAATATTATGCATGTAATGTGGGAATTTGTTGCTTTCATGTTTGAGTAAGAAAAAAGTATTTTTTTGTGTTCGGTTGGTGTGAAATTTTGGGAAAAATTCTGAAAATGGCTGGAAAGGAAAGGTTAAACTATATAGAGGTCTACTTGTGTGTTGATGGTTTTCCTTTTTTTTTTGTTCAACCCTCTCCTTACCAACTATAGGAAAATCGTCACATTCGTTTCGATACAACTAATATTTTTCTTATTCAAATTTCTCTTGTACAAAATAACATTTAAAGATAATGAACAGTGTGTTGTAGAGCATGTTTTGCTAAAGAAAATATGTGTCTCAAGAACTTACTGCCATTGTGTTTAGAAATAGAAATTACCTTTATTCATCCCAATGGGGAAATTTGTCTTTAGAGTCTATTCCAAGGGAAGACTGGAATAACCCAGGCGTCTGCCGCAGAGCAGCGCCGCAAAGTGATCTAGGTCGAGGTGACTTGCTCAAGGCCACACAACGCAGCGGCGGGTGATTGAACTCGGTACCTTTCGGGTAGGAAGCAAAGACCGTACCGCTGAGCCACGCTGCTCCTTGATAAAAATAAAAATCGTGATAAAAATCTACTTTTGTGTTAGTTGGGTGTGAAGTTTTGGGGAAAATCATGAAAATGGCTGGTAAAGAGAGAGTTAAATCTATCTCCAAGGATCAAGGATTGGCCACATCCGCATACATCTCCATAACATCATCTCCACAAGATAAAGTAAATCTAACGGTATGCAATTTTCTAATCAAAAGAAAGACTGATATATAACTAACCCAGTACCAGCTGTAATGAGAGATAACAAAACACAATCAATACTGAAAGTATTATCATTATATATATTTTATCAGATAACATTCCCGATCAAAATCCGCGGTACTTCCGAGTTCAGGAACGGAGCAGTATCCAAATGCAATTCCTACATCTAGAATTACGGCCCTTTGTTTGGTGACGGCGGAGTTTATGATGCCACGACTTTTCATTGCACTTACACCCCTCCTCATCTTCTCCTTCTTTTTCTTCTAAAAAAAAAAGATATATTCTCCTCATCATCTTCTCCTTCACGACTCATTGACAATAACATGAGTAGAACATAATCACAAAGTCAATTTCATGATATTTATTCATTGAACCAGTCAGTCGTATGATTCAATCAATCTTTCATCACCTCGAGATCCTCCTCAAATCTCAACGATAACTACTCCCATTAGATAGATACTTTATATAAATTTGCAACTCCGTTTGTTGTGACTTGTCATTCGTTTAAAGATATTGTCTCTGACCACGGATGGTATTTTTTCAGCTTTCTCAGGATATTATGTGACTGTTGAGATCGTTTATTCTGTAGTTGTTAAATCAGTTGCTTTAAACATCTCAGTGTTTTAGTGATATCAAGACAAAAATCTAGTGATCGCTACAACATTAATTTTCTTTCATATCTTACGATGTAAGTACAACTCTAAGTGCATTGATTTATTTCATATTATAATTAAAACGTTTATCAAGCACTAGACAATCTTGTGCGGCTTAAAGGTCATGGATGGGAAGGTTCTGGGGTCGAGCCTCGCTCGGCGCATAGTTGGGTCCTTGGAAAAGGTACTTTACTCATATTCTCTCATCGTACTCATGTGTAAAATGAGTACCTAGCCGTTAACATCGTTGTCTCTGTCGAAAAAAATTGCAATAACGCCTAACATCCAGCAAAACGAATTAAAACAGATTGACTTTGTAGTTTCATAGTGGACATTATTATTATTATTATTATTATTATTATTATTATTATTATTATTATTATTATTATTATTATTATTATTATTATTATTATTATTATTATCATTATTACTATTATCATTATTATAATGCTGAAAACTTATATAGCACTATAACTCCGAGACACCAGACTCTAAGCGCTTAAATTACAAAATTACTTTGGCTGAAACATACTCATTCACACACACAAGCATACACACACACACACAAACACACACACACACACACACACAACACACAACACAAACCAGACAGACCTATCTTGCTTCTCATACCATCTACTAAAGACGAAACAGATATGTTTTAAGCGAACGTTTAAAAATAAACAAAAATTATTTTTCACGAATGCTCTGTGGTCAGGCTTGAAACTTGTCAAATGTTGTTTGGATCGATTCAGATGAGAGTTCTTTCCTGATGGTATCCGTTTTTGTCTTTAAAATATTGACCAAAGCGAGTTGGTAGAAAGAGAAAGAGAGAGAGTTAAAGTGCTATCATCGGGACTCGTGGGCCTTCTAGTTTCCACGCCAGGCCCCCGGCTAGTAGGCATGTGTATAGAGGGCACGATCAATTAAAGATGGGAGAGCTGCTTGTGTCTGTTGTCCCAGCTGTTCCTTGATCAAGGCAAAGAATTGTCTCGAACGCCCGACGTTTTTCAGGCTGTCTTCATAGAATTTCTTTTTGGCCCTGAAATTGAAAGCTATCGCATCATTTCTAGCCTCGATGTACAATTTTTTGTCAACAGCATCTCTGGACTTGAGCCATTTTCTTTCTGCCCGCCTCCTGGCTAATCCAGTCAATTTTATTTCTGTATTATGCCAGGGTGCTTGACGTCTCACCCTTACTGCTCTAGTTTTTAAGAGAGCATGCTTGTCCACCGTACCAACAATTGACTCGTGGGGACCATTTGTATTGAGTTTATTTTTAACGTTATGGTCAAGGTCTTGTTTAAAAATGTTCATGTTTATATTCTTCATATTATTACGAGATGTTATCATCTTTTTTATTTCAAGCTTCACTAGGAATAAAACGCAAAACACAATTAAATGATGGTCCGATATTAATTTATCAATATTCAAGACAGGTGAAGAGAGAGAATGTTCAATGTCTATAATGGCATGATCTATTGTGTGGCCATAGTTGTTTGAATCAATAAGCTCCCGGAATACTTTGGATTCATTTTTGTTTCCGAAATAATCAAAGTTAAAATCACCCATTAAAATATTCTGCTTTTTGTTTATGGATTGAATAGACATCAATTTTCCAAACTGTGATAATTGTTGATATTTTGTTTTGTTGGCTTGGTGGTGGGCGGTAGATACAGTGAAACGACCTTTTAAAATTTATTTTCATGAATGGCAAATCCCAGCGTATTCAAAACTTCTAAAATTATCATGGTGGAATGATATCTTGTCAAAGAGTGACAAGTTGTAAATAATTGCAATTCCACCTCCTTTCCTCCCAATGCGTGGAAATGATTTAATACAAAAGCCTTCGGGTGAAATTGCCTTCAGGACTGGGTCATCGTATGAATGAGTAAGCCATGTTTCCAAGATGACACAAATAGTAATTTTGTGATCTTCAATAATGTCGATAATGTCTTGAGTTTTATTAAGGCACGATCTAACATTCGCGGTCCAATTTTTAAACTGGTATGATCATAACTTGCAGGTTGTTGTTGTTGTTGTTGTTGTTGTTTTGCTCGAAACAGTGCTGTTGCTTTGAGTTGTTGTCATGGTGGTCGTTAATTTCATACTGACTGTCACGGACAGTGTTGACATTTGACAAGGAACGGTGATGAGTATTTATTGGGATGGGGGAAGTGTGTTGATAAATTGAATCGAGGATCGAGGTAGTAGGGGGAGCGGGCGTGGGGTTGGCCGATGACCAATGACAGTGATAATAGGGCGTTGCTTTCGTCTCGCCCCTCTGAGTCTGTTCATAAAATAAGTATTTTAAATAGATCTATGAACACTGCAGTAGTTAAAAGTTTTAAAATAAAACACAGTGAATAAAGTTTCCAATATGGCTGTAAACAAATAGCAGTTTAAAACTATGTTCGACTTTGGAAAGTCCATACTTAAAAGTTTTAAATTTCAGAAAAATCCTCTGTTAGAAATCGTTAAAATGTATATCAATAAAACCACAAGACTATCAAAAATTAGATGGTATTAGAATCTAAAAATAATAAGAGATAAAAATCACTCAAAACATGTAAATGTAAGTGCAAAACGAAAATAAGACTCGCCGGTCAGGCGTGTTACAAAGAGACCAGTATCATCATCATCATCATCATCATCATCATCATCATCATCATCATCATCATCATCATCATCATCCTCATCCTCATCCTCATCATCATCATCATCCTCATCCTCATCATCATCATCATCACCATCATCATCATCATCATCACCATCATCATCATCATCATCATCATCATCATCATCATCATCATCATCATCATCATCATCATCATCATCATCCTCATCCTCATCCTCATCCTCATCATCATCATCATCATCATCATCACCATCATCATCATCCTCATCCTCATTATTATTATTATTATTATTATTATTATTATTATTATTATTATTATTGTTATTATTAATATTCTTCTTATTATTATTATTAATATTTATTATTATTATTATTATTATTATTATTATTTATTATTATTACTATTATTGCATTACTATTATTATTATTATTATTATTATTATTATTATTATTATTATTATTATTATTATTATTATTATTATTATTATTAATATCATTATTATTATTATTATTATTATTATTATTA
>NC_088373.1:13271566-13281566 GCF_034508935.2 Berghia stephanieae
TTCTTAGTATTTTGTTCGTGCCGCACATCTTTATCCGGAAGACGGCAGAGGACGGCAGTGCCGGGTCGTCGGAGTCAGTCTCCGGTGTGGGTTAGCCCTAATACAGTTTAATGAGAACTATTCACAAAAATGTAATTTTTTATTAATTATTATTACTCTCTTCGACATCGTTAGATCCCGTCGCTTCGGCGTTCCATGAAGGAGTATAGATCATCCATCAAACAGGGTGTCTGATGTCAACAGGAATTACCCATGTTGTCCAAGCGAGCAAATTGGGGGTGATTATCTCACCCAAGGGAAAAAAAAACAAAAACGAAAGTGCCTAAAGCGGCGTTCGAATCCAGGAACTTCCGGGTCAGAGTGCAATGCCTTAACCACTCGGCCACTTCGCCCTTCTCATAAAAATGAATGGCTAAAAATCAATAACGAAGACCCGAATGACGTCAACTTCATTCTTTTCTAGGATTCACCCTGACATATAGATAGTATGCGCTTCGCCAAGCGCATAATATCTATTAATGAATGGCTAAAAATCAATAACAAAGACCCGAATGACGTCAACTTCATTCTATCTAGATATAGGGTTCACACTGACATATTATAATATTATACCAGAGTGTTTTGTACGTGCAGAGCAGGCTAAACTTCACTTTGTTACAATGACCGTGACAGCTGGTCAATACCGGTCAATTTATTTATTGACCACCATGGCTACTACTCACTCTTACTGTTAGTCCAGCTGAGTCGACGAATTGTAAAAACAATAATAATTATTTTGCTTGTTTTTATAGATAGAATGCGCCTGGCCAAGGAGTTCACAACATTGCCATCCGGAAGTATAACGGACCAATACACAAAACTGTGTGTATCCATGAACGTTTATAGTCTGGTTAATACAGTTCAGTGAGCATTACTCATAAACGCGGATGGCAAAAAACAATAACAAAGACCTGAGTGACGTCATCTTCGAACTATCTATAGATAGAATGAAGTTGACGTCATTCAGGTCTTTGTGATTGCTTTTTGCCATCTATGCTTATGAGTAATTCTCACTAAACTGTATTTACCCGTAGCCATCGTAAACTTATAGCCTGACACTGACCAAAAAATGACGTCAAAATGCCAGTCTTTGGCCACGAAAGAAAACAAATCGTGAGTTGTATTCAATAGTTCAACCAATGGGATCACTTGTTTCCATGAGCACTACTAACGACAACTGACTAGGCGGTGCAAAAAACCAAATAATGACGTCAAAAGAGCAGTCTTTTTGGGTCTCAGTGTCAGGCTTTCACATAACCATGGCTACGATTAACCAGACTATAGAGAGTATGCGCTTGGCTAAGAAGCTCATAACATTGCCATCCGGAAGTATAAGGGACCAACACACAAAACTGTGTGTATCCATGAACGTTTATAGTCGGGTTAATACAGTTCAGTGAGCATTACTCATAAACGCGGATGGCAAAAAACAATAACAAAGACCTAAGTGACGTCATCTTCGAACTATCTATAAACGTTCATGGTTACACACAGAGTTTTGTGTGCTGGTCCATTATATTTCCCGATGGCATTGTTGTTAATTCAAAGAAGAGGCAAATTGTGAATAAAATTTGAAAACAATAACGGAAACTACTATTATAAGCTTCTTGTCATCGTCATCATCATCATCATCATCATCATCATCATCATCATCATCATCATCATCATCATCATCATCATTATTATTATTATTGTTATTATTATCATTATTATTATTATTATTATTATTATTATTATTATTATTATTATTATTATTATTATTATTATTATTATTATTATTATTATTATTAATAATATTATTATTATCATCATATCATCATCATCATCATCATCATTATTACCATTATCATCAATATTCTAGTTAATATTAATGCTTTTTTCGTTGTTGTTGTTATTGTTGTTGTTTTTGTTGTTGTTGCTAATAATAACATACCATTGAGAGCAGCAGTTGTCATTGCAACCAACCATTTTACTATTGTCATAAATTGTCATTTATTATCCCTTCAGGTCCCTTGGTGAGTTACCTTCTTGAGAGTTTCAGCGTGAGACAAGTCACCATAGCCGGGGCTGTGCTCACTCTCATTGGTTTCACCAGTGCAGCCTTTTCCGTCAATATCTACATGTTTATCTTGACCTACGGAGTCATTGGGGGTAAGATTTAATTGCTTTTACAGTCGTATTGATACAAAATTATGCTGTACAGTGAAAATAGGTTAAACCGAAAACGGTAAGACCAAAACGATTGATAAACTGAAAACATTAGGCTTCAACAGTCATGACGTCACTTCCCTCGTAATGACGCATGGTAACTTAGTAACTGGCTCTAAACTATCTGAACAATGGCGGACGCCCTTATGAAATAATATTTCTCCGACGAGCATAAAAGTGTATCCAGAGGAGAAAAACATTTATAAATATTATGATCATGTTTTGACTTTTATACATTCTGATCACATGACATATGAAAAGTTCTAGCCAGCATGAAGAATAAAAAGTACTCATTTGCTGGGCGACGTGACATCAGACTATTGAATCCAATTATTATTATTATTATTATTATTATTATTATTATTATTATTATTATTATTATTATTATTATTATTAACAACAGAGACGTAATTCGTAGAGTTGTAGCCGATAACCGGATATATATGGTTAACAAATATGATGATGATGATGATGATGATGATGATGATGATGATGATGATGATGATGATGATGATGATGATGATGATGACTAGAAGCTTATAATGGTAGTTTCCGTTGTTGTCTTTTAAATTTTATTCACAATTTGCCTCTTCTTTGGTTTAACCACAGTATAAAAACAAGCAAAATAATAATTATTATTGCATTACAATAATTCGTCGACTCAGCTGGACTAACAGTAAGAGTGAGTAGTAGCCAGGGTGGTCAATAAATGACCGGTATTGACCAGCTGTCACGGTCATTGTCTTGCGGATATAACGAATAAAACGAGTAAATCTTGGGTGCATCGACACAGCAGCAGCAGCTTCTAATGGTGTTCTAACACTATTATGTTATATGACGATCGACCCAATCAGCAAAGTCCCTACCACACTCGCGAACCGGCCCGGAAGCTTCGTCACAACAAACCGTTCAACTAAATGCTCTGCGGTTTCGGGTTCTAACCCACATCGGGTACATGTTGGACAGGTGGAAAGTCCCCACTGATGAAGCGACTTTGCCTTGAGGCAGGTCCTCGACCGAAGCCGATTCTCTACCATCCAGTGCCTCCGCTTACTGGTGGAGAAGCCTGGTAACTTCTCACCAAGTTTAGAGGAGTGTATGTCCCCGCCCCCTCCAGGGATTGAATTCGTCCAAACTGACTTCCATCTCGTAAATGCATCTCTGTTCGTAGTCAGGGAAGCTGCGTACAAGGGTTGCCGGGACTTAATTCAGGTCGAAACGGGGGCGCGACAGCGAAGCCTGCTGCTGCATGCTAACGAGAGCCGGCGCAAACCAGATTCGTCACGAGGTCACTTGCATTGTGCCAGTATACCTTTTGTCTGTGCCAGTATACCTTTTGTCTGTGCCGGTATACCTTTTGTCTGTGCCAGTATACCTTTTGTCTGTGCCGGTATACCTGTTGTCTGTGCCGGTATACCTTTTGTCTGTGCCAGTATACCTTTTGTCTGTGCCAGTATACCTTTTGTCTGTGCCGGTATACATTGTGTCTAAGCCAGTATACCTTTTGTCTGTGCAGTATAGATAGTTGGAAGATGACGTCACTCATGCCTTTGTTATTGTTTTTGCCATCCGCGTTTGTGAGTTGTTCTCACTAAACTGCATTAACCAGACTATAAAATTGAATTGAATTCTATAGATAGAATGCGCTTGGCCAAGGAGTTCACAACATTGCCATCCGGAAGTATAACGGACCAACACACAAACTCTGTGTAACCATGAACGTTTATTGTCAGGTTATTACTGTTTAGTGAGAACAACTCACAAACGCGGATGGCAAAAACAATAACAAAGGCCTGAGTGACGTCATCTTCGAACTGTCTATACTTAAACCTAAATGTGTTTTAACCAAAGTAGATAACGTAGTTCCCTGAATTTCGTTCTTGTTTTGTCTTTTGCTGTATGTGTTCGTTAATTTGTGTGTGATTGAATACATACGTTTCCATAATCAGCATCATCATTATTATTATCATCAAATCATCACCATCATCATTATCATTAACATCATCATCATCATCATCATCATCATCATCATCATCATCATCATCATCATCAACATCATCATCATAAACATCATCATCATAAACATCATCATCATCATCATCAACATCATCATCATCATCATCATCATCATCATCATCATCATCATCATCATCATCATCATTAATAATAACAGACTCATGAATCTTTATCCCTCCACCCCCCCAAAAAAAAAAAACACACACACACACACACACACACACATTCCCACACAGGTACAGGCATCAGTATGACTTTCCTACCAGCCATCATAGTCGTCGGACTTTACTTCAACAAAAAACGTGCTTTGGCTACAGGCATCGCCACGAGTGGATCTGGTGAGTCTGTTTTAGTGATGGAGTTAGAGGAGGAGGAGGAGGAGGAGGAGGAGGAGGAGGAGGAGGAGGAGGAGGAGGAGGAGGAGGAACAGGGGGAGCAGGAGGAGGAAGAGGAGGAGGAGGAGGAAGAAGAAGAAGAAGAAGAAGAAGAAGAAGAAGAAGAAGAAGAAGAAGAAGAAGAAGAAGAAGAAGAAGAAGAAGAAGAAGAAGAAGAAGAAGAAGAAGAAGAAGAAGTGGCGGAGGAAGATGAGGTAACTTAGGTTAACTAACTCAATCCTAGAGATTTTGACGACTTTCTTAAAATTGAAAAACATGTATTAAAAATGGGCATGTACATAGATAGTTTTATTCAACTATCTTTAACATGTAAAAATTAAAAACAATATCTAGCTTTGATACTACGCTTATAATTTGTGTCAGAAAAATGTAATAAATAAACATGGGGTAAAAGTAACCCGGGTAAAATACGGATATAGTCGGTGTTAGGGTTGAGTGAGTTAAGGATATGAAAATCGAAAGGTGCCTAAATTAGTCAATAAAATGTAAGGTAAAATAAAGGCAGTCAAAATGACTCTTTTAAAAGATGCAAAGCAAAGTAAACGACTTTTCGGCCTTTGGCCTTCTTCGAGATATGCACGTGTATTAAAATGTATGTAGTACCTATATTTACGAAAGTTTAACTTGGGTTGTTATTTGTTTTTGTTTTTTGTTGGTTTTTTTTTTCAAATTCCGAAGACATATATGTAGGTCTTGCTTTTGTGCTTTGTTTATCTGGGATTTTTTTGTTTGGTGTTTTTTTTTTTTTTTTGTTGTCTGTATTTTTTTATTTGTTGTTGTTAAACTGATTAATGGATTTCGCCTTTAAAAAAGTAAATTTAAAGGGCGGATAAAAAAGCAAAAACAGTAAAACGAAAACTAGACTTACTCCACCCCCCCCCCACTCTCTCTCACCCTCCCTCCTTCTCCTCTTTTCGTTTTTTTTACAAATTTTTTTTTTACAAAAGAGTTAACAAAAGAACATCACTCCCCAAAATCAATGTTGTTACAATTTGGCATATTCTCCCCTGTCGTACTCTGGAAAAATACTTATTCAAAACTTCGACCTAGAAAACTCGCTCTTCAAATATCGGTCAATCAAAATAACCCTCATCTTGCAAAAAACAAAACAAACAAAAAACAAAAACAAGAAAATAAAATAATCTCAAACTCGGGGGGACTTCACGGAAGTCTTCAAGGAAATCTCAGGTTTGGGAGTTTTTTTTTTAGCAAGAAGAGGTTCATTTTGATTGGCTGATATTATTTGAAGAACGAATTTTCTGGCCAAAATTTTAGATACGTGTTATTCCAGAGTTTGGCAATCCTGTACACTGACAAAATTATTATTTTTTCATTTTGGCCAGAAAACTTTTACTTCGCAATATTGTATCGGTCAATTAAATGTGTGGCTTTGTGGTGTTGTGGTTAGGACACTCTCTTTCGGACTGGTAGGTCCTAGGTTCGAGTACCACTCTAAACGGGGCAATTTTGAGTCCCTTGAAAATGTTCTTTACTCAGATTCTGTCATTATTATTATTATTAATTTTATTATGATAATTAAGATTATTATTATTATTATTATTATTATTATTATTATTATTATTATTATTATTATTATTATATATTATTATTATTATTATTATTATTATTATTATTATCAGTATCATTATTAGCATTACCATCGCCATCATCATCCTTATTATGACCACTATCGTCATCATCATCATCATCATCATCATCATCATCATCATCATCATCATCATCATTATCATCATCATCATCATCATCATCATCATCATCATCAATATTCTTTTTAAAAAATTATTATTATTCAATCCATCCAGGCCTGGGGACATTTGCTTACGCCTACATCGCCAACTTTTTGCTGGAATCTTACAACTGGCGTGGAACCGTTCTCATCCTGGGAGGCCTGGTCCTGAACTGTGCAGTTTGTGGCATGGTATTTAGGCCCATCACGCCTACACGCCTTGCAGCTTTGACTAAGAAGAAGGTGAGTTCTCTACACATTGACAAAATGCTAATTGGCTTCAACAGTCATGACGTCACTTCCCTCGTATTGACGCATAGTAACTTAGTAACTTGCTCTAAACTATCGGAACAATTGCGGACGCCCTTATGAAATATTTCCTCGACGAGCATAAAAGTGTATCCAGAGGAGAAAAACATTATAAATATGATCATGTTTTGACTTTTATACATTCTGATCACATGACATATTATGTAAAGTTCTAGCGAGCATGAAGAATAAAAAGTACCAATTTTCTTTGTTTAGAACCAAGCTGCTCGCCGTTGCTGGGCGACGTGACATCAGACTATTGAATCCAATTTGTATTTCGGTTAGAAATATTCTTCTTCTTCTTCTTCTTCGTTCCCGTCACGTCACATGGTCAGTCCGGTCTGGTGAATGAAGCCCACAGTGGTCCTGAGGTGGTCCTCACTGCCGTACAGCTTCTTTGAGTATGGGGTTGGGTCAGGCCAGAAGTTCCTTCTCAACTGGTTGAACCTTGGACATTCCATTAGGACATGATGTCCATTTTCATTTTCAAGTCCGCAGTCACATTGTCCAGAGGCACCTGCTCTGAACATCCTCCACATATGTTCCTTTAACTGGTTGTGTCCAGTTCTCAGTCTGAAGATGATGATCTGTTCCTTTCTGTCGAGCACCTTGATTGGGTCATTCATGTTGTATTCTGGGTGCTTCTCTCTCCATCTCTGAGACTGGATAACTTTGGCCATTTTGTTAATTTCTCCTGTTGAGTACGTTGGGGAGGGTTGCTACATGCAACTGCCTGCCTTTGCCAGTTGGGGTTAGAAATATTGAGCTTCGTAATATTATTACAATGATCAGTTAAGATGATCCACATCCTGTCACTACGTCTTAAACCGAATCTGGTGTACATTCGTGCTAATGATGATACTGCTGCTGTAAGTATACTAAGTCATGAGGCTTAATTGCCTTTGTAAATAGATGCAGACAGATAATTTTTCATTAAATAAACTTTTAAACATTCTTTTCTATGGAACTATTCTTCAGAAATCAAAGTCTCAACTTGACTTACATGGAGAGATTCCAAAACAGGAACTAGAACAGGAACAAGACAATGGCAGCGCCTCTAGCGGCTATTCCAGCAACAAAACACTACCTTCTCTGAAACAAGACCAACCACTTCTGCCATCTCCGCTTGGTGTGGTAGTGTACAATGATGAGGACGATGACCCAATAAGGCGCAGGATGTACGGAAGCCGTAGCTTTGCCAGAGGTCGCGGTGACGAAAGCGACCTAAGCTGCCAGAATGTCAACGCGATTGATGTCGATTACCGTAGAGGTCAAGGTCAAATGAATCCAACTGCTTCAGAATCGACCTTAGTTTCCAAAGACTGCCATCGCGTATTGAGAGACGCTAAACCCGGGTACATGATTAAAGACGCCATCTTGAATCACCATGCGGAAACCCAACGTAGGGACCACAACGTTACTGAACATTTGACAGTCGAAAACTGCCAGTCTGTGAAGCATTCTTCTACTTTAGTAGTCGCACCTCACACATGCAATCAAAGCAACAAGAACAAGAACAATAGAAACAACGAAAGCATTGACCATGAAAATCAAGAAAGTATCAACCAAACCAACGATATTTGCACAAAATGCGCTACAAATTTCACGACCACAACCACCTCCACCACATCCATCCCTACAACTACAAATACCGCCAATAAAATCAACGATAATCCATGTGATATTCTGAGAGATAACATCAGAGATTCAAATGAAATCAGCGTGGTAGACATGGACAACGGAGAACTCATTTATCACCAACTACTTCCAACTACTAATTCCCGAATTGGTCGAGCCAAAATCATCAACAAACCGTCCACGCGATCATCCTCAACAGAGATCAAAACCAGAAATTACGATTCCGATTCTTATAACCACAACGATTCTTCCCAGGTCTACCAGATTCGCCCAACAACAAATTCCCTCTCTACCTTCCCACAAATCCAAATTCATCCACCCCAAAAGGAAATCAGTTCCAGAAACAAACCAACCAAGAACTGTAACAGCAGCAACAACATCGCCCGCCTTTACCAAAGTGCTGGGCATCTTCACTTCAACAGTAACAATAAAAACAACTCCGTCCAAAATGCTAACCCCAAAACTCTACAAGAATTAGGCGGCTATAACAAACACCCCTATCTCAATACTCGACTACTAAGTAGTGAATACAAACTCAACGATTACCAAAACAGCTACCACTTAGGAGTGGCCCCGATTCACCAAAGCCCAAAATGTCATAGCCGTAGTTCAGGGCAATTGAAAAGTTACATTCACGGGTCAGGGCACGATATAAAAAGCCAAAACCCGAGTCACATGACTTCAAGCAGGTCCTCTTATTTCCAGCATCAAATTACTAAAGGCCTCATGAGGCCCATTCTCAGGCAGGACATTTATTATGGAGGAAGCGTGAATCATCTGTCAGCCTCCAAACAATTCGAAAGTGTGATGTCTTTTGTTGCGGCCATGACACGTGCAAGCAGCACAGAAAGTTGTGACGTTATCAACGAAAAGGCGGAGTCAACTCGTGGGCGTGGTTTGACCTCATGCTTTCCATCAGCATTCCTCTTCAAGAACAGGACGTTCGTTCTTCTCCTCATTACTTTTACTATGTGGACTGGTAAGTAGAGCATAAACTTATTTGAGACAATAATGTTTAACACACGTATAAAACCAATGGGATGGGACAGTTCTTTCCGTATCTTCTTCATACAAATCGTCAGACTGGGCATTTCTGTCGATGTTGTATAACAATTATCATCTATTGAGATGTTGATGTGTATAACTTACTTGACTCAAGGCACTTCCGCAGAGTCGACAGACTCTTCCGCCTGGACTGCTTTGGTGATTGTTTTATTAAGATTACAAATTTCCACTCCCGTTGTTCTTTTGCACATTGTCGAATTATTTCATGATCTTGAATGGATTTTATCTGTTGGCCAACATGTCTGAGGTCACGTCTTCGTAATGTAACTTGCATTGATGTTCTTGGTGGACCTCTTTGCATTTTGTTCTTGTGATTGAAATAGTGTTAATTCTTGCTCGGGGTGTTAAAGTGTGCCTGCTTTGTTGGATTATGAGAGATAGCCGTGTCTCTTTGGTTTTGCAGATTTTTTTGATATACTAGTTGGGTATTTTACTCCGAGGACCAGTTCTTAGTTGTTTCCGATGATATATATATATATATATATATATATATATATATATATATATATATATATATATATATATATATATACATGTATGCAGTATGCGCTCATCTTCCTTGTTAACCGCCTGTCCAAATATT
>NC_088373.1:13289066-13291566 GCF_034508935.2 Berghia stephanieae
TTGTCCTTAACAACTGTTGGCCGGTAAGTCCTCAGTCACTGTTGTCCTTAACAACTGTTGGCCGGTAAGTCCTCAATCACCGTTGTCCTTAACAACTGTTGGCCGGTAAGTCCTCAATCACTGTTGTCCTTAACAAATGTTGGCCGGTAAGTCCTCAATCACTATTGTCCTTAACAACTGTCGGCCGGTTAGTCCTCAGTCACTGTTGTCCTTAACAACTGTTGGCCGGTAAGTCCTAATTCACTGTTGTCCTTAACAACTGTTGGCCGGTTAGTCCTCAGTCACTATTGTCCTTAACAACTGTTGGCCGGTAAGTCCTCAATCACTGTTGTCCTTAACAACTGTTGGCCGTAAGTCCTCAATCATTGTTGTCCTTAACAACTGTTGGCCGTAAGTCCTCATCACTGTTGTCCTTAACAACTGTTGGCCGTAAGTCCTCAATCACTGTTGTCCTTAACAACTGTTGGCCGTAAGTCCTCAATCACTGTTGTCCTTAACAACTGTTGGCCGGTTAGTCCTCAATCACTGTTGTCCTTAACAACTGTTGGCCGTAAGTCCTCATCACTGTTGTCCTTAACAACTGTTGGCCGGTAAGTCCTCAATCACTGTTGTCCTTAACAACTGTTGGCCGGCAAGTCCTCAACTCAATCACTGTTGTCCTTAATAACTGTTGGCCGGTAAGTTTTCAATCACTGTTGTCCTTAACAACTGTTGGCCGGTTAGTCCTCAGTCACTGTTGTCCTTAACAACTGTTGGCCGGTAAGTTCTCAATCACCGTTGTCCTTAACAACTGTTGGCCCGTAAGTCCTCAATCACTGTTGTCCTTAACAACTGTTGGCCGGTAAGTCCTCAACTCAATCACTGTTGTCCTTAACAACTGTTGGCCGGTAAGTCCTCAATCACTGTTGTCCTCAACAACTGTTGGCCGGTAAGTCCTCAACTCAATCACTGTTGTCCTTAACAACTGTTGGCCGGTAAGTCCTCAACTCAATCACCGTTGTCCTTAACAACTGTTGGCCGGTAAGTCCTCAACTCAATCACTGTTGTCCTTAACAACTGTTGGCCGGTAAGTCCTCAATCACTGTTGTCCTTAACAACTGTTGGCCGGTTAGTCCTCAGTCACTGTTGTCCTTAACAACTGTTGGCCGGTTAGTCCTAATTCACTGTTGTCCTTAACAACTGTTGGCCGGTTAGTCCTCAGTCACTGTTGTCCTTAACAACTGTTGGCCGGTAAGTCCTCAATCACTGTTGTCCTTAACAACTGTTGGCCGGTTAGTCCTAATTCACTGTTGTCCTTAACAACTGTTGGCCGGTAAGTCCTCAATCACTGTTGTCCTTAACAACTGTTGGCCGGTTAGTCCTAATTCACTGTTGTCCTTAACAACTGTTGACCGGTAAGTCCTCAATCACTGTTGTCCTTAACAACCGTTGGCCGGTAAGTCCTCAATCATTGTTGTCCTTAACAACTGTTGGCCGGTAAGTCGTCAATCACTGTTGTCCTTAACAACTGTTGGCCGCTAAGTCCTTAATCATTGTTGTCCTTAACAACCGTTGGCCGCTAAGTCCTTAATCACTGTTGTCCTTAACAACTGTTGGCCGGTAAGTCCTCAACTCAATCACTGTTGTCCTTAATAACTGTTGGCCGGTAAGTCCTCAATCACTGTTGTCCTTAACAACTGTTGGCCGGTTAGCCCTCAATCACAGTTGTCCTTAACAACTGTTGGCCGGTAAGTCCTAATTCACTGTTGTCCTTAACAACTGTTGGCCGGTTAGTCCTAATTCACTGTTGTCCTTAACAACTGTTGGCCGGTAAGTCCTCAATCACTATTGTCCTTAACAACTGTTGGCCGGTAAGTCCTCAATCACTGTTGTCCTTAACAACTGTTGGCCGGTAAGTCCTCAATCACTATTGTCCTTAACAACTGTTGGCCGGTAAGTCCTCAATCACTGTTGTCCTTAACAACTGTTGGCCGGTTAGTTCTCAATCACCGTTGTCCTTAACAACTGTTGGCCGGTAAGTCCTCAATCACTGTTGTCCTTAACAACTGTTGGCCGGTTAGTCCTCAATCACCGTTGTCCTTAACAACTGTTGGCCGGTTAGTCCTCAATCACTGTTGTCCTTAACAACTGTTGGCCGGTAAGTCCTCATTCACTGTTGTCCTTAACAACTGTTGGCCGGTAAGTCCTCAATCACCGTTGTCCTTAACAACTGTTGGCCGGTAAGTCCTCAATCACTGTTGTCCTTAACAACTGTTGGCCGGTAAGTCCTCAATCACTGTTGTCCTTAACAACTGTTGGCCGGTAAGTCCTCAGTCACTGTTGTCCTTAACAACTGTTGGCCGGTAAGTTCTCAATCACTGTTGTCCTTAACAACTGTTGGCCGGTTAGTCCTCAATCACTGTTGTCCTTAACAACTGTTGGCCGGTTAGTCCTCAATCACTGTTGTCCTTAACAACTGTTGGCCGGTAAGTCCTCAGTCACTGTTGTCCTTAACAACTGT
>NC_088373.1:13306566-13311566 GCF_034508935.2 Berghia stephanieae
GGATGACTCATATTGTGAATAATTTCGAAAACTGGTCTTCTGAAGTCGGTAGGAACGATAGGTCTTGGGTAGCCAGTTGAGATGTCACAAATTAACTCTGGACCCGAGTCAACGGATGTTTTGACGATTTTGAGGCTTGTTAATGCAGTTTTGTAAGCCTGTATGTCAATGCTATTTTCTTGGGATTCCGCCATAGCTTGATAGTCGATGCCAATTGAGAATGAGTTTGTAACTGCTCTTGAGAGACAATCTGCGACAGTGTTGTTTTTTCCAGAAATGTGTCGGATGTCAGTTGTGAACTCGGATATGGCAGATAAGTGCCTTTGTTGACGAGCTGACCATGGTTCAGTTGATTTGGACATGGCATGGATTAATGGTTTATGGTCTGTAAAAATAGCGAATTGTCTCCCTTCAATGATGAAACGGAAATGACGGATGGCTAAGTGAATACCAAGCAACTCCCTATCAAAGGTACTGTATTTCTGTTCGGGTTTACGTAACTGCCTGCTGAAAAATGCCAATGGTTCCCAATTACCTTGATGATTAAGTTGTTCAAGGACAGCGCCCACAGCTTGGTCGGAGGCGTCAGACGTTAAAGCGAGGGGTGAGTTCAAGCAAGGATGGGCTAACATTGTAGCGTTACTTAGTGCATTTTTACCGTCAGTAAAGGCTTTCAACATTTCTTGCGTCCACGTAAGTGCTTGACGTTGTTTTTTGACTTTCAAAGCACTATATAGGGGTCGAAGTATTTCAGCTAGTCTCGGAATGAAACGATGGTAAAAATTCAACATCCCGAGGAACTCTTGAAGTGACTTGATGGTTTTTGGTTGTGGAAATTGTTTAACAGCCTCAATTTTTGTCGCCATTGGGACAGATCCAGAATGCGAGATGTGATGGCCAAGGAAGTTAAGAGATCTCACACCGAAAAGACATTTCTCAAGACGGATAACGAGGCCTTGGTTTCTAAGTCTTTCGAATACGATTTTGAGATGTTCCATGTGTTCTGCCTCAGTTGAACTTGCAACCAGAATGTCGTCTAAATAACAAAATACGCAGTCTAAATCTTGTAAAATGGAGTCCATTAAACGTTGGAATGCTTGTGCTGCATTTTTTAATCCAAATGGCATTCTTAAGAACTCCCAAAGGCCGAAAGGGTTATCACTGCCGTTTTTGGGACGTCTTCTGGAGCGACTGGAATTTGGTGGTATCCTCTGACAAGGTCGATCTTCGAGAAGATGATCTTACCGTCTAAGTTTGCTGTAAAATCATGAATGTGTGGGACAGGATATCGATCTGGTATAGTAGCATCGTTAAGTCGACGAAAATCTCCGCAGGGACGCATTGTGCCATCAGCCTTGGGGACCATGTGTAATGGGGAAGCCCAAGGGCTCTTTGATTTTTGAATTATGCCCATTTTCTCCATTTCCAAAAATTCTTTTTTTGCACACAAGAGTTTTTCTGGAGCCAGGCGACGAGCACGTGCGAATACTGGGCGACCTTTGGTTGTGATGAAATGTTGCACGCCATGTTTCACAGTTGCCGTTGAAAATGTTGGTTGAAGTAGTTCTGGATAGTTATTCAATAATTTTCTGAATGTATTGCAGTTCGGCTCGAGTGGTGAGAGTTCGGCGTTTGCGCAAACTGAACTTACTGAACAAGGTACGTGCGAAAACGTTTCAGCGTCGATAAGGCGTCGACCACGAATATCCAAAGCAGATTATGATGACGTAGAAAATCTGCTCCAAGTAGGGGACGTTTGACATCAGCTTTGATAAGTCGTGCATTGAATGAACGCGATCCAATACGTATGTTAGTTTCGAAGCATCCGTATGTTTTTATTGTAGAACCATTAACAGCTTGTAATGCGAGATCAGAGGAACCCAAGCTTTTGTCTGGCGCAGAGGCGGGTGTGACAGATACTTGAGCTCCAGTATCTACTAAAAAACGTCGGTTTGAATTTTCATCGACGACGATGAGTTGGAGATTTTTTGATGTGGGCGCGTTGGCTGAGTAAGAATCCGGGTCGACAGCAGAATTTACTGTTGACCCGGCTTGGCGTTTCCCTGGTTCTTCTTGTTTTTCTTAAATGAATTGAAGAGTTTGCATGTTTGTGCACATCGACGGGCATTTGAACCAAACCGTTGATGGTACCAGCAGAGGGAATCTATTTCACTGGTCATGGTTGGTGTGTCAACTTCACAAGTAGTATGAGAAATTGAAAAGGAGTTAGAGTTTGAGTGAGCAGCGTAGAAAAAATTGTCAGCTTCTCTGGCAAGTGCCCTGTAATCATCCAGGTTGGACGAGTTTGCTAATGGAACTCTGATGTTTGCTGGAAGTTGTCTTAAGAATAACTGTCTGAATAGCAGACAGGGCTTGTGTTTGCCGAGGAGCACTAACATCCTGTCCATTAACTCAGATGGCTTTAAGTCGCCCAAACCATTCATGTTGAGTAGAGATTCCGCTCTCTCTGTTTCCGAAAGGCCGAACGCAGACAGCAGGAAGTTTTTCAGTATTTCATATTTACCTTCCTTGGGTGGTGATGATAGAATAGCAAGGGCTCTAGTTGCTGTGTCTGAGTCTAAGGCAGCCACTACATAGTAGTACTTTGTTTCATCGCTTGCTATATCGCGTAAGGCAAATTGTGCCTCGCTTTGTGCAAACCACGCTGAAGGACAAGTGGTCCAGAATGTGGGCAATTTCAATGCTACGGCGTCGATAGACATGTTTATTATTATAATGTTCTTGTGAAGAGTTGAACTGGTAAATAGTAATAATAATAATATATACCTATCTCTTAAGTTGTTTTAAGTCGGGGTCACCAATGTAGCATCTACTTTACTGGAAACAACAAACAATGAAAGCAATGTGTAGTGAATTTTATAAATTTAATGAGTTCTCTCGTGTTTACGTTTTTGTCTGATCTGGCGTGTAGAGTAGTCTTGCAGTCAGCAGTATGTGGTAAGTCTTCGTAGTTCGTAGGAAACGGAGATCGCCACAATATATATATATATATATATATATATATATATATATATATATATATATATATATATATATAAGTAACATCATCACCACGTATGTGGTGTAATATTAATTACTTATTAACAATAAAAAATGACATTCATCTTAAACATAATGTCGACAATAACACGTGAATGTGCTATAAAATGTGCTTATTTAATTTATAACTTAAATTAATGTACAGTTCATTAAATGTATATTATATAGTTCGCTATAATGTATAATTCATTGTAATGTACAATTCATTTTATATTTTATTTGCTAACCTACTCCAATCAATACGTTTTAACCGACGTATACTTATTTGCAGATCTCGTAACCCAAATTGCTATGGGCTCATTGCTGTGTGCCATTGATGAAATAACTTTCAAACCAAAGTAAAATTTAAATTTTGTCCTTTAACTCACTCAACCCTAACACCGACTATATCCGTAGTTTATCCTGGTTACTTTTACCCCATGCCTATTTATTACATTTTTCTGAGACAAATTATAGGCGTAGTATCAAAGCTAATGTTTTTAAGTTTTTACATGATTATGGTAGCTGAAAAAACCCTATCTATTTACATGCTCATTTTAACTACAATATTTCCAATTTCAAAACTTTCAAAAATATCTAGGATTGGGTGAGTTTAAAAAAAAACAGTGTTCAATCAAGCCTATCTATACTTATTTCGTTGGCCTATCAGTCCTGCAAATTTGTGTACGTTGGTTTTCAACCTTCATTGTTTTATAATATCCAAGTCCAAGTCCGAGTCCGCCACTCCGTAGCATTCACGTTGATTTATCGTCTCATTGTTTAGATGAAATGTTTTATAAACATATAATATAACAACAAACACAGCCAACTGGGTGAGGTTCCCGACCTTCCATAGGGAATGAGATTAGCGGAAGAGTAGTGTCCCTTGATTGGACGTCACCCATAATCTGTGACGTCACCGGCGGAAAAGTTATTAGAGTGAGAACATCATGTTGGTTGTGCGCATGGGCTCTTGTCCTCGCTTCCCCGCTAATTCTTCCGCTAATCTCATTCCCTATAGTGGGCAGGGAGGTACTTGTTGCGTCTTCTATCCTCCTATAGCTGTTTTCCAATTGCTTTCTGTCTTTATCTTGGATTGAGATGTTTTGTCCTGACCCTGGCTGAAGTCCTTGGGTGAGAGGGAAACAGTCCAATGTATAGTTAATTTTGGAAGATGATATTTTTTTACTTGTAAATCATCTCTGTTATGCACTGTATTATGTTCTGTCTCGTATTATATATGATTTGTAAACATTCGAGTGTGTTCCCTTTAATGGGGGCCTGTGCTTGTGTCTGGATGAAACTTTTAGGTGATCTCAAACTAAGTACTATGATAGTGTGTTCTAGGAATCTACATCTGTTTCCTATTTGAACCAATTTCCCTTTGTCTTCCCTTTTCTTGGGTGCTTTAATTGTAGTTCTAGAACTTTTTACTTTCCCATTTTTCTTTCTTTTTACTTGCGCTGATATGACCTTAATGTGTTGCTAGCGCCGTAAAACCCTTTAAAAAAACAAAACAAAAAGAAACAAAAAAAAAAACAAAAAAAAAAAAAAAAAAAACAAACTCCAAATCCGTGGGCCTTATCGCTTTGATGGTTGGTCAGATGAAACTCGAACCGCACCTCTTGAATGGAGACAAAAAAAAGTCGAAAAACAAAACAAAACAAAACAACACAGACAACCACATAAAAGCAACAATCGAATCAAAACATAATGATTACATTTTCCATCACAACAATAAGACAGTAAAGCAGCCCATAATACGTCAGTACGGATTCAAAGTGTTGTATATTATTATTATCGTTTTTAAAAAAAATGTTCTGGTTAATGACTGAAGAAGGGTTTTGAGCCCGAAACGTTTCGTGATTGATAATTAGCGAGTTTGTTGAAGCCGTTCTATGCATTATTGTACATTACTTTTTATAAGTGGTTTGTGATCAGACTATATTTGCCTTGACGAT
>NC_088373.1:13314066-13319066 GCF_034508935.2 Berghia stephanieae
TCATTACCTTGCAGGTAGAACTCCCCATTCCTCCTGTAGATCCCATAACCTTCCAAGTAGAACTCCGCATTCCTCCTGTAGATCCCATAACCTTCCAAGTAGAACTCCCCATTCCTCCTGTAGATCCCATTACCTTCCAAGTAGAACTCCCCATTCCTCCTGTAGATCCCGCAACCTTCCAAGTAGAACTCCCCATTCCTCCTGTAGATCCCATAACCTTCCAAGTAGAACTCCCCATTCCTCCTGTAGATCCCATTACCTTCCAAGTAGAACTCCCCATTCCTCCTGTAGATCCCGCAACCTTCCAAGTAGAACTCCCCATTCCTCCTGTAGATCCCATAACCTTCCAAGTAGAACTCCCCATTCCTCCTGTAGATCCCGCAACCTTCTAAGTATCACACTATCATGACTTTGTAATAGAGATGTGTGATAAATGTCGTACAACCAGCTCTTAAACTTCAATACAAAACGGTCAGTAACTGGGATGTCCCGATAGCTCAGTTTGTAGCGCACTCGATTTTATATTTTTTCCTTGCACTTGCAGTGATTGAGTAGTTCAGTATGTTAGATCTGGCAACAGACGTATCCTATCCAAATGGTTGAAAGCAATTAATTATTGCTATTGTATGTTTCACGCTAAAGTAATCGGGATCAACTCCGGTTCCATGGACCTAGTGGCTCTGAAGGATGGTCAGTGACTGGATGGGTGACAATAATATAAATTTATCCCAGTTTCCAACCTTAAGCTTAAGCTTTTTTATATAGCGCAATATCCACTAAAAGTGCTCAAAGCGCTTTACAAGGGATCCCTGACCAACAGCATCACGTAACATGTATAACGAGACATGACGCCTGTTAGACGATATTACAATTTTTTTTTCCGACATCGACAATGCAATTAACGGCCAGGTACCCATTTTACACCTGAGTACGGTGAGAGAATGTGAGTTAAGAGCCTTTTTCCAAGGACTCAACCATGCGCTGAACTTGGCATAATTTTGGAACATGAGCGGTCTCACAGTTTCTGAATTGTAATTTATACTTGATCCGAGGATGATCTCATGGACAAGTGCCTCAGTCCGTGACTTACGGAAACCGAGTAGTTCCGTCTTATCAGTCAATCGCCCTTCTTTCCGCATACTATTATTATTATTATTATTATTATTATTATTATTATTATTATTATTATTATTATTATTATTATTATTATTATTGTTATTATTATTATTATCATTATCATCATCATCATCATCATCATCATCATCATCATCATCATCATCATCATCATCATCATCATCATCATTATTATTATTATCATTATTATTATCATTATTATTATTATTATTATTATTATTATTATTATTATTATTATTATTATTATTATTATTATGGCTTTTCGACCAAGTGTTAAACGCTTATTCGAAAAAAAGGGAGATAATTCAGTAAAATAAACACATCGTTTAGTCTTGAAAGGGTAGTTTCCCTTGATTTTCTAAGCGTATCCATTCCTGAGCTTGATGATCTGGTATCTCATCCACCACCTGTTTTATCAACACACTTTAATTCACAAAGTCTAATCTGCAATAATACACTTACTTTATAATTGTTTCACCTCTGCTGTCTATGCAGTTTCTTGTTTACAATTGTGTCTGCAGGCTTCATAATCGCAAGATAGACAATTATATAGCAAGCACATCCTCCCCTAACAATATCAAACTTGTTTTTCAAGAACCCCACAAATGCGCTTTCAATAATAATTATTTATTAAAATCTAATAGGCAAAGTCATAATAATCAGATATTTGTGGAAAATCATTGTTCCTTTCCTTCCCTTTCATCACCACAGTCTAGTGCATACGCATCATTACATTATATTAAACGAATGAATGAATAAATGATAAATAGATAAATAAATAAATATATAAACAATTATATATGAATGAATGATATAAAATACAATGAAAATACGACATTCAATTATCTGGACCAGACATAACTTTTAATCTAATTCATTTTTACAAGATTCCCATAGGAAATAAACTTTTTTTTAAACGAAGAAACAAGTGACTGTATTCAATAAAGATTTTATCGCAGTCTCTCTCTCTCTCTCTCTCTCTCTCTCTCTCTCTCTCTCTCTCTCTCTCTCTCTCTCTATACATATATATATATATATATATATATATATATATATATATATATATATATATATATATATATGCATTTACAATCTCTCACTGCGTGTATTGTCCATGTTGCCTCCCATCTACTTCATCAGATTCACGACAAGGCCCAAATAAGATATTCATTTCGCTGGTATTGTGTTAAAGTAAAAAGGTTCATTGTCCGTCTTGTACTAAAATGCTTGTTGTGAAGCAATGCGGTGAGATGTGAATGGTTGGCGTGGTCGCTCAGAATTCATTCGGGTTTCTGGGGAATGACAAAATGTGAAAGATTTTTTTTTGAATGTAGGTAAACAAAAAAAAGGTATTTTTAGGATAAGGAGAAGGAGGAGGAGAAAGAGGAGGCGGAGGAGGAGGAGGAGGAGGAGGAGGAGGAGAAGGAGGAGGAGGAGGATAAGGAGGAGGAGGAGGAGAAAGAGGAGGAGGAGGAGGAGGAGGAGAAGGAGGAGGAGGAGAAAGAGGAGGAGGAGGAGGAGGATAAGGAGGAGGAGGAGGAGGAGGAGGAGGAGGAGGAGGAGGAGGAGGAGGAGAAAGAGGAGGAGGAGGAGGAAGAGGAGAAGGAGGAGAAGGAGGAGGAGGAGGAGAAGGAGGAGGAGGAGGAGGAGGAGGAGGAGGAGGAGGAGGAGGAGGAGGAGGAGGATGAGGAGGAAAGAGGAGGAGGAGGAGGAGGAGAGGAGGAGAAAGAGGAGGAGGAGGAGGAGGAGGAGAGGAGGGAGGAGAGGAGGAGGAGGAGAAGGAGGAGGAGGGAGGAGAGGAGGAGGAGGAGGAGGAGGAGGGAGGAGGAGGAGAGGAGGAGGAGGAGAAGGAGGAGGGGAGGAGAGGAGGAGGAGGAGAAGGAGGAGAAGGAGAGGAGGAGAAGAGGAGAAGGAGAAGGAGGAGGAGGAGAAGGAGGAGGAGGAGGAGAAGGAGGAGGAGGAGGGAGGAGGAGGAGGAGGAGGAGGAGGAGAGGAGGAGAAGGAGGAGGAGGAGAGGAGGAGGAGAGGAGGAGGAGGAGGGAGGAGGAGGAGGAGGAGGAGGAGAAGGAGGAAGGAGAGGAGGGAGGAGGAGGAGAAGGATGAGAAGGAGGAGGAGAGGAGGAGAAAGAGGAGAAGGAGAAGGAGGAGGAGGAGAAGGAGGAGGAGGAGGAGGAGAAGGAGGAGAAGGAGGAGGAGTCAGTTACAATGCCAGCAGAATAACGTTTGTCTCCACTTTACTTTCTAATCGTCGTTCCACTTCGAGTCTCTATTCACCCGTAATTTGCGAGCCGATTAAATTCGGATTTTAAAAGAAGTTTCTACTCAAAAATATCTGTACTTTCGACGATCTGCACTAATCTTACAGGTTTTTTTTTAAAAGCCAGTGCCAATAGCAACAGAACACTGTTTGCCTCTGTCATTCGTAACCGACGTATTTTCTTTACGAATCGAATCTCTCTCAATCTAAAAATAGTTGCTATCGTGTCGACACTATAATATGATGTATCCTAGTAAAAAGTCTCACACTAAACTTGAATTCCGGCCTCAGTTTGAGAGTTAAATAGGAATAATAAAGCATACAAACAAACAAAAACAATGATTAATAACAGATAAATAAATAAATCAGAAATAGGAAAGAACAGAACGTAGGTTAGTTACTTGCGTTGGGAAAGTTTGGAAGGACTCCTGGCGAGACATTATTCGTCTGAGTTTCGTGGCTGGGCAAAACAGTCTAGTCAAGGCGAGTTTCAAATCCGAACGATACTCACTACTAAGTAAACAGTATACCCAGTTGTCGAAGTAAACGTTCCAAGTCGCCAGATTGAGTAGCATGTAGCCGTCAGTCCAGTGGTTTATGCAGCTCTGGCAAGTCAACGAGACTCTGGGGTTATGAGGAAGAAGTAAAAATATCGTCGCCGGGAATGTAGTGACGATGAAACACATACTCGATAAACACAAGTAATTAGATAGTCGTCTTCCGAGTACCTGCGACAGAACGCCATGGTCCGTTGCGGTGCTAAGTTTTTCAATTCGCTTTTTTTCATACATCACGGCAGCGATGCTGAACGTAATATTAATAGTCAGATATATAAATAAAACCAACGCTTTGATATGTCCTGCCTCCATAAGCGATCTCTGGATCGGGAAAAGTAAAAAGTTGAAATCGATTCCAGCACTGAAAGCAACAATCACCATGATTCCGATTATAGCTTTCTTCCGGTAATCTTCGGAGTGGCTCAGGTTGAACGGATCTTTGCAGTACACAAATCTCACCACTGTCATGACGGCTAAAATCGCATCTGCAGATTTCATGAACAAATTAGCAAAATACATTTGCAAACGAAATAAACCGATGACTATCGTGCTGTCGGTATGGCCAGCCCCTAATGCTTTGGCTAGTTGAACCGACGCGATTTGGAAAGCCACACAAAAACTAAAGATATAAAAACATCTCATAAGCAGCGGAAGTAGACGTCGGTTGTATTTTGGCTGGAAAAGAACAGTCATGGATAATATATTATTCACAAGTCCCACATACGGAAAAATAAACTGACTTATATTGAAAAATGTATGCGAATCACGAGCAGCACGTAGTTTTTCTGTGACATTCTTGCAATCAAACGTGTCGTCTTTGAACAGTACTTGAGTGCAAGCTGAGACTGTGAAGAAGGAATTTTTGACGTATCCGCCTGAAACTTGGTTTGTTGAGTTCACTGTTGCTGTCTCGTGTCTTATAAATTCTATATCTTCAAGAATCGTATCCATATTTACCTTGCTCCATACAGTTTTTAACGTATTGAATTAGTTAATACAATCTTTCAAAGGCTTGACTAACTTGTTTATAAATAACAATGAGACGTACTTTA
>NC_088373.1:13324066-13349066 GCF_034508935.2 Berghia stephanieae
TTTTTTTGCCATCCACGTTTTTATAAGTAATTGGATTCAATAGTCTGATGTCACGTCGCCCAGCAACGGCGGCCATCGTAGTTCTAAACAAAGAAAATCGGTACTTTTTATCCTTCATGCTGGCTAGAACTTTTCATATGTCTTGTGATCAGACTGTGTAAAAGTCAAAACATGATCAGATTTATAATGTTTTTTTTCCTCTGGATACGCTTTTATGCTCGTCGGAGAAACATGTCATAAGGGCGTCCGCCATTGTTCCGATAGTTTAGATCCAGTTACTAAGTTACCATGCGTCATTACGAGGGAAGTGACGACTGTTGAAGCGTATTCTCACTAAACTTTATTATCCAGACTATAAACGTTCAAGGTTACACATAGCATTGTGTGTTGGTCCGTTATACTTCCGGATGGCAATGTTGTGAGTTTCTTAGCCAAGTGCACACTATCTATAGTTTTACGAAGGATGCGACTGAATCCAATAACAAACGCACACACTCAATTAGAAGATTTTTAATCGCAAAAATAAGAAAAGAAAGATGAATAGAATAGATATCTAAAATTGAAATAAAGAATTTTAAAATGTCAGGATATAAAACACTTTAAACGGAAACATCTCTCTCTCTCTCTCTCTCTCTCTCTCTCTGTCTCTCTCTATCTATCTCTCTCTCTCTGTCTCTCTCTCTCTCTATCTATCTCTCTCTCTCTCTGTCTCTCTCTCTGTCTCTCTCTCTCTCTCTCCCTCTCTCTCTCTCTGTCTCTCTCTCTCTCTCTCTCTCTCTGTGTCTCTCTCTCTGTCTCTCTCTCTCTCCCCTCTCTCTCTCTCTCTCTCTCTCTCTCTATCTCTCTCTCTCTGTCTCTCTCTCTGTCTCTCTCTCTCTGTCTCTCTCTCTGTCTGTCTCTCTCTCTCTCTGTCTCTCTCTCTCTCTGTCTCTCTCTCTCTCTATCTATCTCTCTCTCTCTCTCCCCCCCCTCTCTCTCTCTCTCTCTCTCTCTCCACTCCTCTCTTTCACGCTATCTATCTATCTATCTATCTATCTATCTATCTATCTATCTATCTATCTATATTTATCTATCTATCTATCTATCTATCTATCTATCTATCTATCTATCTATCTATCTATCTATCTATCTATCTATCATCTTGTTGATATTGTGAAAAGGGGATAATAATAGGTTGGGAGAAGTAAAACTCAGCAGAGCTATTGACTCGACTGGCCGAATAATATAATAATATTATTACGTGTAAGATCGATCCCATAATATTATTATGATGAATGTGTAAATATAAATTATGGACGATAAGAGAAGGGCAAGGGACGTAAAAAGATTTATTAGAGGATCTCGTGATCGTTGAAAATACTGAATTATTTCCCTTGCCCCGATATCGCCCGGTGCTGAACTTTCTTCATGTCACTGTTAATACGGGGCAGCGCGGCATTGCAGCATTATTCGACTAATAGACTTCAACAATCGTGACGTCACTTCCATCGTAATGACGCATAGTAACTTAGTAACTGGTTCTAAACTATCGGAACAATGGCGGACGCCCTTATGAAATACTTCTCTAACGAGCATAAACGTGTACCCTGGGGGGGGGGGGGGGGGGGGGGGGAGCATTATAAATCTGATCAGGTTTTTTTACTTTTATATCTACATTCTGATCACATGACATGTGGAAAAGGTTCTATGAAAATACTCTCAGACCAACAATGTTAAGTCAAGCCCAATATTGCGTTCGGATGTCAGACGACGACGGTCACATTATGTACTTTCTTTTTTTTTTTTTCTTCCTTGTTTTCTTCATCTGCATCCTATGCGGGTGTGTAACATGTGAGGATTGATAGTTTGGTGTATTGTGAGCTGTGTCCAGTGTCTAAAATCCTTTCATTTTTTAGGTTTCCATTCGAATAGTGATTTGTTATTTTGCCTGGCTATCAAGCGGGCAACGCCTTCTCTGTGTTGGTCAACCTTTCGCTCTGACCAGCGACATCTATAGTCGTCTTACTCTTGAGCCGGTCAGTTAAGGAATTTCTTTGATGACGTAAAAGTGACATCACTTCCCCACCCGATGGGGAAACGGTTGGGGGAAAGACGAGAAAGGAATGCCTTTGATTGTCACCGGCATCTGCATATCATTAAAGTCTGACGACAGGGGTACTGTTATATAGGAAAAAAAATAGAACGGCCCCGTAGGATTGAGTAAGAGGGCGGTGAGCAGTCCTATATTATTATGAAGTCCTAGGCTCTGACCAAACGATCAGGTCACCATTGGAGAGTTGGCGTTTCCCAGCTTCTGTCCATCTTGCCTCTGATATGCCCAGCAACTCAATCTTGTAGTTCAACATCATGTGCACATCTGAATTATCAATCCCCCCCCCCCCCCCCCGCCTCATTTTATCATTGCCTACAGCAGAATGAGGTAATAATATCAATCAATGCAATGTATCTCTCGTAAATGATAATGGTAAACTGCTAATGTTTGTGTGTTTGCATGTGTATGTACTGGTGTATATAGATAAATGTGCGTGAGTAGATGTCTGTGCCTAAGATAAATCGTCTCAAAACGAGATTACATAGATATAGTCTCAAAACGATATTACATAGATATAGCGCTCGATCCCCCCGACAGGTACTCAAATCGCTTTACAAAGTTTAAAGACTGCTAATGTTTGTGTGTTTGCATGTGTATGTACGGGTGTATATAGATAAATGTGCGTGAGTAGATGTCTGTGCCCAAGATAAATCGTCTCAAAACGATATTAAATAGATATAGTCTCAAAATCGTCTCAAAACGATATAACATAGATATAGTCTCAAAATCGTCTCAAAACGATATTACATAGATATAGTCTCAAAATCGTCTCAAAACGATATTACATAGATATAGTCTCAAAATCGTCTCAAAACGATAATACATAGATATAGTCTCAAAATCGTCTCAAAACGATATTACATAGATATAGTCTCAAAATCGTCTCAAAACGATATTACATGTAGTCTCAAAATCGTCTCAAAACGATATTACATGTAGTCTCAAAATCGTCTCAAAACGATATTACATAGATATAGTCTCAAAATCGTCTCAAAACGATATTACATAGATATAGTCTCAAAATCGTCTCAAAACGATATTACATAGATATAGTCTCAAAATCGTCTCAAAACGATATTACATAGATATAGTCTCAAAATCGTCTCAAAACGATATTACATAGATATAGTCTCAAAATCGTCTCAAAATGATATTACATAGATATAGTCTCAAAATCGTCTCAAAACGATATTACATAGATATAGTCTCAAAATCGTCTCAAAACGATATTACATAGATATAGTCTCAAAATCGTCTCAAAATGATATTACATAGATATAGTCTCAAAATCGTCTCAAAATGATATTACATAGATATAGTGCTCGATCCCCCCTACACGTACTCAAATCGCTTTACAAAGTGTAAAAACCCACACGTAACATGTAAAACGAGACATGACCCATGTTAGGCGATATTATAATTTTTTTTTCCGACAGAGATAACACTGTGTACGACAAGGTACTCATTTTACACCTGAGTACGGTGAGAAAATGTGAGTGAAGAGCCTTTTCCGAGGGCTCAACTATGCGCCGAGCGAGGGTCGAACCAGAACCTTCCGATCCGAAAGCCACAAGACCACATTAATAGCCACGAGAACGTTTAGTGGATATTGCGCTATATAAATGTTCATTATTGATTATTTAACAGACAAAACTCTGTGCAACATTGAACGTTTACAGTCTGGTTAATCGAAGCCATCGTTAACTTTACGATGGCTACGGGTTAATACAGTTTAGTGAGAATTACTCATAAACAAGGATGACAACCAAAAAAACCCCAAACAAAACAAAACAAAAAGCAATAAACAAAACAAAAAAAAAAAAACAAAACAAAAAACAAAAAAACAAAACAAACAATTACAAAGACTTCATTGACGAAATCTTCGTTCAATCAATAGATAGTATCAAGTTGACGTCAAACACGTCTTTGTTATTGCTTTTTGCCATCCACGTTTATGAGTAATTTTCACTTAACTGTATTATCCAGACTATAAAAGTTCACGGTTACACAATAGTTTTGTGTGTTAGTCCGGTAAACTCCCGGATGGCAATAATGTGAGCTTCTTAGCCAAGAGCATCAAAGAGTCCCATTGTAGAGGATACACACAATCAAATGTTTACAAAGTATACTCTATTCAAGATTAATAATTACAATAATAAATAACAGAGAGATAATAATATGCAAGAAAAAAAAGATTATCATTTCTCAGAGAAGATGCTCTACATTTGACTGACCAGGAAACAAAAAACAACGAAAACAACCCAAGCAATCTTAATTGGATTCAATAGTCTGATGTCACGCCTCCCGGCAACGGCGACCATCTTGGTTCTAAACAAAAAAAAGCATTACTTTATATTCTTCATGCTGGCTAGAACTTTTCATATGCCTTGTGATCAGAATGTGTAAAAGTCAAAACATGATCAAATTTATGTGTTTTTTCCCCTCTGGATACGCTTTTAAGCTCGCCGGAGAAATATTTCATACGGGCGTCTGCCATTGTTCCGATAGTTTAGAGCGAGTGTTACTAAGTTACCATGCGTCATAAGGAAGGAAGTGACGTTAAGACTGTTGAGGAGTATTCTTAACAAAGACAGAGAGCAACATGGATAGGGAAATCAGGCACGGAGGATAGCGAACACAGAAAGTGACTCCTTCTATCCAATTAACCAGTAGATTTTTCACCAATCAAAACATGGAATTTATGACACATCTTCACACGTGATCGGACAAAACATAGTTGGTTGTTTATAAACAATAACGTGAACGAATTCGAGCTCCATCTGATCGTTGTTATTGTTTTTATATTGACAAATGGGTGACTAGTTATCACATGGTTTTCTCGATCATATTAAAAACGTTTAGGTTTACACATAGTTTTCTGTTCTGATTCTACTGATCAAGCGGTTGAAAAGTGGGTATTGTACTTAACACATAACATTGATAGTAAAATCTGTGTAGGTTGCCGTGTCAACCAATCACTGCCATTGTTTACTTGATGACGATTGTCCGAGAGGCGTGGTTATCTACCCGTTAGTTTACGTCGGAATAAATAATCTGATCCTTGATCCTGCTATTTAAAAATTAACCCTGACTTGTAAAATTTGAGTTATAATCAAAAACCTTTCTTAAAAAAAAAAAGAGAACAAAATTAAAATTCCTTTTATTCATCCTCATGGGGAAATTTGTCTTTAGGGTCTATTCCAAGGGAAGACTGGAAAAACACAGGCGTCAGCCGCAGAGCAGCGCCCCAAAGTGAGCTAGGGCGAGGTGACTTGCTCAAGGCCACACAGCGAAGCGGCGGGTGATTGAACTCTGTACCTTTCGGGTACGAAGCAAAGACCGTACCACTACTGAGCCACGCTGCCCCTTGGCAAGCATCCTATCCAAAGATAGCAAGCAATTGCTATTGTCCGTTTCACGCTATAGAAACCGGGATAAACTCCAGCTCCATGCCCCCCAATGGCTACGAGGGACTACTTTTATTAACCAGTTAACTGCCATACTCTGGAAAGACGCGATTAAAAATCTGGCCAGAAAACTCGTTATTCGAATATCGATTGATTAAAATGACCCTCATCTTGGCAAAAGCTCTCAAACCTGGGACCTCGAGAGGTCTTCCTTAGTCCCATAGTTGAGAGTTTTGGCCAAGATGCGGGCCCTTTTAAATCGACCAATATTTGAAGGACGAGTTTTCTGGCCAATTTTTTGAATACGTGTCTTTCCATCATGAGGCAATTAACTGGCGCTTTACATCAGGTCCGTAGCCAACAGCAACATTTAACATGTAGGATGAGACATGAAGCCTGTTGGGTGATATTACCATTTCTTTTTTAGACAGAGACAACGCTATTAACGGCCAGGTACTCATTTTACAACAAGGTACGGTGAGAAGTTAAGAGCATTTATTTTCCAAAAACTCAACTGTGTGCCGCTCAAAGCGGGACTCGAACCCAGGACCATCGGATCCGAAGGGGAGTGTCCAACCACTAAACCACATATCCGCATAGCCGCTTAACAAATTCACCTTTAATCGACTTTGATGCAAGACTAGATAATACCGACTCGCCATAACTGTATATAATGCTGAAATAAATAAAAGAAAAGAATAATAATAATAAACAAAAAAAAAAAAAAAACAACAAAACAAAACAAACAAAACAAACAAACAAACAAAAAAAAAATCAACAACAACAACAAAACAAAAGAAAACAACAACACACAAGCTCGCCGCTCAGGCGTAATAAATTATGAGTAATGTAGCTGATACATTATAATTCGTAATAAATTACCAACATGAGTAATAAATTATGATATTTTTCTCCCGATTTATTCCAATTACAGCTACACTAAAATAGTGATAATAGTCTCAAGAGACTATTAAGTAAAGATGAGTTTAATTATCCCCCCCCCCCCAATAAATCAATTTAAGCTTAATATATATTTTTTTAAATATTTTTTTTTTCACGGGACAACGCTTGTATGAATAGATATTTCCTACGCCAAACACTGAACGTCGAGCGCACGGTCGAGGGCTCGCGCTCGCTAAACAATAATATTATATAAATATTCAAACGCCAAGAATAGTTTAAAATCCTCAAATGAACATGTCAACAAAAGTATTTCTTTCTGAATATCAATCATGCGGATTTTTTTTAAAATTCGGATTTGTGGAGAATGTCCTTTTATCATTAAAAAAATCAATATGAAATAACGAACTATATTTTAAACGGAAGCGTAGGTTAAGTCGTGCGACGGTCACGAAACATGGCCGAGTTGTGCCGAGCGAGGGCGAGGAAGCAGACGAGACAACGCGGAACTAAACTACGAATCTGAAACTAGCGCCGAGCGTAAACTGGGTCGTCGATTGTTCACCAGCCGACACTTCGTACTGATCTGCCACCGACAGACATTACCTGTGTTTACTTGCTCGATTTGACTAGAAAAAGCTTTGAAATACCTTCTTCCACTTTCGCTTCGTCTTGTGATTTTGACACATCTAAATGACCAGCGTCAACATGGATTTCTGTTACGCCTCTATAGCAATACTACTATTTTTCCATTGCTGTTTGGGTAAGTTGAGCCAATACTTCTCATAATTTTATTCTGTTTCGTGTTCTGCTAGAGCTTCTCTGCTGCTTCCTCACTCGTCGCTAGTCCTCGAACTAAGAAAAAAAAGAAAGAAAAACAAACCTCGCCGGAGATCGAGGTCGAACTGAGTTTTATCGATCTGTTTGTCAGAAGATGCTTCGAACTGAAGATGTGGTGGATATGTTATTTTGAGCTTCCCTATCCATTTGCGAGATGTCTTCACCTCCCCCACCCCAAATTCCATTAATTTAAAAAGGCTTCTTTTCTTGATTCCCAATTTTGATTATTTTAAAGAAAATGATCACTCTTTGTTTTGAATCTGTCGCCGTTCTCATCCATTCTTCGTCGCTTCCATAGTCATAGTATAGTTTGAGATTATAATTTATTACGTGTATTATAATACGCCTTCTTATTTATCTGCTTTTATCATTTACCTCCCCGTGACTCCTTTTTCAGCACTTTAAATCTTAGTACAATTCAGTGGGTGCCTGTGTGTGTATGATTGGTTAATTTTTATTTATATTATATATATAGGTTTACTGCCAAAACTTTTCTTTGAAAACGTTCTTTTGTCCGTAGTACTGTAATATAGGTATAGTTATGGATGACTCATGAAGAGGTTATTCAGGAAGCTGTCTTTAGTATTGAAACTGAAACTTGTTCATTTCGTAATTCACACGATTCCTGAATTGTATTTTTTTTGTGACAAAGTAAACGTAAAATTAGACGCACAATCACACAAAAGAGAGATTACCTGCCAATAAACCCCTTGATGAACGACAATCCATTGTTCTGTAAACATAGCGAGTTCCAACTGTCTAAATAGATTGGGTCTGTTGAAGTTGAAGTATCAGTATCAGGCTTACTCATCTTATCTCATCAGAATCTTATCGCCACTTCCTTTAATTTATTATTTCACTAGTCATTTCATTTTCAAAAGGTAGTAGAGGACTCTTCATTGCCAATTTATAAGCAGAATTCATTGTACCTTATCTTTCTTTATGATTAGTAGCCTAGATTATGCAGCTATTTCCCCTTCCCTTATTATTGTTATAGTTATACTTATATATAGTGAAGGTAATAAACAAAAATGAATATATAATAATAGCTTTAAAAAAGTACAAAATACCAAACACGGAATGTTTCGGGCTCAAAACCCTTCTTCAGCTTACCACATAAAGCGATAAAGACATAAATACATTACTAAATTCCAGATAGATGACAGGGGTATTTTGTAAGTCCTCTCTGTAGAAAAATCGTGGAAGTCTCTTTTGCTAAAGCCTATTAAAAATAAAATAGCATATTAAACAATATCGGCCAACTAAGGAATTTTTCTTCCATTTCGGAATTGTTCTCACACAAATTTAGTTTTTAGACGGTTTAGTGGTTAACAAGGGGTCCAGATAGTTCAATTGTGTTAGAGCTCTTGCTTCACATGCAAAGGGACTGAGATAGTTACCGGCGAAATCAAGACTTTCTTCTGACACCCCCCTGTCCATTCGGCAGTGATACGGTAGCTGGGTCGGTTAGATCTGATGGAATATACTCTACAATAGATAAGAATCCTAACCAAAGGGTAGCAAGCAATTCCTATTGTCCATTTTACGCTGTAGATAATGGGATTAACGCCAGCTCCAAGGGCCTAATGGCTCTTAAGGACTTTATATGGTTAAACAATGTTATTTTTGAAATTAATTGACACATGACCAAAGAGAATGATGTTACATCAAAGTGGGCATTCAAGGAAATAGGCGCAGAGATCTTGCATATTGTACTGACATTGTATTTTTTCCCTTGAAATTCAGATTAAAGAGTAGTTACTACACTGATTATTTGTTTTGTCTCTAGTGGCTCATTTACAGAAGTAGTTGTAATTATCTAATCCACTTCATCTCGGCTTTTGATTTTCCAATGCTATTTTAAGACTGAAGTGGTATTTGTTGTTGTCCCAATCAAGGATAGAGACTTTGATTGTTACTATACTACTTCTCTGTTGTCTCTATTGTTGTCAGTTTCTATTTAAAGAGTAAGATGCTTTGATTTGTGTGTGTGGCCTTAAGTGGAATGTGGTGATTTGTGTCTGTCCTTGAGTGGAATGGGATGATGTTATTTTCTTCCTCGTTATATGAAATCTGAGAAATGGTGACTTTTCACGAACTGAGCGCATGTTCTAAAAGGGCAATGTAGTAAAAATGAAATGGCAAGCCACCTGTTTTTGGATCAAAAGCTAACCAGTTTGAATCCTGAATATGACATTTGGATTTTTTTCTCATAATTAATTTTTTTTTAAAATGGTGTGCTGCTATGGTGGTGTAGTGATATAGACCTGAATTAGGTCTGTGAGTTCAATCTGGCATACGCCTGTATGTACTTCAATGATATGCTTTCATAAAAAAGGGCGTTTTATATATACAGTTTTCTGTCTCTGTCTGGTGGTGGCATCCCGGTATTGTTTTAAGGATTGCAAACCTCTTTTTGAGAATTATATTTTTCAAAATTATTATGCAAAAAAAAAAAATCTTCTGTACCTGGACTTCTTTTATTTTTTTACTTGTGCAGACTTAGTGATGTGACAAATAGATTCATGATATTAATACTGTCCAAACCGATCATTACATTATAGAGATATAAGATGTATTTTTTTTGGGGGGGGGGGGGGGGGGGGGGGGACAAGGTTTTGACTGAATTACAAATGGTTGCTGAAACAGTTGAAACAGGTTTTTATCACGCTATTCTTTGGTTTGTTTGACTGGTAAACTGTATGGGAAAGGGTCTCCATATCGACTTGTCAAATATGAGAGGGTCTTCATTAAGCCCTCTGTCTACCTTTATTGTGATATCCTTTTCTTTGTCTCATGTTGTTTAGTATATTTTTATCTCTGCATGTCGTATTATGATCTGTCTTGAGATGCATGAAATATCGGGTCAGTCAGCTGAAGCCTTATTGGGTCGCTTTCATCGGTGCAGTTTTAATAAAGTAATAAGTGACCATTGAACACGAGCTCTGAGGTTTGATCCTCAGTTGGACCGTGTCTAATTTTTAGGAGATGATTATGTTTTTTTGTATTGTTCTTTCTGCATTGTATTTTTCTTTCTGCATTGTCTGGTACCGACTGTTTCGTGTACTCCTTTTCATATATTATTAATCTTGCTGTTTTATTGCTTAGCTAGGCTTATCATTGATTTCCTACAAAGTTCCTACAATTATGATTTTCCTCAGAGTTTCTGGTCTTATATTATTAAAACTTGTGGTGTTTATCGAAAGAAGCCAGGCATTCTGTAGTTGTTGTCGTTGAATTAATTGCGCATTTGAGGATGATAAAATTGATTATTATTTACAATTATTTTTCAGTTATACCTGCATTGTATAGAGCTTCCAAGACAAAATTTGGCCTTTATCCCAAACTGGGTCTATTCCTCTTTGTTTCTATTTTTGTTTTGTTTTTTTGTTTTTTCCTTCTCTTTTGTTTATATTCCGTGCATAGGTTAGTCAAGTTAACATTATAGATAGGGAAAGAGAGAAAAAGATAGGCATACAGAGCACGCTGTTCCTGCCCTGCTATTTCATTATGTTTGGCACCTGTAAACCTTGGCACAGAATCGGCACCACTTACTGAAAGATTGAATTGTTGGGGTGTGTTGATGCTAAAATGTCTTGTCTGATGGTGAAGATATGCTTATTCTTACTTGCTGATTTTCAAATGTTATCTTTTTCGCTTCTATTTTGGTTTTGGCGCTAAATTCTGTTTCGAGTGGATAAATATATAAACTGTGTTGGTTTTCAAAATGTTATCTTTTCTCTCTTTCGAGAACATTTCGGTGTGAGGAATTTTAGATTTTTTAGTGAATGCTTTATTCTCTTATCTGAATCTTCTTCCTTGCATCCCTTCACTTTATATTTCATTCTACTACTGAAGGTCCATTAGGGTGACTAATACAATACTTTATGAAGTGGTACTGGAGTGAATAATATAATTTATTTTCTTGACTTGTGACAAGGCCGCAACATTATTTTTTTATTCCCAGACTAGTGAATGAAGAAAAGCACTCCTGTTAATGATAAAAGAATTGAAAGGTTTATCAGAGTGCCAGAAGTCAATGGAGAATAAAAACTTTGGCGATGTTTAGTGGGGATTTGAACCCAAAAGACCTGACTAAGTCTGTAGAGCATGTCTTGGATACAACTTACATCTCCCCAGCACTGCAAAAATTTCAATTCTCTATTGCACTTCTCTATTCCTTTCATTTCTTGTTGTTTTTATAGTTGTTGTTATTGTGGGTTCCATCCTGTTCTTCCAACTCTTTCTAAATCTGCGTCTTTGAAAGTTTAGATGATTGTTTAGGCTGTGTCTGTTAGTTTCAATTTACTTTTCTTCTGGCTTGATTTTATTATCTTTCCATTCTTTTTTTAACATGCTGTTTTGTTTTGTCTCTCTGCATTGCTATCGGCTGGTGTGGTGTATTGTCACATGTTATACCGTCACGATTTTAATCATCTCTCTCTCTCCCTCTCTCTCTCTCTCTCTCTCTCTCTCTCTCTCTCTCTCTCTCCCCCTCTCTCTCTCTTATCCACGTCTCCTCATCACATTACCCTTTCCCCTCTTTTCTTTTCATTGAGTCTTTCAATCCATCGTTTGTCTCTTCCCTCTTCGAACCTTCAGTCCATCAGTTGTCTACAATTATGGCTTCTAATTATAAGTTGCTGGTTACTGCATGCAATATAAGCGCCTTGAGCTTGTACATACGAGGAAAGTGTAATTTATAATAATAATTATAATTATTATTATTATTGTTTTTTTATTATTATTGTTATTATTATTATTATTATTATTATTATTATTATTTATTATTATTATTATTATTATTATTATTATTATTATTATTATTATTATTATTATTATTATTGTTATTATTATTATTGTTGTTGTTATTATTATTATTATTATTATTATTATTATTATTATTATTATTATTATTATTATTATTGTTATACATGACGTATGGGAGTGATTTTACTTGATATTGACACTCTGGACTTAATTGTCAGTGCTTGTGACAAGTGTCTCAAGTGTCTTGATGTGTTGTTGATGCAGTTATTAATTGTTTTTATTGTTCGTGAATAATATATATTAATGTGTATGTGTGAGAGAGAGAGAGAGAGAGAGAGAGAGAGAGAGAGAGAGAGAGAGAGAGAGAGAGAGAGAGAGAGAGAGAGAGAGAGAGAGAGAGATGGGGGAAACTCGTAGGCGTGACTTTATTTCTACACAAGCTTTATTTGTCTTTGGGAGAATTCATTTAGATTTTTTTTCTCTCCCCTAATTGGAGCACGATGACTTACTTTACTGACACTATGTATCGCGATGACGCATAATACTTATTTATGCGTATTTTTATTGCATAACCTCTGAATGTCACGTTCTTCTTTCCTTTGTTCATTTATTCATCAATTTATTGGTTTATTATTTTTTTATAACAGTAAAGTGCACACTTATATATATTGTTATTAGCATGGCGTTCGTCCACAAGTCAATCAATTTGCCGAGCTAACTTTATCCACACTATTTCGTCATTTTTGAGAAACATTACTGTTACTTTGCCAGTATTTTGGGTTATTTATTTATTTATTTATTTATTATTAGTTTTTATTTTTTCTTTCTATATGAGGTGGTGATTTGGCTGGGGGGGGGGGGGGGGGGGGGGGGGGGTAAGTCTCATTTGCCTTGAATTGACAAAAAGTTTAGTTATTCAACTCAATATTCATGACTTCAAAACGTGAGAGATGTTTACTCGAAATTTCAGAACATTGACAGTTGTTTATTTTTATTTGAGTTTTGGTGAGAAACAAAAACAAATGAACACAAGGGGGGGGGGGGGGGTGATTGAATGGCTAATAAATATATAATTGACTAATTAACTTTGTAATAAGAAGAAATTGGGAAAAGATCTTACATCTATAGATAGAATGCGCTTGGCCAAGGAGTTCACAACATTGCCATCCGGAAGTATAACGGACCAACACACAAACTCTGTGTAACCATGAACTTTTATAGTCTGGTTAATACAGTTTAGTGAGTACAACTCACAAACGCGGATGGCAAAAACAATAACAAAGGCCTGAGTGACGTCATCTGCATACTATCTATAACAGTGTGAGGATAGGGGATACAAAGATGGACGCCATTTTGGATTGGTTGTATGTAAACCAATGGCTGTGACTTGACAACAAATCATATAAAAATATGACACAGTTTAAAAAAAAATAAAATTTTAATGTTATTTATAAATGGAATCTACAGTAGATAGGATAGGAATGATGAGCACAATGTTGATTCGGTTTATTTGTAAACAACTGTCTGTTCGCGATGTCTGTCGTTGTCGGGGATGCACACACCCCCTACCTACGCTGACACACTTCATTTTTGATTTGCTTTTACTTTATAATATAGTAGATAGTATGCGTTTGGCTAAGAAGTTCACAACATTGCCATCCGGAAGTGTAACGGACCAACACACAAAACTATGTGTAACCTTAAACGTTTGTAGTCTGGCTAATACAGTTTAGTTAGAATTACTCATAAATGCGGATGGCTAAAATACAATAACAAAGACTCGTGTGACGTCAACTTCATTCTATCTATAGAGTATTATAGAGCAATCTCATATCTCAGCTCGTCAAAATGTCTTTAACGAAAAGGCTTCAAAATATTCCCGAGTTGATGAAAATCTGATATGTGGGGATTATATTATTTTAGTAAGTCTCTCAAGTTAAAAGTTTTCTAGTCCGTATGGAAAACAATGTGTTTTGTTCGTGTGCAGGACCAACTAGTCGTATCTGATCTGTGTTTACACTGTTCTCGTTCTCATAAGTCTCATTTCATGTTCTCTCTATCTCCCTCGTCATAGTTTCATTTTATTCCTTCTCTTAACTCATAGTCCGTGCTTTCTCCTCCTCCTCCTCCTCCTCCTCCTTCTTCTTCTTCTTCTTCTTCTTCTTCTTCTTCTTCTTCTTCTTCTTCTTCTTCTTCTTCTTCTTCTTCTTCTTCTTCTTCTTCTTTCTCTTCTTCTTCTTCTTCTTCTTCTTCTTCTTCTTCTTCTTCTTCTTCTTCTTTTCTTCTTCTTCTTCTTCTTCTTCTTCTTCTTCTTCTTCTTCTTCTTTCTTCTTCTTCTTCTTCTTCTTCTCTTCTTCTTCTTTTCTTCTTCTTCTTCTTCTTCTTCTTCTTCTTCTTCTTCTTCTTCTTCTTCTTCTTCTTCTTCTTCTTCTTCTTCTTCTTCTTCTTCTTCTTCTTCTTCTCTTCTTCTTCTTTTCTCTCTTCTTTTCTTCTTCTTCTTTTCTTCTTCTTCTTCTTCTTCTTCTTCTTCTCTTCTTCTTCTCTCTTCTTCTTCTCTTCTTCTTCTTCTCTTCTTCTTCTTCTTCTTCTTCTTCTTCTTCTTCTTCTTCTTCTTCTTCTTCTTCTTCTTCTTCTTCTTCTTCTTCTTCTTCTTCTTCTTCTTCTTCTTCTTCTTCTTCTTCTTCTTCTTCTTCTTTCTTCTTCTTTTCTTCTTCTTCTTCTTCTTCTTCTTCTTCTTCTTCTTCTTCTTCTTCTTCTTCTTCTTCTTCTTCTCTTCTTCTTCTTCTTCTTCTTCTTTCTTCTTCTTCTTCTCTTCTTTTCTTCTTCTTCTTCTTCTTCTTCTTCTTCTTCTTCTTCTTCTTCTTCTTCTTCTTCTTCTTCTCGCCTTCATTATATCTTCTCGATCTCGTTTCGTCATCTTCATTTCCTCCTCACCTTCCTTCAACTACAGCTTACTTCTATCTAACGGCTACAGTTACCTCCTTTTTGCTTCACCCTGGTGCACGCTAATGATTTGTAGGCGGTACCGCTCATAGTAGTCTGTGGTACCGCTGCACCACCATCTGTCAATGCATTTTGGTCTTTCGCTCTTTGTGAGCAATGAAATAAAATTGAGACTAATTGGCCTGTATTTCTTGTTTATCTGTGCTCAATGCCCCCTCCCCTCTCTCTCTCTCTCTCTCTCTCTCTCTCTCTCTCTCTCTCTCCTGGCACCGTGAGCCATATTGTTTATAAATTCAGTTTTTTCTCAAATTAAGTGTGAATTCTGTCACATGTGGACAGAATAAGGTTAACAATTTCAACACAATTATGATAAATCGTGGAGTCAATTTTAAAGTTGTTTAAATGCTACACACACACACACACACACACACACACACACAGACAACTGCAGATGAAGCGGGAGAGAGAGAGAGAGAGAGAGAGAGAGAGAGAGAGAGAGAGAGAGAGAGAGAGAGAGAGAGAGAGAGAGAGCGCTCGAATTTTCTTTTCTTTTTTTTTTTTTTTTTTTTTTTGTTATAAGAAAGGTGATCTGACAAACAAAAAAAACCCCAATAATATTGTGTGCTTGGCCCCAATAACAAGTGGCGGTGAAAGGAGTTAAGTCTTCCAGTAGAAATAAAGTATCGTCATAACTTCTACAAGAGAACAGAATGAAGTACTGTACGTACTTGAACACCACGGTATGCCAATCACTCCTGCGTATTCTTAGAGGCTGCTGCTGCTTCTTATGGTTCACACTATTATGTTATGACGAGCGACCCAATCAGCAAAGTCCGGTCCGCATTCGTGCACCGTCGCGAACCCGCCTGGTAGCATCGTCACAACACACCTTTCGACTAGATGCTCTGCCGTTTCGGTTCTTAGAGGCGAACATGCCAGCCTATAACATAAATACTGATATTGACCTGGATGGTGATTTTGTGGTCGAGGGGTAGAAGGGGAAAGGTGCCGGGGGGAGGGGGGGGGGGGGGGCATAGGGTTGAATTGGCTTTTTGTACTCGATACACGCACAAATTGGCATGGTTGAAACATGGCTTTGGTTTATCATCAATCCATCCTTATACTATATTATATAAGTAACTTCGTTACCTTGAGATTAAACAATCTTTTGAGTTAGAATTCTGGTAGATCGGATTTTAACCTCGCGGTCAGTCGTGTACATATAAATATATCATTGTATTCGCAACTTTTCATCACTTTGAATGGATTTGCTTTTGAAACAAACGTTATATATTAAACTATCACTTTATATATAGGTGTCACTATTTTTATAAGATTATTTATGTTCTCACGAATGATTCTATGCTTTTGAACCACGCTCTTTTATTGACGTGTAGGGTTTGGATACGTTGGCATAATACTGGCATTGTGTACTTCTTTTGCAAACCACATCGATTATTTAACATTTCTCTTTCACTCTTTTCATTATAATATAGTATCTAGATAATATTATTTAAGCTCACGCGATCAATTCACACTCACGCTCACGTCCTTGACCTAATTACATGTCATTGAATGTCATGGTAGTCTGTGATTCGGCTTGTGTGTCACACGGTATGGATCTGTCTTGTTCTCTGGTCAGAATAAACGTATTTAATTTCATTATCCACGTGGGTGCAAGAGTGCCGGCTATAGCCGGCCTGCCGGCCGATTGGATTACCGAAAAAAACGTCGCCGGCTTTTTACGATTTGGATTTAATTGATTTTTGTTTTTGTTTGGTTTTTTTTTTTTTTTGTGCAACTTGTGACAAGAAACTTACTAAATTACTGCATTACAACCTTTGGATTAGACATACAACAATTGTGGACTACTATTATGAAGTCTAGATGCTGAGAACAAGACTTCAAATGACGAGGTAATTCCGTGAATCTTGCAGGCTTTTTCAGATTATAAGTCTGGTCATAAGTAGACTTGCAGGCTTTTTGAGGTCCAGTTGCTTGCACCCATGTATCCATCGAACACGGAGAGCTTACGTTTGTTTCAAATTCTCACTAAATTCTTTTTTTTTTCTCCTCTCTTCTCCCCATTTCATTGTTTGACTTTTATGACTTTTCATTTTGCCCGAGACGTCCATTGTTGTATTGTTTTTATTTCAAGGCCTTTCCATTTTTGAGCAGTCTTTAAGTTTTTAATCTTTTATTTTGACTACTTGGGATTTGTTTTAATCCATCTCGATATTATGTATGACTTTTATGGACAAAAAAAAAATATAGGTATTTTATTAATATATTGTAGTCTTGTTCTATAGAAACGTAACCGCGCAACTGTTCTACTCTGGGAGAGAGAAAAAAGAAAAGAGAAGAAAGTAACACGTACACAACACAAAATCTCGTCCTCTGAGTAATCGATGGATCTAATATTTCAAAGACGAGTTTTATAGCCGAAATTTGACATACTTGATGTTTTTACAGAGTGCGACAGGCGGGCATACAAAAAAAAAAAAAAAAAAATACTATGTAAGTAGGTAGGTATGGAGATTTGCTAGTTTGGGTATTACACATATTATAATGTTGTATGGGAACCATGAAAAAATATGTGGACTGGATGAAGATGTTTGACATTTACAATTTGATTTACGTGCGCACACTAGTGCATTATGATAATGGACGGACAATTTAGGTGTTTAGATTGTATGATGTGTGAAAATACCATCAAGTGTTGAATGTCTAGATACATGCTCTATAGTCACGGCTTTATTATTCATTCTATCTTCTCTGTTAAAAATAAGTCTATAGAGCTGTTGCGTCGGTACCGAGTCTCCGCGGTATGTTACAAAATCAAGCAGTAGTGGGCATGGTCTGTAATTTTAGCAAGGTCATTATCTGCCGTTGCGTCCTTTGAATAAGTCACTTTCCACACATTGCCTCACTCAACTCGGGTGAGAAAATGAGTAGGTACATGGTTGTTATAGTCGATAGCACGGTTTTGGTAAGACTGCTAGTGTGTAAAGAATACTATAACACTTGATAAAGATATAGACGATCCATTCAGGATCAATAAAGTATATTTTAGAAGCGCATTTATAATGGTGAAATAGAGGCGACATTGTATATTACATTTTTTTAGCACCTCTATCATGTATTGCAACGTTTTTGTACGGTTTGCAATGTAAGACCTCCGTCCAGGGTATATGAGAGAGGGATTGAAAGTAGTTTTTAAATAGCTCGACTTTTCATTAAAATCATTTTTTTTTCGCCAAACAAAAATATCTTTATTTTTATTATATGTTCCGTTTTCCAATGGAGGGATCCGAGTTCATTCACCAAGGAATATTGTGGGAAAGATAAATAAGGGAGTTACATTATTATTTAGATATCACACATCTCAATTTCGTTCACCCGCCATTTTCTCAATCGTCCCATAATACCATTTATTTATTCACACCCCAAACTGAACGGAGTCCTATTTCCATTTCATTCCAGGGGGTCATTTATTGTCGTTTTGGCATGCCCTTTGAATACATTTGTAATATTTTGGAACAGGAGGGATGGAGGGAGCAGGGTTTCAAATTTGGCCATGCAACAGAATAAAAAGAAAAGAAAAAAAAAAGAAGCTTTCTATGACTGACATTGGCTGTTTTGAAATTCCTCTAAATTTCGACTAAATCGTTATAAAATCGTAGTTGTTTATGTCAACATGTCTTGCAATCGTGTGCATTTACTTGTGCTGATATGTTTTTTTGTTTTTCTCATCGTAATTTGTATTTGATTTCATTTTATTATAGTTTTTAAAATATATATATTTGGAAAGAAGCAACATGCGGGGTTGTATGTTTTTCTAAGATGCTAATGCGTCGGTTCCAAAACGTTTTAATTGACCCCAATTAAGTTAATTTTCTTGCATTGTACATTTTAGTTTGAAAATGAAATAGAGAGAATTTTAAAAAATCGTGGAGTTTGTTATTGGTGGCAGGCCGGCTTGTCTGCAGAACAGACAATAAGACGTCATCAAAAATCGTACCAGTTGGCACCTCCATCGTCTCTCGTCCCCCTTCCTCCTCCTCCTCTCTCCCTTATATTATTCATCCTGCTGTATGATAATGAATGTGTTGCTATAACAGCCAGTCAGTGCCAGTGCTAGTCTCCGAGAAGATCGATAACACTAAATGCATTCACCCATCCATCCATCCATCCTTCCATCCGTCCGTCTGTTCTATTCTCCATCTCCATTACACCACCGACCACCACATCAGCAGTCCAATATTCATGCAACGGTTGAAGATTATGGTGCTTGATGGATGCCTTTCCATCTATCCATTGTACATCTATTTATTTGTCTACTCATCCATCCATCCACCCATTCTTCCGTCTATCCATCCACATCCAATCGTCCGTCTGTCCGATTCACCACGCACCGCCACTGCATCAGGCACCAGACCAGCATGCAACATCGACTGAAGATCATCGATTGGTGGACGCCTTTTTATTTATCTATCTGTCCATCTGTCTCTTTATTCCTTTATCAAACTATCCATCCATCCATCCCTGAATCTCTATCACTTCATTAATCAATTCACTCAACCAACCGTCAATCACAATAGCTTACCAGGTCATGTGATTGTCCTTACAGCCATCCATCCACCCAGTCTTCCAGTTTCAGCAAATTTCTCAACTCGATACACATAATTGTATTTGTCTCGTTTATTCATCAGGACAATGAACGCACTCAGCTGAATGAACATTGGGGCATGTATACGGAATGTTATTACATCTAAATAATATCGTGTTACCATTTTTATTGTATATACATATAAAAAATAATAATTGAAAAAATTAGGCACTGTCTGCTGAGGAATGGTTTTGAGCCCGAAAAAGTTATTTTGTTTCATTCCACTTCATGCAAATTTCCCACGCTTACTAAGTCTTTGTCTTTGGGAGATTTTCTACATAATTTATTTGATCTTCGATTGGATTTATTTGTTCTTGAACGTACGATATCTCTTGTCTCGAGCTCACACTTTTACTTTGCAAACAAATGGTGTAACGTACGTACGCATCATATCAATTCAAGTGGTGTGCAATTTTTATTTGGATTGAATGGTAAAACAGCAGTCTTTGGACACGTTTAGGTCATGCCGTAATCTTAATTGGATAAATCAATGACACAGATAGTCAGATAGTTCTAAATTCAATTTTTACGTCCAAAATTCAAGGCTTAACTCAATTTAAGAAGTAAGAACCTACGTTGCTTTATGTTTTAAGTGTTCTCTGGGACATAAATTTCGTTTTCTTTAGTATTCTACCAACTACGTCATACTCTGGCAAAACATTACATAGTAAAACAATTGCTCTAAATTATTATTATTATTTTTGTTGTTGCTTGTAGTGAAATTTATTTATAGGCTGCCTTCAAAGTATCAAATATTCTCAAACCTCCAACTTCAAAAGAGTCTACGGTTTAAGATTTTTGAATTCATCTTGATTGTTTGAGAGTTGTAGTACAAGAAACAGACAAACCATAACGTAACCTCCTCTCCTCGCTAATACAAATCTCCGACCAATTTTTAGAAATGTATTTTATCAGTTGGTTGTATCTCACCTGTAACGAAATGGAGACGTTATCAAAATTTGTGTAGTATGCTTGCCTTCCCAACGATGCTGAATATTTGAGTGGTATTTTGATATTGCAGGTGGATTTAATTTTTGTCACTCTAAGTGTTAAGTGGTCTTTCGTTTAAGGCGTGTGAATTACTGGTTCTAAATATAGTGATGTGGTTGTCATTATGGGTATCGACTTCAATAATTTCTTACTTTGATGTGCATTTATCCAACAAGCGTCAAATCTGTCTAAAGCGTTATCGGAATAGGATAAAATCACAGGTTTGTTTACGTGTGTGTGTGTGTGTGTGTGTGTGTGTATGTGTACCTGCGTGTGTTTTGGGGGTTGATGAGAGAGAGAGAGAGAGAGAGAGAGAGAGAGAGAGAGAGAGAGAGAGAGAGAGAGAGAGAGAGAGAGGGTCAAAGCGGCACATAATTCATCCGGGCTCCAAAATCTACAAATTAAGTTTTAAACGAAGGAAGGGCGTGACACTAAGCAATTGCATGCGGAGTTCTCTCTGTTGGTCTCGGGTCTCTTTGGTTCATCCTACATGCTGGATCACCCTGTATCAGAGGTTGGTGTTTTCCTCGGAAATGTTTCTCATCGACGAATGAAATAACTCACAGCAACTAAGCCGCTGGCAAGTCGCTTTCATGTGTCTCTGTTCAGTGTGATAGTTTGGCCAGTTCCTTCTTGGGGCCCATTCTTATAGAAGATGAAGAATGGTTCAGTCAAAGATTTCAAATAATTCGCTTCTTATATTGATCTTGCCAAGCAAGCCCCAGACCAAAATCCACGCCCACTTTGGCCTACATTTTAGTTACTTGCGGGGGTCGGACTTCACGTTTGGCCTTAAGACTCGTCGGAGAAGCATTTCATAAGGGCGTCCGCCATTGTTCCGATAGTTTAGAACCAGTTACTAAGTTACCATGCGTAATTACAATGGAAGTGGCGTGACGACTGTTGAAGCCTTTTGATATCAGGGCTGAAGTGTTATAATTTCGTCTTAACCTCGGCTTTCATACACCTAGTCTCTAGTCATCCTACATACGAATAGGCCCTGATGTGGCTCATCGTCTTGGAATAAGCCTTAAAAGTGAAATCAATCTTAGTTTTCAGTTCTTCTCGATCTAATGGAGCGTGGATTCATCTCAAACACGTGGTTTATCTATCCTTCCGTCCATCGCCTAACTATCACTACCATGCTATGTATGCGTCATCTTGCTATGGAATCAAAGATGGCGGTGTCGTGTGCGTGTGTATTTCCTGCACCCATCCATCATGTCGACCAAAGCATTGCGATATAATCTTTTGCTTGGAATTCACCACGTCACCCCCAGTCGTCCTGACATTTATTCGTGAAGATGAGATACTGCACATACAATTATTATTGACGATGCTGCTGTCTGTTGCTTATTGATCTACCACCATACGACCGACTGACTATCTTTGTCTATAGTTGAGTATTTACATACTTTCCTACCAGGTCTATGACATTAATTGTCCCGAGTTCGAATTGATATCAGGGCTGAAGTGTGGTAATTTCGTCTCAACCTCGGATTTAATTTTGTCTATTCCTACTAAAGCTTTCCTATAGTCAAATATACTTATTTTATTTCATTTTAATCATTTTGAACTTATAACTATTTGCATGCCTGCATTTCTCATCTCCTTCCTCCTCCTCCCCCCCCCCCCCCCCCCCCCTTCCCCTTCAGAGAGAGAGAAAAGAGAGAGAGGAGAGAGAGAGAGAAGAGAGAGAGAGAGAGAGAGAGAGAGAGAGAGAGAGGAGAGAAGAGAGAGAGAGAGAGAGAGAGAGAGAGAGAGAGAGAGAGAGAGAGAGAGAGAGAGAGAGAGAGAGAGAGAGAGATCTGTTTCCCCACTCCCGCTCTACATCTTTTGTATTCATCATCTCCACCTAATTTCCTGTTATTCTTCGATGCCATGCGATGTACGCATTCAGACAAGACATTTAATGCGGACGACTTCCGGCAGCCATATTTTCGTTCCTTTCAAGTCATAAATAACAACATGGCTGAACTGCTCATCGCTTTGATGATGGCTCTTCCATTCAATCAAGGAGATTTCCAGGCTAAATCTATTCATGCCATGTTACGGACACCCCCCCCACCCCTTTCTTCTAATTTATTATTATCTCACCAAGGCCAATCTTCATGTTACACCAACTCAATGTAGTCTGAATATTGTATTTATAGGGTATTGTTCTTATGTATCATCTTATCTGTCTTTTTTTCTCATTCCAACTCTCTCTCTCTCTCTCTCTCTCTCTCTCTCTCTCTCTCTCTCTCTTTGGTGTTGTGGTATGACACTCGCTTTCGGATCGGAAGGTCCTGAGTTCGAGCCTTGCTCGGCGCATAGTTGAGTCCTTGGAAAAGGCACTCACATTCTCTCACCGTACTCAGGTGTAAAATGAGTTGTTAACAACAACACTACCACATCATCTCATTCATCTGTAGTATTCTCGTTCATCTGTTTTCGTAATTAAATTGAAGCTTACATTCAATTTCACATTGTTATTTATGTAAACGCGATGCAATTTGTGTAGTTTAGAGCTTAGTCTTTTGAACTCAATTGCATTCTCATTTCTTCCATGACTCACAATGTTGACGAGTCGAGCTTGCTCACCCGATTCTTTTCTAGCTCCTTCTAAGTTGCACTTTGGCACCGGAACTGATTGAGAAGGCACTGCGCTAAATTATTCTCCAATTTTTATTTAGTTCGTTTTAGGAAAGAATTTGGCACTGAAATGCTATTTGAAATATATTTCTTCGTTACATTACGTTCTAGGGTCGATATTGTGCTTGATTTGATTGGTTTGACACGCATTATGTGAATGTGTACTCGTCTTTACAACGATTATCGCTTGACATCACGTCAGCTCACACGCCGCGTTCATGGGAGCATTCGATTATCGATATTGTAGTCTTTTATGAAGATCGGAATAATTACTCACCCCGATTCAATAACCGTGATGCTGATGGCGATGACATTTTCCTATCTACCTGCCCTCCCCCTTTCGTCCTCTTTCTCTTTCTTTTTCGTATTTCTCACTCTATGATTGTACCACGTGACGTAAGCTATTGATTGGTCGGTGTCGTCGATGCGTATCGGCAGACAACGACGGCGGCTATATTTAGAACTAAGATCGACCTGGCATGAACTATTGGTTTGGTTTACCCGTTGATTATTTCATTACGATTACGATTACTTGTCGGTATCGATCTCATTTTCGTCTGCATCCAATGATTCTTTTTCTCATTGTGTGTGCTTATTTCTTTATTTATTTATTTATAGTTGTTTACGTATTGCTTTAATGCATTTATTTTAAGATTGATTATCTGTACGTTAATGAGCTTATTTTTTGATGTACTTGTTTGTTTATTTAGCAAAGAAGGAGCTGATCGATTCACGTTCTTGCTCAATGATTAAAATGAAAAACGAAATGTCAAAACCTTGAAGGCCTTGAACCTTGGTCCTCTCGGATGATCGTAATAATACACTGTCTTATCCCAAGGATCATTTCATTTCACCCGTGATTTGTTGACTCTTCTTGATTGTCACTTCCAAGTCTGTATCCGGATTTCTTTTAATGATAGTGATAGAGGAACCTTGTTTAGCGCGCTTTCATATATTATACAATGCTCAAATATATAACAATGTAAGCTTCAATTTAATATACGAAAACATATAAAATGGACGTTTCGGGTTTCCCCTTTATCAACATAACAGGATGAATGAAACACTACAGACGGATGCCCACCACAATTTCACATTGTTATTTTATTTCTTCTAGCTTCGAGCAGCACCATTTACGTTTTAATGCTCAAAGCGCATTGTAAACGGGTAGCTTCTGTGTTTAATTTGATAACACGGGTCCTCCTTTTGATAATCCATGTGTTAATTGTGATTGTTTGGTAAACGTGGAAGTTGGAATGCTGACTTTCGTTTCCTCGAGAAGCTATGTCTTGCATGCATTGTTTTCGAGTCTTTATCTCATGTTTTTACGTTTTACACCAGTTCGGTGCGCAGAAGAACACAATTTATGTCTATGGCCTAAAAACTTTTTATTTGTCAACAGATCCTGATGACAATTTTAATCCTTGACCTCATTTTAACATTATCCACAATTAACCATCGAACAAGATATGTTGATCTTTTTAAACACTAAAAAAACAAAAACAAAACAACTCATCGTTTTTTAAAAGACAACAATTCAGCATTAAATTTCAATCGAAGAATTAAAAAAAAAACATTTGTTTTTCTTTTACAGTGTTTCGTTTGATATCAGTTTTTTTTGGGTGAGTTAATGGGAGTCTTATGAATAATTGATTGTTTTTCTTTCTGAAACCCTTTGAAGCTGGTTTTTATTTGATGGCTCTGGACACTTTGGATTCTGTGGAATGTGCCTGCAAAATGATTAAAGCTCGACTC
>NC_088373.1:13351566-13359066 GCF_034508935.2 Berghia stephanieae
TTATTATTATTATTATTATTATTATTATTATTATTATTATTATTATTATTATTATTATTATTATTATTATTATTATTATTATTATTATTATTATTTTTATTATTATTATTATTATTATTATTTTTATTATTATTATTATTATTATTATTATTATTATTATTTTTATTTTTTATTGTTCTGGCATTTTCAGCGAAGCTTTTTCTTTTTTTCCCCCCTCAATTAATGTCTGAAATTGAGAAAAGGCAAAATAATGTTCCATCGTCCACAGGCTCATCAGCAGGTGGGGTCTTGGAATTTATGCTTATGCTTTTTTCCGATAATGTTTACTACTTATTAAAATGTATTAAACCGGAGAATGCAAACAAGTCTCAGGTTTCAGACGTTGACAAATTTGGGGTTTCTTTGATTTTAATAAATCGATATTTTGCAGATTTAATGAAGGTGGTCAGTAAATCGTGGATAGCGGTGAGCGAGCACTTTCACACCAGGAATTAGGGGGTGGGTTGGGGGGGGGGGGTAAATTGCCCACATCACATTTAATACCTTATCAGTATTACACGGCAGAGATAATTAGAGTATTTATTTATGAGTTCATATCATCACCATGTCAGTTTACCAACCTCTATCTCCTCTTTATCTTTTTTAATTTTTTTTTATTTTTTTAAATAATTTTTACCCTCTTCAAACATCTCCCGTTTGGTTTGTCATACTCACCCACCATCTGTCACTGAAATGGTTTATTACAACAGCAAGAATTTGATTCATATTTTTGAATACTAAGCTGCCAGAAGCTGTGGATTGTATAAAGTAGTGTATAAAAATGAATATTACAGCTTCATAAAAGAGCAAAAATACTAAACACAGAGAGTTTCGGGCTCAAAATCCCGTTTCAGCCAATAATAAAACATTTAAAATGTTATTATTTCCATCGAGTTTAATCCAGATAGACGGTAGAGAAACGTTTAATACATCAGGCTAAATCGAGATTGATGAAAAACTATTTGACGTCACTCAGATATTTGTTATTGTTTTCAGCCAGCCATTTTAATTTCTAGTACTTACTAAATTATATCAATCAAACTATAGACGTTAAAGGTTACACAATTTTTGTGTCTTGGTACGTTATATCCGGGTGGCGGATGTTGTGAGTATTTTAACTCACTAAGCGCGCAACATCAATTGGCTGAAGAAGGGTCTTGAGCCTGAAACATTCCGTCTTTAGTGATATGTTCTTTTTTTTTTTTTAAATTAAAAAAAAAGCTTTTTGAACACTGCCTTTCTGATAAAATCTGACTTTTGATTTTGACTAATGGGATGGCGTGGTGGGGATGAGGGGATGGTTGGTAGTTTCTATCTACTATCCTGTCGTGGTTCCTGCCAAATTAAATTTCCCGGCTAGCTCATTATTCTCTTAGTGGCGCCTGTGGCTTTTTGTTTTTGACGTTTTGTGGGGGAGGATTTTTAAGGATGGTTAGTCAGTATAATGTGTAGTTAGTCAGAGATATGTTGACGGGTTAATAATAATTTTATCATCATCATCATCATCATCATCATCATCATCATCATCATCATCATCATCATCATCATCATCATAATTCTGTGTTGTGTGTAATCGTGTATTCGGATATAGGATGTTTGTCTATATAGAAGAGCGTGTCGGTCGAGTTATCTCCTCCACCTGCTGGAAAGGTCTCTTATGCCTGGATTGTAGTTTGGTCCTCTTGTCTCGAAATTTCACGATTTTGATACCAACACGTATGATCGCTCACTTAATCACTTTTATTTTTAATTTTTTTTTTTTTAGTTAGTTTGTTTATTTTTCGTTTTTTGTTTTGTTTTTATGATTACTGCACACGTCCATGTGTACTGGTGTTTGATACCAAGTAGCATGCAGTTTTTGTTTTTCTTCTTTTTTTTTTTACTTTTAACGTTACAGAAATCGAGATAAGCCCCGGCTCCACGAGGGACGACTTACTTTCTTCTGTTTTGATTTTAAACTGTAGTTTGGTTCTCTTGAGATTCGACATATATTTCTATTGAAATCGATGCTGCTATGCCGTCAACAGTAAAATAGCTTTAGATGTTCTCTCAGTGGCTTCTACTGTTCGCCGAGAGTGTTCTTGCCGATGGCACTGTTGACATTGTCCCGAGCGATGTGTTAATAAATTTATGGTCTGGAACTCTCTGAGCTATGCGTCTTTGTCACGTAATTTGATTCGAATATAGTTAACGACTTCCCAAAAGTGATAATGGTGGTAATTTATGTCTCCTGACATCTGTCTGTAATTATGTGCTGTTAGTGACGTCATGTCTTTGTCAGACTGTGTCATGTGTTAGTTAGTGCAGGGAATTGGGAATTGAATGGTAGAATGGTGTAGTGGTTAAATACATCCGCTCACTGCAATTTTGATACAAAGGTCTCGAGTACGAGTTCGTTTCCGTGTCAGCTTTCGTGAAGCTCATGACTGCTTTTTTTATTAATGTTTTGTGACGTTCGCTTAATTGAATTATGTGGTCTAGTGGTATTACACTCGCTTTCGGATCGGAAGGTTGTGGGTTCGAGCCTCGCTCGGCGCATAGTTGGGTCCTTGGAAAAAACTCTTTGCTCACATTCTCTCAGCGTACTCAGATGTAAAATGTGTATCTGGCTGTTAACAGCGTTGTCTCTGTCCAAAAAAGAAAAAAAAAGTAATATCGCCCAACAGGCGTCATGTATAGTCCTATAATATGTTTAAGTGTTGCTGTTTGCCAGGGACTCCATGAAAAGCGCTTTGAGTACTTTTAGTGGATATTGCGCTATCAGAATTATCCATTGTTAAAAGATTCCTATTTGTTGTCTCAAATTCCTATTTTCTGAAGTTCAGATTCCACTTTTGGAATATGAAGGGTTGGCGGGTCTGGCTATAACTATCGGGCTCTACACGGCTACTGTATCAGTTTAACACTGCATTTATCGAAGCTTGTCCATGGTTCAATGCTATGCCATGGTTAAAAGGCACGTTCCTTAACATGATACCAAATTCTGAATCGGTGCGTCACCACTTCGTTTGCATCCGCCAGATGTTTCTGTTTTTGTCAGGCACCAACTAGGCTGTGTTCAAGTTATAATGACCGCTGCGCTGCTAGCTGGTCAGCGGTCAGTCCGCCTGACTGGCTGCCGTTTGTCGGTCAGTCACATCTGACACAACATGTCAGGGCGGCTACCCAAACATGGGAACCTTTAACCTTTCATGTCGAAACTTAGGTTGTTGGAGTTGATGATGGTCTCCATATCTGATGACTCAAAGCGTTCTATTGTGTGTGTTCTCGTAGTTCATATTTGTGTAAGGATAACATGAGCAACTAAGCATAGCAGTACTCAAGCAAACTTAACTGTCCAAGATATTACTATCATTGTTACCCATCTGGCAACAGCTGAACACGCATATTATTGTCGCTGGACTTTTCAGACTTTCTGAAGGGTCGGGTGCCATCTTTCTTCATTGGTGTTTGACGTATAACTTTTCTGGCTCATCTTAAACAAGCGATTTTTCTGAACACATATATTCATTTCAAAGTTTATTTTTAGCAGTTTGCCAATTCAGAACATAAACCAAATCATAATTACAACGAGTTAACAAAACCAACATTGCCACATGGCTGTAAATAGACAAGCATCCGATAAATTACCGTCGGCACCTATAATAAAGGGCCGTATAATTTAACGTGTCGACAAGATTTCCGCTTTGTTATTGAATCAAGTCCGGAATGTTGGCCAGTTGGCCAGTTTTTCTGTAGTCTGTTGTGAGCCATTGGTCACCATCCACCTACCGTGAAATTATCATTGTTGTGGACACAAAACAAACTCTTGGACGTTGGATGCTATTGTTATTCAGTTGTACTCGGCACACGCTTGAGTGGTCGTCTAACGGACAAGGCAGGGGATGATGCGGTTGAGTTGAGATGAAACAAGGAAGTAGGGGGGTTTGAACTTTTTTTTTTGGTTTAAAATTGAAAAATATCTGAACAAGTGTGAAATGGTAGCAGATCTGACCGGTAATCAGGAGGTCTGAGGTTCGATCCTCGGTCGAGGTAGACTTGATTTTTTGGGATGTATTTGTTCTTTTATTTTTCTTTTTTGCTTTGCCTGACACCTTTTATACACACTTGTCCAATAATAATAATAATGATGATGATAATAATAATAATAATAATAATAATAATAATAATAATAATAATAATAATAATAATAATAATAATAATAATAATAATAATAATAATAATTTACTTTGAGTATTATTGAACACTTCTTCTAGGTACTTAATCGATTTTTGTAGGCAACAACGTTGTCTTTCCAACACGTTTTATTGTTTTCAGAATATTAAAAACAAGGCGAAAAAGAGAAACACCCCCCCCCCCCCAATAATAAATAAAAAAATAAAACCCAAGCAAAAAAAAAAACAAAAAAACAAACAAAAACAAACAAACAAACAAACCAAGCAAAAACAAACAAAACAAGACAGACGTCTAGATCATTTCCTGATTTAGTCATCATAGCAGGAGGCCGACAAGATATCCAAAAATACCAACAATTACCAACAACTAGTATATTACATTATTTCCAGTCAAGAGAAGTCTGTAGCCTCTGTATCGTGATAAAACATTGTTTCATTCATATTGGGTCAGTAAACACATTTACTTGAATTGTGGATCAATTTAAGGATACTTTCCTACTCACTCTCCCAACTTGTGAACACGGATCTCTAAAGCTTGATATATCGCTCAGTCTTTTAAAAAATTTATTTATCTATATAATTATTTTTTTAGGGTCATCCGAATCCATCGATTGTTAAAGTAAAGATATTTCTGGCTTAGATGAAGATGGGGCGTTTTGTCATTGTGTGGCAGTTGTCGTCGGGGTGTGGGGGGGGGGGGGGGGTGGCATCACAGATAACACAGGACTCCTAGTAGTCTGTGGATGGCATAGAGGATCACTGTTCACTGTACCGCAAGGGATGCCTGCCATCAAGGGAAAAATCGATATAAAAAAAAAAGGATTGGTTGTCGAAGGCAGCAACCTTCACAGTTCTTCTCCGTTCGCTGGTACTTTCGCTGGTACTTGCTAACTCTTTAATGTTCTTATCTATTATATTATTCCAAATATTGTGAATTCGATAACGTTACGAACTCTCTATCTCTCCCCTTCTCTTTTTCTCTCTCTCTTTATCTCTCTCTCTCTTTATCTCTCTCTCTCTCTCTCCCTGTCTCTCTCTGATCCCCATTCTCTATCTATCTAATTATCTATCTATCTATCTATCTATCTATCTATCTATCTATCTATCTATCTATCTATCTATCTATCTATCTATCTATCTATCTATCTGCTTACATAGCCTCCCCCTCCCTTCCTCCCTAATAATCCACGACCTTTCCAATAAATAGCCTTTCCATCCGTCGCCCTATTCTTTTCCCCACTACTCCCTTTCATACCCACCCCTTCCTCCCCCCCCCCCAAATCCCTCTTCGTTGCTTTGTGACCAAATTGTATTTGATATATTAATTTTCCTACGTCTATATTTATCATCCATCGCTAGCAAGCATCGATTGCCCACAGATCTCATGAGATCCTTACAGAGGATCGAAGAGTTATTTTTCTGTTCGATAGAAATAACGAAGTAATCTTGTAGAACCATGAAGCTCACGATGCTGTAGTTCATCTCACAATGTCTATTGCGAGAAACGGACAATAAGAATTGCTTTCTATAATTTTCGACGGAACCTTAGTCTACATCTCAGCTTATTTTCCGTCAGATTAATGGACACAGTGACCCAGTCACTCTTGAACGGGTAGGACGAGTTGTCAGGTTGAAAAATAATTCCCCCCCCCCCCCACGAAATCTCGATTGAACCCGGAGCCTTTGGGTGGAGCGAATGCTATTGCATCTAAGTTATCCGGACTCAATGGAAGATTAAAGTCAGTGTCATATATATTTTTATTGTTGGAAATGTATCGTTTTTTCGCTGTGCTTTATGATTCAGAGATTTTCCGTGATAGAAGGCGGTGTATTGTAGTTTCATTGGTACAGACTCTCCCAGAGCCCTCCATAAAGTGGTGCCTTACCCATCCCCAAACGCTACTTTTCCTTTCTTTCTTGTTATATATTTGCCATATTTGAAAATCTGGAGAAAAAAAAATTGTCAATGGTTCAGTGCCAAAGCAAAAGTGAAGAACAAAATTATAAGAGAAATAATTTCCTTGGAAGATCAGCCTGCGTCAAAACGCAAGCGGTCGAACCTGGAAAATTTCGTCTTTTTAATATATTTTTTTTACTATTTTTGTTTTATAAAGAGTTTTACTTAAAAGTAATAGACAAACAACCAAACTTTTAAAAAGTGAAACGATCTTACATCCTTTTAAATTTTGTTTTCTAGAACTTGATTTTTATCCCTATTTACACCGAAACAAGGAATTATCGATTATCTTCTTGTATCACTCATTGCCGCCTGCCTGGTAACAAAATCCCCCAACAATAGAATGGCATCAAGAATGACCAGGCACACAGATGATACCCTGAGATAATGATGTCTTGCTGCTGATGATAATCTTGGGAAAGCTCTTAATGGTGATTAATGACATTGGAAACCGAAAGTCCTCCCTCCCCCCTCTCGTTATTCTATCCTCTTTGATGTTCATTTTAGCTCCTTTATCCAAAGAATATCCGTGCGACTTGTGGTTGAAGAAATAACAATTAGGTTCCTTTTTGGTCAGTTGGATTGGAAAGTTCTATTTTGGTAACAGAAAAGTCGACTGAAAAGATAACGATTCTACTGACAGGTATACGAACATTGTAGTTATTGAGTAAGTTCAATCTTTTTCGGACGTTGTAGGTGGTGGAGTTAGGAATTTAACGATTGACTTAATGATTATGAAAGAATCATGAAATGCCCTTCCCGTTGTGTTCAAACGCGTTTTTCTTGAAGGGAAGCATTCCTATCTTTATCCATTAATTTCCTTGACGTTAGATGTTAATGTCAATGTTTATAGTGATGCTTTATCTTTCTTCAATTATGTGTACGTGATCTTACGAAAATTCGTTCGTACATTATTCATTCCACGGTGATAATAGTAATATTATCAGCAACAGATAGTAGGCAGCAGCGGTAGCAACAGTCTAAACAACCACTGAAGTCATCTCATCATGGTAAACAAAAACAACAACAAGAAACTTTAAGAATCAGCATCGCATCAGTAGCATCACTTCAGCACGAATGTTTGCTTCGATCTCTTTTTTTTTTTATATCTCTTTCTGTTGTGTGTGCTTGCCCGCGTGCCTGGTTGTCCGCGTGTACACGACGCCCCCTTTTTTTCAAGCTCATACTTCTTCACTCCGTCTCATCCTCCTCTTCCTCTCTCTCATCCTCTATATCCTCCCACCATTCATTTTTGTCCAAAGCAAGTTGGATTTTTAAAACACCACGACAAATTTCTATTTCATTATTAATGGCATAACGTTAACAATG
>NC_088373.1:13364066-13369066 GCF_034508935.2 Berghia stephanieae
GGCCCGCCAACCGAATTCGACACCCGACAGACAACCAACACACCGTCCGTTGTTATAATTATAACCGGCCTTGTTGGTGGGTCTCCATGTGGTGCGATATGAATGACCGTCCGGCCGGAGAGTGTGTCTTGGATTTAATTTGGTCAGAGTCAGAGTCACGCTGAGGACAACCGTTCAAATTCAACATGGATTAGGGTTGGAAACGAAGTGACTGCAATGCAACAGAGCATTGACGAATGACAAAAAGTAGTCCTTCGGTTTTGTTGATAAAGGGGAAACCCGAAACGTCCATTTTATCTGTTTTTGTATATTAAATTGAAGCTTACATTCAATTTCACATTGTTATCTATTAGAGAAAGCAGAAAGTAAAATAGAAGAATTGATCCCCAAAATCAGATCCTCGCACACAGCTGTGTGTAATATTACAGAAGTTATACTCCGATACAGAGAGCTAATCACCCAAGTAGCGGCCTAAAAACAAAGTCAAAAAGCAAAAGTTACGTCAGCTTCATTCGTTCGGTTCTATTGACAATTTAAAAAGAAAAAGTAGTTTTCCTGAGAAATTGGGAATCGAGATTGTTCCGCCTGCAAGCTGTTATTTTATTTATTTATTTTTTTAATTTATGGAAATTTATTCTCACATGTCGAGATATCCGATTTTATATTTGTTCAGTGAGTGTGAGCGCATATGTCTGTAAAGATACCCGATTTTATATTTGTTTATTGAGTCAGAGCGCATATATGTCTATAATGTGTTATTGTTGGTCTGACTTTGAAAGCGTGCCAATTATGAACGCAATACTGTCGTGAGTGCGGTCATTATGAGTGAATGATAATTTTTTTTTTTTTGGTGTGCATAATTATTGAGTGTTTTGTGTTGCATAATAAATTATTACGACACTTAGTCATTTGATTGGAATGTAAATATGTAAGGATTGTGTGCACGCGCGGGCGGGCGTGTGTGTAGTTGTTTATTTGCTTAATCCTTTTTTTTTTCTTTCCCACGGTAAGGCTTATGTTTGTGTGTTTTGTATGAGAATGTGTATGTTTGTGTGTGCGTGCGCGCGCGTGCGTGCGTCTTTCTGTTGAAAATTGCATTAGGCGATTATTTGATCGATAAATGCATGAACTGTTCTTGAGCAACAATAGCAATTGTGTAACGCACGCGCAACCTTTCACTCGCATACATATATCCGTTTTCGCTCATATTATGTTCCCCGTCGCCCGTCTCTCTCTCTCTCTCTCTCTCTCTCTCTCTCTCTCTCTCTCTCTCTCTCTCTCTCTCTCTCTCTCTCTCTCTCTCTCTGTCTCTCGCTCGCTTGGTTAAGAAGCTCACAACATTGCCGTCCGGAAGTATGACGGACCAACATACGAAATTATGTGTAACCTTGAACGTTTATAGTCTGATTGGTTAATACAGTTTAGTGAAAATTACTCCTCATTGCGGACGGCAAAAAGCAATAACAAAGACCCGAGTGACGGCAACTTCATACTCTCAATATGAAACGTTGGCTTCACATATCGTTCAATTAAGACGACCCCCCAAATTTTCAAGAACTCTCAAACTTGAAACTTCAAAGAAGTTTTAAATTAGCCTCAGGTTTGTAGACATAAGGGGGCAGCGTGACTCAGCAGTACGGTCTTTGCTTCGTACCCGAAAGGTACCGAGTTCGATCACCCACCGCTGAGCTGTGTGGCCTTGAGCAAGTCACCTCGCCCTAACTCAATTTGCGGCGCTGCACTACGCCTGATGCCTGGGTTATTCCAGACCGTTAAGACAAATTTATCCTTTGGGATGAATAAAGGGAATTTTATTTATTTTTTATTTATTCACGACAAGCCTGCAGTTATTGTAAAAAGTCGGTATAGTATTGATGTCTTAAATTTCTGTCCAACAAATGAAATTTGTGTTTTGCCATTGTATAACAGATCGCTAATGGGATAAAGTCAATGTTTCCTATATAGCAATCATGAAAGCATAAGGTAAAGCGGCTCCGCTCACTCTCTCATATAATTATGACCTTCTTGATTTTCCCAGCGTTGATTTCAATCTTGTTTCCTTCCGTTGAAATCTACACCGCTCCTAATTATAATTATAGTCAATCTATTCGACGGATAGCCATCACTCGCTTTATACTTAATTTAATATGGTAGTTTAAAATAATACGCCCCATGTTCACTTTGATAACGGTGTTAAGGCTATCAATGACAAATTAGTACTGTTGTACACTATGACGATATGTTTTTAAAGTAAGAAAACATATCTATAGATAGAATGCAGATGACGTCACTCATGTCTTTGTTATTCCTTTTTGCCTTGTACAAACCCTTCGTCAGCACAACAATACACAAATTAACGTGGAAAACAAGATAACATAAAATGCTAAACAACTCCACGCTAACGTTTCATTCATACTGCAACCAACATTGAATACAGACGATACAAGTTATTTTGCATTATATTTTATTTTATTTGTTTTCCACGTTAATGTGTATATTGTTGTGCTGACGAAGGGTTTGTACCCGAAACGTCCATTGTCTTTATCGTTCCTATACGAAGCCTTTCCATTTTCACTCTTTCGTTAGTATTTTCACGATCACAGGCTTCAGGCGCAGTCCCTACCGTTTTCTATAACCAATGAGGACAACTCACATGAAAACAATAGATCGTTCAAAAGACTTGACGGTTTCCCACTTCACTAAAACTTATAAATTACACGAATGGTAGAGAACAATAAACTACAAGCCCGAGGCAGCCGACCAAAAACAAATTTTCTCAGAATTCAAATTATGTCTTGCGATTTGTTTTACTTTACCATAATATTATACGAACTTGTCCTCTGGGTTTAATTATTAGCTCCTGGCTGGTGGAAAACCACTCCAGTACGACTTACTCGATAGAAAGCATACACGCACACTTGCTTGGGTAGCAAGAGGTCGGTGGTTAAAATTCCCGTCTATGCGTCTTCTACCCCCCCCCCCCATCCTGATAATTTTTGGATGTTTATTATTTTTTTGCAACACATTTAAGTTCATACTGATATGCCTTTCTTTCTGTCTGCTCTTCTCCTTGGAAATATTATAAAAGCATTAGAGACAGACCACGCTGAAATAATATTGTTTCCAAGTACATTTTCATTTATATTTATTATTCCACCCATATAACGAGGGTAACGGTATATATATATATATATATATATATATATATATATATATATATATATATATATATATATATATATATATATATATATTTATTTATTTATTTTTTTAATGTTTAGAAAGAGAGAAAAATGAAAAACCCTGGAAGGAAACGAACAAAAAATAAATAAATAACTAAATATTTACAAACCAAAGTAGTAGAAAAAATGAGCGCTATTAGTAGTGAAATGAAATGAATGCTGCGTGCATGCATCGCATTCTCTACACACGTTGGAATTCTTGAGCCCTCCGCCCGTCGTAGCCGAGTCGCCGCTGAGATAAATTTATCACAGGAGTTAATTGGTGAAGTCTGCCATTGATAAGGCGGCGTAACGCAACAATACAATGCAATGAGAAACGCACAACCGAAGTACAGTGCCAGCACAACCCCCCCCCCCCCCCCCAACCTAACACCCTTAAATTTGTTTGTTGGCTTTGATAATATCCAGTTTATTATTCGCCCACTATCCAACCACTCACTGTCCCGCCATAGTGGCACGGTTACCATGGCAACGAGATAACAGATAAAAAGACCGGCCTGGGCCCATCCTATTGTTATATCATCATAATTATCGGTCTTTTGCTGTTATAATATACTTCTATTTTATTTTTAGTTTGCAATGCGGACAATGATTATTCTATGGCGGGAACGGTTATACTTTATCTCTCTTTACAAGCGGGGGTCGATTGTGCTCTCATCGTTATATCTTCTAATCATAATAATAATCTTACCTTCTTATTAAGAGAGCGCTAACAATGACGATTGTTTCAATTTGAAAGTCTTGAGTCGCACCGCGTTTATCTACTTTACGTTTGGTAAAAAGGACTCATTTTCACCTTAAAAGTGTAATTATTTAGTGCCATAAAATGTTCAAAGTTTTAGTCTCCCTATCCCTCTTCCCCTCCTCTCTCTCTCTCTCTCTCTCTCTCTCTCTCTCTCTCTCTCTCTCTCTCTCTCTCTCTCGTACACGCCTCTTAAAAACACATGCAAATGTTATTGTTTAATAAAAAAATGTAAAGTCCTTATGCGTTAGGAGTGTGGATCTACATGGACACCCCCGTCACCAACGGCTGTAGATTTCTATAGATTAACAACAATCTACTCATCCCCCCCCCCCCCCCCCTTCTTTCTGTGAGATTTTCGCGACGCCCAATTTACATCAAAATATGTCCGGTGTAGTCTGTCAGTGCTGGTGATAAAAGTTTTCTGACCAAGATTTGCAAAAGGCGTTTTGTCAATAAAGATTAGATAAAATTCCCTTTATTCATCCCCAAGGAGTAATTTTTATCACTACAAATGCCATTCCCTGGGAAGGCTATCTAGAGTTAGAATGACTCTGCCTGGCGTCCCTCGAAATAAACCGCCGCAAAAGTGGGCTTGAGCTAGGACGAGGTCATTTACTTGCTCAAGGCCACACCACAGACTACTAGGAGTCCTGTATTCTCTATGGGCCACACTGCTCGGCGCGGGGAGGCGAACTTGGTACCCTGTGGCTACACTGCATGCAGTGCCACATTGGTCCCACTCACGGGTCCATAAACAAAGTGGAGTGGAAGATTATTGCAATTTGTAAACGTTGATTTTGTAATTTTCAAACATATTATATTTTATTTCTTGAACTTCGGATTGTATTTAATTGTTTATTTATTTATTTATTTATTTATTTGTTTATTTATTTATGAATGTATTTATTTATTTATCTATTTATTTGTTTGTTTATTTATTTATGAATGTATTTATTTGTTTATTTGTGTTCCCGCAACTTGTGCGTCAATCTCAACTGGCCTCTTCCCCCTTG
>NC_088373.1:13371566-13381566 GCF_034508935.2 Berghia stephanieae
AGAGTACATGTTATCGTTTTTCAATTTACAATTATTATTCGATCAATACACTAACTACTACTATGTAGTTAGTCACCAGAATTACTCACACACAAAGATTTGATATGATTGGAACGTTAGACAAGATCAATACCGCAATTCCAATACTATTGATTGGCACTTAGCATTGGGGGGAATGGAAGCACACACGACATTATGTTCAAACAAAATGTGGAGCAGATTGTAGTAGCATGCCGCGCGGTGAACAAACAAACAAACAAACAAACAAACCAGCCAAACACGTATTTATAATTTTGGCCAGAAAACTAGTTCTTTAAATATCGATGGAGCAGATTATGATATTATGCCGTACTCGGAACAAACAAACAAACAAACAAACAAACAAACAAACAAATGATATAATGATTTTTATAATTTTGGCCAGAAAAATAATTCTTCTTTGAATATCGATCGTTTTTAATGACCCTCATCTTTCCAAAAACTCTCAAATCTGGGACTTGGGAAGTCTTCAAGGAAATCCCAGGTTTTGTGTGTGTGTGTGTGTGTGTGTGTGTGTGTGTGTGTGTGTGGGTGGGTGGGGGGGGGGGGCGGCGAGAGTTATTTTAATCAATCGATATATTTGAATTTTGAGTTTTCTGGCCAACATCTTAAATTGCCTGTTGTTTTAATTATTTCAGAGTATAGGCAGTATTATGGTCTTATCCGAACTCTTTGATAGTCACTGTTATAGCCAGACAGATATCATTCGTTATATTGATTCATCTCTTATTCACCAATGTTATTGATTGAATGATGATTTAGGTTCCCCGATGTTATAATAATTAAAGAATGAAATATGAGTATTGTAGCAAGCGGTGGGTGAGGTCTGTCGGGGGATATATCGTATTGGCTGTTTGTGTTTCAATCGAGACCAAAATCGAAATAATGACGGTTGGAATCCCAGGTGTTTCATTTTATTTTGATGGTTTGATCACTGCCCCCCCCCCCCAACCTCCCCCACCATCCCCGTTTCTTTGTTAACTGTATGTATCTATATTGCATCGTGTAGTAACATTTCAATATTTCTTCATTTTGCAAGATAATTATTATTTCTTTTTTTTGTTTTTAACTCACTCAACCCTTACATCGACTATATCCGTATTATACTCCGGATTACTTTTACCCCATGCCTATTTATTACATTTTTCTGAGACAGTTTATAGGTGTAGTAGCAATGCTAATGATCTTACTTTTTACATGTTAACAATAGTTGAATAAAACATATTTATGCACATGCTCATTTTTAATATTTTTAGTCCAATTTTGAAAAGTAGCAAAAATCTCTAGGATTGAGTGAGTTAAAGGACTATTGAGTTATCGTGTTATCTTACTATTCAAATCGATATAACCAGAAATCCAGCTCGTCGATTTCCCGATACGGCGGTTTGCCTCTGTATTATTGATTATCATCAAAGGCCGTATCAGGCGATGCTTGGCACCGTACCATGATGTGTTGTTCATTCCCAAACCCCGAACGACCTCACCCCCCCCCCAACCCTCCCCCACCTCCTCCACCACCCCTGCCCCCTTATCAGTCTCCAACCCCTCCCCCCTTCCTCCAATTTCCTCTCCCTATAGACACAAGATCCAATCACACATCATCATCCCCCCCCCCCCCCCCTCCCCCTCCTCCCTGCTTTCCCTTTACATTTCTTCTCACTCACCCCCTCCCCTTCACCCCCCCCCCCCCCCTATTTTCTGTGCTTGGCGCTTGTCCGTCAGACGGGTCTTTTCTTTTGAAACTTTTTTTTTGTTATACATTTTCTAATTTTATTTTATTTTGTTTCTTTATTTCTTTTATTTCTTGTTTTGTTTCGGCATTGAATATTCATGCTTTCTGTTCAGACTCCACGTGTATGAGCACTTTGATCGTGCTTGTTGCCGTGCACGGCGTCTCCCACCCTCACCCACCCCTCTTTCAGTTGCTCTCTCTCTCTCTCTCTCTCTCTCTCTCTCTCTCTCTCTCTCTCTCTCTCTCTCTCCCTCCCTCCCTCCCTCCCCATTTCCGTTTTTTTTCCTTTTTCCTTTTCTATTTTTTTTTTTTTGTATGTGCTCATTCTATATTCTGTTTCGATTATGTCGGGGGCTACGACTGTCGTGTGATGTTATAGCTATTGAGTGAAGAAAACGTCTTTACAAAATAAATAAATAAATAAATTAAAGGAAAAACGTCACTTACAAGAATTTATCGCGGTTACTGTCGCGTTAGACGACCAGTTCAACGATTGATTGCGATCCATCCTTTGGGTGGGGTAATAATAATAATAATAATAATAATAATAATAATAATAATAATAATAATAATAATAATAATAATAATAATAATGATAATAATGATAATAATGATAATAATAATAATAATAATAATAATAATAATAATAATAATAATAATAATGATAATAATAATAATAATAATAATAATAATAATAATATGATTTCCCGCCCTTTATAAAAAAGGACCCCAATTCTCGAAGACTTCCTTCCTCCTTAGTCCCAGGTTTGAGGGTTATTTTGACTAGATGTGTGGTCATTTTCATCGATGGATATTTGAAGGACCAGTTTTCCCGACAATATTTTAAAATGTGTGCGTGTGTTTAAAATTTTTGTTTGTTTTTGCAGAGTACGGATGTATAATTAATTTCAATGAAAGTTCTAATATTGATGCTATTCGTTTAGGTGAAATACATCATCCGCCAGTCGGATTTAACGTACCGACATACAAAGCTATGTGTAAACTTGAACGTTTATAGTCTGATTGATATGATTCAGTGAGAACTAATTAAAATTGAAATGGCTGTCTGAAAACAACAACAAAGAACCGAGTGACGTTAATCCTAGAAATTAGTTCTATCTATATCTCTAGCGTTAGTTACATTACTGGTAGCAGGGCTATAAGATAACATAAGGGAAACTTTTCATAGAAGCTTCTTGCTTGGTTGAAGGGGAAGACAGTGCGAGTTGGCAACTCAGCTAGCAGGCCTCGAACCCGGGTTCTCAGGTTGGTAGTTAGTAGTGCAATGCCTTCCACTCACTCTACCTCGCACAGTATTCGCCTCCTTGGCGAAAAATAATAAGAAAGAATGGAAGATAGATATATTATTCCGGGAGTCTTCGATCGATCTAGGTGCTAATATCGTATGCTAATCGTCTCCTTAACTTGTCCAATTTGTCTTAGTCACAGAAATTAAAAAACAACAAAATAAAAAACAAAACAAGATGGAAGGCGGGGATGGTAGGGGGTAGGGGAGTGGGGTGGGGTGGGGGGGGGGGGGGGGGGGGGGGGGTGGAGAGGAAATATCAAATTTTTTAGTTCAGTTCATTGACGTTTTTTTATACCCAAAGGATAAGTTTTGTTTTGTTCTTTTAGTTATAACTAAAAACTAAAATCCTTCTAGTGTATTTTGAGATAGTAATATGAAAAAAAAAGGAAAAACAATAATGAAAAGTAAAGGAATGCAGAAAAATAAAAGAGAGGGTGGGAAATATTTTATTATTAAAAAAAAAAAGGTTAGAATTCAAGAGAAAAAAACCCCACAAGAATTTAAAAGAAAAGAAGCAGTGGAGTGACTGGAAAATATATTGTATTTGAATGAATACCATCGGGCCTCGTGGTTGATAGAGTCTCTGTCGTATTCTGAAAAAACAAACAAACAAGAAAACACACACACACACACACACACACACACACACACACACACACACACACAACACACACACAAACATACACAAAAAAATAAAACTAGAAAAAAAAAACCAACAAAGCACACACACACAAAAAAAAAAACAAACAAACAAACGCATATGTAAAAAAATTGGCTAGAAAATTTGTCTTGAAGTATCGATCGATTAAAATGACCCTCATGTTGGCAAAAAAAAAACAAAAACAAAAACAAAACAAAAAACAAAAAAAAAAAAAAAAAAAACTCAGCAAAAAACAAAACACAAAGGAAGAATCCAACACAACTCTCAAACTTGAGACTTGGCAAGGGGTGTAAAACGAGTAGGTACCTGTCCAGTCAGTAACAGCGCCGTTTCTGTCGAAAAAGGTGTCATGATATCACGTCTACTTGTCATGCTTTGTTGTTGTTTATTTTTGTTGGGTCCCTTGTAAAGCGCTTTGTGCGCAGTAATTAGTGGCTATTGCGCTACATAATAGTTCTCATTTGATAGGAGTTCACGTTGGTTACAGACTTAGTCACCGCGGTTGCGTGTTGAATAATTAAACGTCTGTTGGTATTTACATTACCATATGACCTTCAAGCTTCGTCTAGCTCCTCGGCAAACATGAGGGAATTTTATGGGGAGCAGCAGGCCAGCGTATGAAATTGGGGAAGGGGAGTCGGGAGTCGGAGGGGAAGGGGGGAGTGGGGGGGACGGGACGGTGGGATCCAATAAAGAGAATCAATAGGGAGAGGCTGGAAAGAATAAGAGTGATTAATATTATCGATCTCGTCTTACATTTGTTTCATCCGGGGGGATTTTTCTGTCATGATCCCACTGTGGTTTTTAAACACAATAGATAGTATGCAGATGACGTCACTCAGGCCTTTGTTATTGTTTTTGCCATCCGCGTTTGTGAGTTGTTCTCACTAAACTGTATTAACCAGACTATAAAAGTTCATGGTTACACAGAGTTTGTGTGTTGGTCCGTTATACTTCCGGATGGCAATGTTGTGAACTCCTTGGCCAAGCGCATTCTATCTATACCGAAGAGTGGTTTGGGTTGCTGGTTGTGAGTTTTACTCATGTGTAATGACCATTGTGATGGTATTTTTTTGAATGTTATTTATTCTACATTGCGAAAGGAGGGAAAAGTAGAGAATCTTTGGAAGCAAGTTTTGTGTGTGTGTGTGTGTGTGTGTGTGTGTGTGTGTGTGTGTGTGTGTGTGTGTGTGTGTGTGTGTGTTCGAAAGTGAGTCTATTTATGGATCGAATGAATAGTATAGATAGTTCGAAGATGACGTCACTCAGGTCTTTGTTATTGTTTTTTGCCATCCGCGTTTATGAGTAATGCTCACTGAACTGTATTAACCCGACTATAAACGTTCATGGATACACACAGTTTTGTGTGTTGGTCCGTTATACTTCCGGATGGCAATGTTATGAGCTTCTTCGCCAAGCGCATACTATCTATAGGTAATGTGATGGCGTTTATATGTCTGTGTGTCAATTTATCGGTTTGTCTGATTGTTGGAGTGTTTCTTTTTCTTTTCTTTGAAAAAAAATAATAGTTTTAGTTCTGTGGTAGATATGCTCTATTAAGGTGCCTTTTTTATACTGTGAATTATCTAGTGTTGTATCAATTGTAATTAATTTTTAAACCCCTTAAATTAAAATGTATAAAAACCAGCCAGCCAAGCAAACAAGAAAACAAGCAAAATAATGATGACAATAAACAACATCCATAAAGAGTCGGCGATGATTTTTATTTTGATATCAACCCTAAACCCCATCACAAGAACATAATTTGACAAGGCCTGACCCAATTATTTTGACGGATGTTAAGTAATAATAGTACATAATAATTTACGGTTGTAATTTATTATTGTTGTTAGGCTTGTCAAGCTAGGAAAGAGGGGAAAAAACAGTTGGGATTGAGTGAGGGGGGGGGGGGGGGGGGTAGGGACGTATTAACATCTGGGCTTCTATGACACAATATTGTTTCCGTTTTGCACCCTTGGTGGTAGGAAGTGGGAAGTAGGTCTACATTAGTGCGGGGCGGTCCTTGGCAAGCTTAAGGACCACGGTCCTACGGTCCTTGGGAAATGAAGACCGCAAGGACCGGTCTCTAGACCGGTCCGACCGGTCCGTTCATTCTTGAACCGTTAAAGACCGCTACACGATGAAAACCGTGGCCTACAGGAGTAAAACACACGGAGTAGTCACACTCATTTCAAATTGTAACCTAATTAGAGAAGAGGGGTGATGCCTTCTTTATTTGCTCACCGTACTTCATTGTTACTTCGATAATTTAATAAAATTTGAAATTTATCCCCATTAACGGAGATAGCATCGCCCAAGGCGTTGATCGAGTTGTTCGTGGCGTTGATACACACACGCAACTCCTACCCCCCCTCCCCCCCCCCCCCCCACACACACACACATTAGAGGGCAGCGAGCATTGAAGAGTAAGAGAGAGACGTGAAGTTATAATAAGAGGGGGTGGATGAGGTGATAAGAGGGGTCGATGGTGACTTTTCGCCAGATCTAACAAACTCAGCTACCCATTCATTGCTGAGTAGACAGGGATTCAGAAAAAAATCGACTGCACCCGGGATCGATCTCTGGCCCTTTGCGTATAAAGAGAGTGCTCTATCAACTGAGCTATCGGGGTCCCCAAATATTCTATTGGACCTTTTAAAAATACAGACGTTATAACTGTTTTTTTTGGACGGAAGAAACTAATGAAACTCATATTACTTGATTAGTTAAAACACCAAACGAAATTTTAATATTATTGTATTATTTTAAATGACAACAATGCGATAGAAAGGAGTGGCGACAAGAGATGGACAAAAGAAAACAAAAAATCAGACTTGCAACTTGCTAGGTTCGACACACACACACACACACACACACACACACATCTTTAGTAGTCACATACATTTCAAACAATAACCCATTAGAGAAGAGGGGTCATGCCTTCATCATAGATCATTGTCATTGCGATCATTATGGTGTAGTAAATTTTGAAATTTACCCCGTATAATGGAATCGTCCAAGGCGTGCGCCTCCTGTTCCCCCCATCTCACACACGAAAGGGCGGTTTGCGGAGTGGAGGGAGGTGGTCGTCTGCCTCTATGGTCGTCTGTGTCGTTTAATGTATGGTAAAGGGGGGTGGGTGCGATTAATTAAGTGGGATGGGTGGTGATTGGTGGAAGATAGGCAAAGGACCGAGGCAACGAATCGCTGGGGAAGTAGTATGGCGCGAGACCGTTGAAAGGTGATAAGAAGTGAGGACCGCCGGCGGTCTTCCTCTTTGGGACTGGACCACGGTTCACAGCTAAAAGACCGTGGGACCGGTCCTCGGTCCGGTCCTCAGCGCGGCACTAGTCTACATACGGGTAATTATACTTTTCAGCGTTTCCCGGCCATCTTTCTAACTCGAGTTTATGTAAATGTTGCTGCTCGAAGCTCGAAGAAATAAATAACAATGTGAATTTGAATGATGTAAGCTTCAATTTAATATATATATGTATATATATATATATATATATATATATATATATATATATATATATATATATATATATATATATATATATATATATATACGAAAAAAAGATAAAATTGACGTTTCGAGTTTCCCCTTTATCAACAAAACAGGATGAATGAAACACTACCGATGAATGAGATGGATAATCTTAACAACGCCACTACCACATTATGATCTCATGTCTCGAGTTTACTATGATATCAGTCGTGCCTGTTTAACGTCTCAGTCCGCTGATCGTCTCATTGTGCCTCTTGATGGGTCATTTTGAAGGGTTGAATGTATATGTAGATAAATAAATGAATATATAAATGAATGAATGAATTAAATGATAAGTAAATAGGGGAGCAATGCTTACATAATTGATGAATATATAAATAATTAGACAGTTAAACGTATATACAAAGATAATTGAATGAATGAATGAATTAATGGATTAATAAATTAATTAATGAACGAATGAACAAATATAAATAAATAGATAATATAAAGTAATAAACAAAGATAATAGATCATGCACAATATATATACTACACACACCGGAAGGAACTGTTACGGAATGAATGTCTGTGATTTTATGCAGGAGTACCCAAATGTTGTTACTACTACATATAACTATAATGTATTTCCTCTACTACTACATAATATGGCTATCCCATAATGATAATGAGTAGTGGACATGGAATAGGCATGTAGGGGTAATTACCAGTAGTTATCTACTGACCATCATCCACTCACTGGCATGACGAATAACTACTGCCTGTCGTCAACGGATACTAAGAATATTAATAATAATGAGTGGCATTGTAGCTTACTTACAATGACAAAACATATTAGATTTTTTTTGGTGTGTTTTTGTTTTGTTTTGTTTTGTTTTTTTTCCCCCAAAAAATTAGTCGTGCCGTGTTATATCTATAAGATTGATGTGATCTCCAACTTGTCAAAACGTTTGTAACCCGAAACTTCATGGAGGTTTCGGGTTTAGTTTAATAAGACGTTTTGACAACTTGGGGATGGCATCAGTCTATTGAGATATCATGGTGTCCAAAAAAAAAAAAAAAAAAGAAAAAATGAGGGGAAAAATAGTGTTTTGACTCGATACCGAATACTTCAAATATCAATTATTCAAATCACCCTGACCTTGACCCCCCCTCCCCCCAAAAAAAAAAAAAATAAAAAAAAATTAAATAAATAAAATACAACAGACAAAACAAGACAAACGAAAAAAGAAGTAAACAAACCAAAAACCAAAACCAAAAATAAACAAAACAACAACCAAAATAAAAATAATTAAAATATGAATAGATAAAATAAAATAAACAAAACCCCCACCGATTTGAAGAAATTATTTTTTCCTGGCCAAAATGAATAGACTAAGTGTTTTGTCGGGACGTGTGTTAGAATATAAAATAATTGCCTGATAGTTGTTGTCACTGCTGCCGTGTCGTGCCGTGGTCATTAGTTATTATTTATTTTATTATGTATTATTAATAATAGAGCAATAACGATAATAATATATCAAATTGAGTAGATTATGGCGGTTAATCCTCTCAATGTCTGAGGGATTGACAGGGAAAACGGCGCCGTGCTTGCTGCATGCTGCTCTTCTAACAATTATTGGGGCCAGGGGTAGTCAGTGAGTGGTCAGTCATCGCACGAGCCACCAGCGTGAGTGGCTGGAGACAGACACCATGTCATTTATTATCTGTCATTTAGTGATGACGTTCGTTTCTTCCTTGTTTCCCTTTTCATACCTTAGGTTCGATCCCAGAGATGGCCAAGTGGACGAGGCATTGGACTTCCACTCTGAGGTCTCATATCGGATTCCCTTGTCAGTTTCTCTTATTTTTTATTATTGAGATAGCCAGGTGGATGAGGCATTGGACTTCCACTCTGATGCCCCGTATTGGATTCCTACTGTTGATATCTCTTATTCTTTTTAGATGGCCAAGTGGACGAGGCATTGCACTTCCACTCTGAGGTCTCATATTGAATTCCCTTGTCAGTTTCTCTTATTATTATTATTTTTTTTTGGAGATAGCCAGGGGTGATTTTCGGGGGTGGGTGGTGGGGTGCTTTAAAAAAATGTATTTATCTATTTTGATTATTATGCATTGTTTTCCAACACACCTTTTTAGATTTTCATCTTACACTAGTGTGCCTGTGTGATGACGTTTCCTCCTTGTTTCCCTTTTCATACCTTAGGTTCGATTCCAGAGTCGGCACGGGGATGATTTTTTGGGGTGCTTTTTAAAATTGTTTTTATCTATTTTGCTTATTATGCATTGTTTCCAGTACACTTTTTTAGATTTTCATCTTCTTACACCAGTGTCTGTTTCCCCCCATTTTTTTTTCATGACGATAGAATGCTCGACCTATTTATACCGGTAAATAACCCAGGGTAATGATACCTTGACAGTAATGATGGGAAACAATTTTACACTGACAGGGCGTGTCATAGAGTTTTCATTTTGACTCTATCGTTCTCTCTCTCTCTCTCTCTCTCTCTCTCTCTCTCTCTCTCTCTCTCTCTTTATCTCTATCTATCTCTATCTCTCTATCTTTCTCCCTATCTCTCCCACACTCTTTTCTCTCTCTATATATATCTCTCACACTCTTCTCTCTCTCTCTCTCTCTCTCTCTCTCTCTCTCTCTCTTCTCTCTCTCTCCCTCCCTTTAACACACACACACACACACACACACACACACTCACGCACCCACTCTCTTTTTCTTTGTGCGTATTGTGTG